>NC_081376.1:24976781-25286928 GCF_030684315.1 Stegostoma tigrinum
AAGTCACACCACTAACCTGCAGGGAGTGGGAAAGTTGTTTTAATTGGCCTAATGTATGGTCACACCAGGGCCTCTGACCCACTGTCTGTTGTTTTTCACCCCCACAGTCAACACTCTGCATTTCTCTGTTCAAAGCTGAATCCAGATTACAGTTGGACAAATAACACATGGCATAATTAAGTGAAAGTTAAGATTAAAGGGATCTTGATCAATGGGCTGATGAGTGGCAAATGGAGTTTAATTTGGATAAATGCAAATAATTGTACTTTGGTAAATCAAACAAAGGCAGGACATTATAGTTAATGGTTGGGCCCTGGCTAGTGTTGTAGCAGACAGACAGAGATTCAAGTACATCATTCTTTGAAGGTTTTATCACAGGTCGACAGGGTGGTTAAAAAGGTGTTTAGCATGCCTGCCTTCATTGTTCAGACCACTGAATATCGGAGTTGAGATGCTATTGTTGAAGTTGTACAGATTGTTGGTGAGGCCACTTTTGGAAAACTGTGTAGAGGTCTGGTTACCCTGCTACAGGAAGGATATTATTAAACTGGAAAAGGTTAAAAAAAAATGTCAAGATGTTGCTGCAACTGCAGTTCTGCTGTTATAAAAGGAGAAGCTGGAAATTTTTCTCCTGAACTGTAGGAAAGGGGGGGGGGGGGGGGGGGTGTCAAAACTAGGGAACATATGTGGGAGGGGTAAGATCTAAATAGACTTGAGCAACTTTTTCCTCACTAGTTTGTGTGGAATGAACGGTCAGAGGAAATGAAAGATACAGTTCCATGTAAAAGTCATTTACCTATCTAAATCAGTAGGAAAGGTTGAGGGATGAGACAAATGCAGGTAAGTGGGACTAGTTTTGGGAAACTGGTTGACACGGATAAGTTGGATAAAGGGTCCATTTCTGTGCAGTTTGACGAAGTTGCCACAGCACGTGTACGGCAGTGTGATTGCTACTGCTGTTTCTCAATCAGGGCTGCAGAACCAGCACTAATTACAACATTCCAACAGAAACTGAGCATGTCTAGGCTGAATTTTTCTCTTAAACTGCCAGAGACCCATTTCTGGTATGAAATTATACATCTTTTGGACAGGGAGGAGCAGCTGTGCCTGACGAATCATTCGTTGTGAAGCAGAAAAATGTCTCTCTTAGTCTTCAGAGACAGAACCTTAATTAAAGCTTCAGGATGGTGGATAGGTCCAGGGAAAAGCCCTTCCTTCTGTTTCTTAAAAAATAGAGATCCTATTCTCAATCATGTGATTATTTACCTCACTGAGCAATGTATTTACCTGCTACTCATATTTTGCACATAAATGATTAGCAGATTTTCAGCCACCTCTTCCTAATATTAGTACCTTTTAGCACATCATTTTTGTACCACACTGTACAACATTTCTCCATTGCATGTCCCTCAGTAACAACTTAATAATCCAGTTTGGCTGCGCATGGACTACAGCAATTCAAGGCCATAGCTGCTCCACCACCAAGGGCAAATAAATAGACAAGTGGCAAATGCTAGCCAACCAGCAATGCCTAGCACGTGCAAGTAGATTAACGACAGCTGAAAAATTAAACTGCATTTCTGGTTTATGGCTCTAGGTGAAATTATAACCTACAATCAGTCAGAAACAAAATAAGCACCAACGTAATCAAATGTCTACTTTTCAGCACCGGAATCAGTTTTACCAAAGTTCCAAGCTGCAGCTCTCGTCACAAATGATGGACTGTGTGCAAGATAGTTACCTGTAATGTGGCATAGCTTCAGAATCTAGAACCTCTGTGGTGTATTGGTCTCAGCTGACATTGACCTTGCGTCCAAAGCTTTCACTAAATTTGCAAGCTGTTTCCAGGGGGATAAATCTGTTCTCTGCTTACCAACATTTAAGATTAGCAAAGTACTGGAATCAAGATGAGGACTTTTTTTTTTAAAAAAGTGCATTTCATATCATTATCTCCATTTTTCAAAATCAAAGTGTCCCTCAGAAAGAAATTAAATAAATACTTGCTATCAATTCTTTTCACGAACACAAAAAGAACAGGTACTAATTAGATAACAAGGTGTACAGCTGGATAGAGCTCTTTCAAGGACCGCACAGTCTATTCCATCCTGCTGGATGAACACAGCAGGCCAAACAGCATCTCAGGAGCACAAAAGCTGACGTTTCGAGTCTAGACCCTTCATCAGAGAGCTCTATTCCAAATTCACTTTGATCCCAACAGTGGGTAAGCAGAACACTCCTGCCCTCTTGTGGGTGGAGTCAAGCCCAACTGAATTCAAGTGTTCCTTACCTAACATCAAAACAGATTACCTAGTCATCCATTTCATTGTGTGAACTTGCTAAATGCAAACTGCTAGTTTGATTCACTGATTTCAGAATGAAAAGGTTATTTTGCTTCTGATGTCCTGCTAAAGTATTTTATGTGAATACAACTTCATTCTTTAGATCAGGAGCTTGCCCCATGGGGGAACTGCAAGTCTGGCCATAGCTTCCTCGTGTAAGTGTCTCAAATCCAGGAAAATAAAACTTTAATGACAGCAAAACTAACTTTTCACATTGGTCAAGGTGGACTGAATGAAACTGTTAACTTTTGCCAAAATATGGAGAATTTGTGTGTTTAACTTGGGTCACAAAGAGAAGCCATTGTAAACATTCGACTGTACAATGCCCTAAATTTGCGCATTCAACAATCAGCACTGCATTAAAAGGGCAGCCTGGCAAAATCCTCAATACATTGCAGGGCGTTATAGCTCAAAGTGATGACTGGTAAAGCAGGAAGTCATGATGTAATGAAGGCTAGGTGAAAAAGGAAAACAATTAATATAATGGAATATTGAGGATCAAAAATTATTTTAATTCCCATATTGATAATAAAAATAATTCCATGAATTCTGTAAACCACTGCATAAATGCTATAGTGTAAAAATCTTAAGTGTTAACAATTTAAACAATGAACTAGAGTAAAATGATTATGCATTTATAAATACCTTCTAAAAGAACATTCCATTCAGATCACCATTCTGTTTGTATACACTCACCTAGACCGCATACAACAGTCTTTCATAAATTAATACACAAAATGAAAAAAGTTCCCATAATATTCAATTAAGGTCTCGCTTCGACCACAAAATTAATAAAGACAATATTTCAGTTATATTTAAACACGAGTTAAGATAGGAGCTATTCCACGTCAATACATAAAACACGGAGTCCGGATATGTTACTGTTGTAATACATTTTTTGCCAGGAATGTCACTCAACTCTTGCATCTCCCATGATTTTCTTGAACGTCAAAATTCCCAGGAGAACACAGTGGATGAAATACTCTATTACAGGTCTGAAGTAACTATTCACTGGTTTGGCTGTACACTACCCGTGCAATAAAATTTGAAATTAAGTCAACTTTATATGCCATGACAAAATAACGCTGCAAGACACAGACATGATCATAAATGGGATAAATTGAGCAGAATCTTTTTGGATTTGTGTTGTATTTAAAGTGGTGATGTGCACAGCAACGGCCTGCAGGATTCTTCCAACAGCCCTTCATTACTGTTGCCCAATCATAATGCTATTCCCTTTCAGTGAGCTTCCAAAATAAACAGATAAATGCGGCTCAATATCCATACAATGCTTGATGAACTCCCATTACAGATTGTTCCTTATACCCTGAGAAAGGAGTTTTACTTCCTGTTTCACTGCTCTTCCCAGGCTGAGGAACTTGCATATAAAGAATCTGAAAGTGTTTGTATAGAAACTGTTCCCATTAAGATTTTTTTTGAGAGAAGTATTTTAAGATCTTAAGACTATTAGTAGAATGGTTTATGTCAGTGTACTGAAGTTCAATCTCAGGCCCTTGGTCATCATGCATTACACTACATTCACCTTCTGACAATGATGGCACACCACCACATGCTGAATCCCAGCAGTAAAAATTTCGAGGTAAAATAAATGCAAAGCTAAAATCTTTACAACTTACTGATGATTCACAATCTTAGAAAGATACAAGTTGTCCAGGCTCATGTGCCAATTCAGTACCAGTGTTAGGGTGGAAAGTTCAGGGCCAGAAGTTAATTTCTTGCATGTGACCAAGGGTGAAGCCTAGCATAAGTTTGATTAGATTTAAGTTTGCCATACAATTCCTGAAGGAAATAGTTTGGTAGTGATAGCCAGAGAAATGTAATACTTTATTGTGGACGGTAGCAAGTTATTTCAGTAGTGGATCATTACCTAATATAATCACAGTATGTGTGCCCTAAAGCACTCACTAACAACAAACCATGAGAGTATTCAGGTTTATTCATACAAGTACAGCCCTCAGCAGGAGGTACTATCAGAGCAGCCTGAGCACATGCAAATCAGCCCTCCAACAGTTAAAAATAGAATGACATTGAACTGCACCATGCTTGTCATTTTTCACCAAAAGAAGCAGAACACAGGAGTTAAAAGGCTGTGGTATTCACAATAAAGGAATGGTTAACGAGATCCTTTTGTATTGCTGGTCCATTAATTGTGAAAAATCAGTTTGCTAGTGGAATGGTCTCCTGGTAAACCACACCAGCCAGATCTTTAAGAAGGAATTAATGGAGATTTAGAGAGAGCTGAGTAATGATGGAGAAATCTTTTGAAACAACTTTTCCTCATGCAGAACTGTGCTCCACTCTGGAATCAAGAAAACTAATACTAGTTTACTGTAATAGAGGAAATAATTTGTATACAAACACCTTCAGTAACTTCACACACCTGGGGAGAGATTAATTTCCACTTGTACAGCAATGACAAGCTACTCACTATGGGAATTTCATCAATTCACTCGTTAGCATACTGCATGTAACCGCATCATTTTCCTGATCCTGAAGGACTGGACTTTTTCTTCAGTCAATTCATTACTAAGGATGCCCTGTGATCTTCAGGTATCTTTCCCTTTCAAATATGTTTTGTAATATTGTTAAACCACAACTAATTTATTCTGTAAAATGAATTTTGGGGGTAAATGTCGGCGTTTAATGGTTTGAATGATCTTTTAAGGCAGTTTTGGCACTTGCAAGTTACTTTCAAAGCGCTCTTTGCTGATCTTGATCAATTACTTTGAATAATTATGTACATATTTAACAGTTAATGTCTAACAGAGAGTACGTGGATAAGAAAATCTATGTTTAATCTATAAATATATTTATTTTTCACTAGTAACACTGGAAACCTGATAAATAGGAGAAACATGGAAAAAGAAAATTAATACTGATTCATTGTGTAGCTTAAGGAAACAGCTGTACCAAATTGTAGTTAGTTATTTTGGGATATTTCTGTGTCCCATACGTATGCACTGCAGATTTCTAGTTAAGTGCTCTGGTATTTTAATTTGTGAAGATGTGTGTGTTTGTGTGTGGTGGAAACAAGAGATAGGCGGCAGCCAGGGCAAATAAAATAGTGCCAAGCACTGCAGCAGTGAGAAATGCAGTGTTCCTGTGGGACACTGAGGCACTAAGCTCAAGGCAGGCACAGTCCCAGATCATTCAATGACTTGGACAGCAATTGGGGATTAATAAAAGCACCAATGGAGGTGCAAGGGTCTTGTTCCAATTTCATCTCACTTCTATACAAATAGAAAACTACATAAATGCTGGAAGTGCGAAATGAACCAACTTCCAATGGGATCCTGCCTTCTCTTGCAATGGTTTATACCGAGTTTCATTGCTCTAATTTTGACCACCTGTTCCAAAAGTGCATGATAAATATAAACTGTGAGTGATAGACAGAACAGTACAGACAGAATGAGAGATGAATATTTGTGCGCTGGTATAGGGTGCATCTGTGCTTTTCAATATACAGTGGTTTATTTGAGTTCAAAGCGGGTATTGACTGTGTTTGCAGTGTGATAAGGAATCTCCAATTGTATTTGAAATCTCCAGCAGCTGGGACTTCCCCAAGTTCTCTCCCAATACTTGGGATTCAGACTGAGAAATCTATTTACACACAAAGTTTATTGCTGCAGTAACAGTAACTGTGCTAGTGTATACACACCCTTTAAAGAAGAGAAAAAATATTTGATTCAGGTGGGACAACTGAGGCTGGTAGCTCAGACAACTTCTCCAAAAAGATAAGTTTATCTCAATAGGAATATTTATGCAGAATATTGATGGATATACAGCTAAATCCTATGCAGACAACTTATGGTAGTAAAGCTTTGAAGCACAGGCCATCAAAAATAGACCTCCAGAATTAAAGATCTGCCACCTGGAGATTTTAAATAAACAAATTTGGGACTGACTGGCTGTTGCAAAAGAACTAATGATCTGTTAATGTAATGATCCACAATTTTCAAACAAGAAGGGGACGAGAGAAACAGTATGGCCAACAAACTGATATTCTCAGTTCAGCAAGACATTTTCAAGACTTTGGCATTTGGAACTAAAGGAGCAGTATTTGGTAGAAGTGATTGCGAATTCTTCCCCTCAAATTGAGAATTTTGACAATTCTGTCCAAACGTGATAATGAATCATTAAGTCTGATTTACATTTGGTTTTGTTTCTCCTGTCAATAGTTTACACTGGGAGATCCCTTCTGATTACTACTGCCTGGCTGGGTTGCCAGGTTTTTGCAAAGGGCTGGGCTGTGATTAACTTAGCAAATGTACAATTAGTGCCACATCCCAGTCCACAGTTGTGAACAGTGATTTTGTTTTCAAAACTAATGTTATTCTGTAATGAATATGGCAGAGTACAGTACATGCAGTAAAGAACGAGCTAGTTTTGTTACAGTTCCTCTTCAATGCCAACAGTAGTGCACAAGCATTAATATGTAATAGGTTTATCATTAACGTGACAAATTTCAACAGAACAAAAAACAAACTATAAAATTTTGTAAGCAATTTAACTAAGCATTGATGCGTATGGCCACTATATTTAAAAAAAAATACCGAGCAAAATTTTACTTCACAATAACCTTGAACAGAAGTAAACCTTGAAATCTGGACTGCTTTTATGTTGTATTTTTTCCACCCAATACAATGTACTTTATAACTGTAGAACTTCATACATTCCACATTCTTTTTAAAGAAACATTAGCAGTCTCTGATCAAAGAGCATTTCATGTAATAAGCGTGATTTTTATACAAAAAAGTGGAATCTCTTTACCCTTACTGAGAACACAATACAGAATTAAAATTTCTAATTTTGGTCACTGTTTCAGTAATTCTGCCTATAACTAGCTACCGTTTAGTATTTACATGTCTTGTTAAAACTACAGATAATAAATTGCTATACAGAACAGTTCTTTGGCAAAGACAACATGTGGTCTAGAAGTCCATTATAACTCTTCAGCAAAGTGCAGAAATTTTGTGTGCCAAGTGCAAATCACAATCAGTGTTTACTCAAGCATTTTGTAATTTGTTGCGTTATTAAAATTGAGATGCAAACAGAGATTTGAGATCCCAAAGACAGGAATTTTATGCTGAAATGCCATCTCTGCCACAGCAAGCTTCAGCATAAATTGCTCAGTTTACTACACTCAGTATATATGCATCCTTATAGTAATATACAATGGCAGTGTGATTTATTCATTGTGAAGTTGGTCCTTAACCGTTGTATTAAGTTAACTTCTTCATCCTGCAGATATACAGGCATTAGACTTCCACATAACAATGGCCCCAACATTCATTAGGTGCTTATAAAATGCTTCTTTTCAAACTTGTAAAGTATAAGTATGAAATCAGTTCAGATTGACTTTGATTTGGCCACTAATCCAACAATTTATACAGCAATGGTGTTTGTAAGCTTGAAAGATCTTTCGAAAATACAAATTGTATTATCTCATATTCTAATTAAATAATATTTAAAAAAAGAGTTCATTTCTGCTCTTACATTTGTTTGGGTTTCTACTAAGGAAGCAAGTGGGTCTGGGGCAAGTTTACATATTACGGTTTGTTGCAACTGCACTGTTGATGAAAATAACTCGTTTCCATACTGAACTGAACATGTCTAATGCAACATTTCAAATACTATCTGCATCAAGTAAATGTTCCAATTAGGACCAGGAATAATCCTTATTTGCACATGGACTTTGCAATGATGTGTTACACTACAAATTTAAGATACACTCAGATTTGTGCCAATTGGCTTACATGATTTATTAATGTTTCATTCACTCCAAACAGTTCACATTCCAAATGAACCAATTTTTTTTCCTTTTTTTTGAAAATAAACTAGTTTCTTTAAACAGCTGGTATCTTTCCATCACTAACTGTTGCTTCCACACTTTGATGGCGATGTTATTAATGGACTTGATACAGAATGACAAAAAGACAAATTATTTCAATTAACACAGTAATAGGTCAACTTTTCATTCTTAATTATAACCTGTACATATTATGCTGTTTAGTCAAGTGAAAAATGTAAGAAAGAGTGAGCACAGGTTACACCCTCCGGTGCTAACTATATTCTAGATCAGACAGAATAAGAAACTGGCAATTTTAACATCTATATTCAATATGAGTTCATCCTGAATTTTATGCACCTAACATCTTTACAGTAAGAGAAAGCTGGTCTAAGATTTGCATTAATTATATATTTAAATATATACGTGTGTGTGTGTGTATATATATAATCAGTGCAAAGATTTCGCAAAGTACCTTTGCCTGTCTGACAAGCTGTCATTGCAATTTAGCTTTAGGCAAGGCAGAAGGCACTTAGTAACAGTGGCCAGAAATTAGACATTGTCATTTAAAATGATTACAAGGCTAAGAGTTGCACCAACTGAAGAAAAAAAAAATTCATTAAAACTTCCATGATGCTAGTTACAAAAATCTCCAACCACATGCTGGTCAATGCAGCTTGTTCCAGAGAAGAAACAAAAAAAATAAAATAAGCCTGGTTCATTTTATTATATAAAATAGCAAACTTTTTTTTCAGACTGCTTGTTTGCTCAGATTAGCATTATGTGCCATTATGAAATTGCTGCTGGTTATTCTTTTAAGCAATAAAAGTTTGCACTTAATTTATAAATTGAAAAATGTAAAAATCCTAGCAAGTTGCACAATACTAATATTTATAATAGTACTTAATTAGAATAGGAAATCTAACAATATTCACTGTACTATGATTTAACAGTAAGAATCTGAATACCAAATATCTATTAACAGGTTTCACAGTACACATACAAAGCTTTATATTATCACATGTTCTGGAAAAAACTACAAAGCAGCTTGAAAGCAAATTTATTATAACCTCTAAACGAAAAAAACCCATGTTAACAAAGTGCGTTACAGGAAATTAAACCTCTTCACATAACCTAGTAATTTTTTTCCTTTTTAATTTTATATGTAAAATACTAGAACATAAAAATGCTAAAGCTGCAGTGCTCTGCATGCAATATTCATTGGAAATACACAGCAAGTTGATCCTACACCGGTGATTCTGAAGTGCCTTGAGTTTACTTCAATTTTATTTATGAATGCATGCGGTAAGAAACCAGTTGTAAACACAGGGCATCTGCAAAAGTGATGGAAATGCAGCAACATGGTGAAGCACATCAGTCAGACCAAAGTAAACTGTATGGCTAATGTGCTCAAGAATGGACTGAAGTCACTAATAAACTGGTTTACCAAGATGCACGTGGTAAGTTTTCTCCCCAAGGGAAAGAGACGAGCTTATACATACTAAAAAAAAATTCAAGAAAAAAAAATACAGACATAAATGTTATATTTTGTAGGGTAGGATATACTCACTGCGTAATTTAAAATATTTCCGACATGAGGGGGGCACTACAGCTTCGAATTGTTAGGATAGTGTAGTCGTTCTTCAAAAGGCTAGTCCCATGTACCTAGAATATATTCATCACCAATTCATTACTTTAGTTTTGCAATAGGGACATTCAATTTTGTTAGGTGCACAGTGCTCACAGAGGACATAATGCTGGCAAGGCTGAAGTAATATAGAACGGTCCCGCTCCTGGCATACAATGCATTTCTTCGACTGGAGTTGATAAATTACCTGTTTTGAATGGAAATATAAAATGTGATCTGCATGTAATGATTTATGTTTGTAACAATCCCAACATTTGTACTCTACTTTCTTTTCTTAAGCACGACAAGGTTTTAAAAGTCACAAAGTTTTTACACTACGCACACAAGATTACCTTCAATATTTTCAATGAACAGTCCATACAATTACATGCTCTCAGATCTGAATTTCCCACCAGATGCTGAGGGATGTTAAGAAAAAGGGGTAGAGGGTTGTTTTGTCAGGTCAGTTCCCTGATGCATTCCCGCCTCAGGGAACCTTCAAAGAAAAGGATTAGGAACTGTTCAGCTCCCCACTCTACAATTAGAGCTGGCCAATTTATCCAATGGAGACATCATTTAGGAGCTACATAGCCATGACACTGCTGTCTTCCTGTCGTTGGAGGGGTCCTCTGTTAATAGAAGCCAACAGCTCACTCAAGGTGGCCTTCCAGTAGCAGACCAGAGGGTCAGAGACAGAGCCTCTGTGATCAATGTCAGAGTTACAGTGATAGGATGAAAGCCTGTGAATAGGCCTGCATTATGGTCACTTTCATACCAACAACCAAGAGCACCTCACATGCAGTTGTCTGTGCACTTTGGCAGTGATCAGAACTGCTGGTGGGTTGACATCTTGGTATTGCTGCATGTACAAGAAGTCATCTGATTTCAGCTAAATGACCAGCAAGCCACCTAGGAGGATAATTGCTAAGGAATCTTATGACCTGGGAGAAAAAGGGGGCCATAAGTAGTTTTAATCTGGGGGCACATGGTCAACATAACAGTAGAGGTGCTGTTAATAAAACATCTAGCCTAACAACATAGCTTTCTCTCTCTCTCTCTGAGTATTACCACGGAGCTGTCTGAGTCTAAATTCTGGAATTCCCTCTCTACGGGCGTCTCTAAACCCCAAGAACTGCAGAGGTTTAAGGCAGCAGCTCATCACCACCTTCTCCAGGGAAATTAAGGATGGTCCAGCCAGCAGCACCCAAACCCCGTGAACAAACTTTTGAAAATCACAAGTGGAACCAGACATCTTTTGTAGCTCATGTTGAAGTTGATTTTCATGTTTACATGCCACAACAGCAAACTCTAGTGGGTTATTCAATCACTGAAGGCATTACTGACAATAAACATGAACACAAACACTTTCCACTCTTTGTACAGTAATTAAGAGCAAGAACCTCGTTGATTTCTTTTTCTACCTCAGGCTTGAAATGATCAATATAACCAATTCAGTATAGATCATTCAGAAACTAGGATTGTTTTTCATTTGTTTTGCAATGTGAATTCTGCTGACAAGGTCAGTGTTTATTGCCAGAGAGTGTTTTGAGGTTTTTAACCTACTGACAGCAAGGAACTGTTAAATCGTTCAAGTTAGGATGGTGTCCAACTGGGAGGTGAACGTGCATTTGGTCTTGTTCCCATGCTTCTGTTGTTCTTCATCTTGTTGATAGAAGTTACAAGGTTACTGAAAGCGTTGTAGCTAGAAGCTTGGCACGTTGTCACAGTGCATATTTGTACACAGTACTCATTGCTGCCTTTGTGCTGTTAAAAGGAGGGAATGAATACTTAGGTGGTGGTAGGGTACCTATCAAATCAGCTCATTTAATATGGATAGTGTCAAACTTCTCAAGTGGTGTTGGAGCTGCACTCATTCAGTTAAGGAAGGAGTATTCCATCACACTGTTCGTACCTTATAGAGGTTGAGGGAATCCAGAGGTAAGATACTGCAGAATTCCCAGCTTCTGACATGCTCTAGTAGCAAAAGCTATTAATGTGGCTAGCCATGCATTGATAATTCCCAAGATGTTGGCCTGAAGTGGATTGAATGATGGCAAATAATGCCACTGAATGTCATGGAGAGATGATCAGTTTTTCTCTCTTTGGACATGGTCATTGCTTGGCACTGTATGACGGCTGCTATACAACAGCCCATTCTAAATGTTGCTTTGATATTCTTCATGTATACAAGGTATGTTCTACAGCAGGTTGTGTGTTCATACAGAAAGCTGAAGAATGCAACAGAGCTTTAATTTGATTAAGGCAATGATAGTTTTTAAAAAATGCTGCTTTTGTTTGTTACATGTGAAACCCAATTTTCAACTCACCCCATCTACAAGGTCCAAATCTGCACGCAATTGACTTTGTATAGAATGAAGCTTTGGTAGTGGAAGCTTGTCTATATCTCCATAGTTTCTTAGAAGAGGAAAATTTGGAGATCGATATAAAGCATCAAAGTCCTCCTGCAGCTTTTTAAGCTGTTTATCCACTTCTTCCTTTTGTTGTAATACTACTTGCCGGTCAGTATCTGCTGCTTTTGCTCTCTCTTTGGCCTCTTGAGCTTCCTTCTGCCATGCATCACATGCCTGATAACAGAAACATTGTAAATATACACAGGAAGAGGCACTTTATTCTTATGGATATTTAATTAATTTGTTCCCAAACTGACAAAACACAACAACTGAATTAATAAGAAAGCAGCCACCTACAATACAACACACATTTCTACGCTTGTCATTCAATTAATTTCCAATGCATAGAAACATACAAAGTAGGAGCAGCTGTAGGCCATTTGGCTCAGCAAGCCAGCTCCACTGCTCGTGATCATGGCTGATCATGAAATTCAATAGCCTATGCCAGACTTCCCCACCCTTAGATCCCTTTAGCCCCAAATATGAAATTCAGCTCCTTCATCAAATCATACAATGATTGGCCTCAACTGTTTTCTGATACAGCAAATTCCACAGACTCATCACTCTGCGTGAAGTAACTTCTCATCAGTCCTAAATGGCTTACCCCTGTACTCTGACTGTGATCCCTGGTTCTGGACTTCCCCACCATCTGGAACATCCTTCCTGCATCTAACCTGTCCCGTCTTGCTCCAATATCATAGGTTTCAACGAGGACACTGCCCTGTCCCAAACCAACCTACATGCCGCCTTGTAACAACTGGTGTACAAGAATGCCCAAGTCTCTATACGCATCTCCTCTCAATTGATAGCCATTTGGATGATAATCTGCCCTCCAATTGTTGCTATCAACGTGGATAACTTAACATTTATCCGCACAACATGGCAACTGCCACTTATTTGCCCACTCACTTAGCTTCTTCAAATTGCACTGAAGCATCGGTGGTTCCTCCTTGCAGCTCACCCCCACACTCAGCTTTGCATCATCTGTAAATTTGACAATATTATATGTAGTTCATGCAGATTACTTTATTTAGATTCAGGACCCTGGTCTCACAATCAACAATGTCACTCTGCACCTTGATAAAGAATTCTATTATGGTTGCTCACACTCAAGGGGTCTCGCAGAACTAGATTACTAATTATTCCTTCCTCATTACACAATACACAGTCTATGATGGCCTGTTCAAGAGTTGGTTCCTCAATGTATTGGTCCATACAGATTAAATCACCTACAATTATAGAATTTCCTTTATTTTGCACATCTAATTGCCAGTATTGCCAACAATGTCCCTACAGTTTGGGGGTCTCTATATACAACTCCCACACATGGTTTTTGTCCCTTACTGTTTCTCAGCTCTACCCATACACATTCCACATTGTCGGAGCAAATATCCTTCCTAATTGCTGCATTAATTTCATCTTTAACCAGCAAAGCAACTCTACTGCCTTTGCCTTTTCGTCCGTCTTCCCTAAACACTGAATACCCTGGATGTTCAGTTCCCATCCCTCGAGACACTGCAGCCATGTCTCCATAATCTCAACCATATCATACCTGTTTTTAATCAATTTGCATGATTAATTCATCCACTTTACTGTGAATGCTTTGCACATTAAAAGGCACAAAGCATTAAGGCCTGTCGTTTTGACATAGTTAATCAATTCCCAGTATTTTTCACCGTGGCCTCTTGGTTCTTGGGTCTTGATTTCTCTACCTATCACTTTACCCATTCCAGTTTCTGTATTTTGTTCTTGGTCCTTGATTCCCCTTTTTCTGACTCCAAACAATGGTACCCACCCACCCCTACCATTTCAGTTTAAAGCCTCTCCATTTACTCTTTGGAATATTCCCCAAGACCATCATTGCTGGTCCTGCCCGAGTGCGACCCATCTTGTTTGTACTGGTCTCACCTCCCCCAGAATCAGTACCAATTCCCCAGAAAACTAAAACCACTCCCCTCGTATCTCTTCAGTCAGGTATTCGTTTGACAGATGCTGCTATTTCTTCCAACTAGTACATGGCACTGATCCTGGAGAACAATACCTTCAACACCCTACTTTTCAATTTGTGTCCGAACTCGCTATATTCTGCTTTCAGGATATCACCACTTTTAAAACCTATGTCATTTGAACTAATATATACCACAAACAATAGCTGTTCACCCTCCCACTCTGTAGCCAATCTGAGACCACCTCAACCCTAGAATCAGGGAGGCAGCATAGCAATGCATCCCATTGCATGATAGAAATAGTACCTAATGCCAAACAATTACATGGTAGGACATGACAGATATTTGGAAATGTTCAAAATCAGATAAAATTAACTTTGATAGGTGTAATGTTTGTTGAAATGGATCTTTGCTTAGCCCAAGGTCCTTCCCTTGCAATGATTTGTTACAGTAGATTCTGAGTAGTGTGTCATGTGCAGTTGGTGAGATGTAACAGGACCAGTACACCTCCAGAAGCAATTGATCATTAGCAACTTAACCAAACTCAAAACAAAGAGGTCACTCCTTCCATCATACCATCCTTACAAAGCAATGAATGGCTACTTCAATTACGAGCAAAGCCACTTTTACACAAGAATCCCAAGATTCAAACTGACATTCAGAGCTTCTAAACGTCAGCCTGCTTTCTTAGTTAGGATTGATCCAAATTCCTTGTTAAGCTATCAGTGGATCCATAATTTAAGCTTTTCACGAAGTATTCCTCATATTCACAGTGGAGTGGGAGGACCTATTACCACAAGCTTTGAAATTTGGACATACATCTCTTTCACTCTCACCTGCTTCACTTGCTGCCATGAATCTTCCCACTGTTTGATTTTTCGCTTAGCCTCCTCGAGTTCTCTTCGCACTCTGGCCAGCTCACTGTTGCTGGAGCCAGCAGAGGTGGTTGTGGCACTACTACTGAATACTGGAGATGGGCTTGGAGAGAAATTTCCACTGACAAAGTGATCCCAGATACTGCCAGAAACGCCATTCAAACCTAATTGATTCAAAACAGATGACAAACAGTGTTTGATTAAAAGAAGATGACGGGCATCAAAACGACATGGCTTCTTCTCATATCAGTTGTTATTGCCCCATTGTACAAAATCTAGGCCTAAAGAAAATGAATAGCAGCAACTGTTTCCAGAGTTCCTGATTCTACTTTGCCTCAAATTTATCTGAATTCTTTCCCTAGTTTCTTCAAAAAAGTTACCTTTTTTTGTCCTGTTTATTGCTTTATCTTTTCTGAGATACTCATCTATTTAATCTGTTATAGAAAATGGTTTTTCATTTATATTGACTTCAGGGAAAGAGGATAGGTATGTCAGTTACTTGCTTAAATGTGGTACACTTTTCCGAGTCTCTTTGCTCTTGGCTTTGACATCTAGGATGTAACTAGTAGAGTGGGAATAAACAGGTCTTTTTCTGAATGGCAGGCTATGACCTGGGGGGTCCGGCAGGGATCAGTGCAAAGAGCACAGATATTTACGACACGTGAAGGTCCTATTTGAATGTATGTGCCCCAAAATAAGGAACCTTAAAAAGAAAGGTGCAATTATATTGTTTGGTACAGTCTAGAGGCCACCAACTAGTGGGAAAGTCAGAGGAACAAAAGTAAAAAGGAATTTACAAAGAGGCATAAAAATTACTCAATTATTATAATGGTGGACTTAGAATGGTGCATATAGATTGGGATAACAGTAGCGTAAAAGAACAAGCTGCAAGAGCTTCCACAGGGTGTTCGGGAGAATCTTCTACAGCAGAATGTTTCTAGTCTAACGAGAATAGTCTAGCAATATGTCTTGTCTCATGGGAGAGGCAGGCTGAATGGAGAACAGCAAAGAGAACAATTAGGGAACAGCGATCATTGTTCAACAAGGTTCAGATTGGCTAGAAGAAATCATGCAGTGTAATTAACAGGAAAGCCAATTTCAGTTGAATGAATCTGAGATAAATTAGAATCAAACGTTGGTAGATAAAACTGTAAATGAATAATGGAGATATGGTCCTCGCAGGAGAAAGACAGGGCAAACAAATGTTCCATTGATGTCAGAAGAGATGGAGATTCAAGTGAAGAAAAAAGGTATACTCATAACTGATGTCAAGCAGATGATACAACCAAGAACCAGGGTGAATACTGAAAGTTTAGCAAGGAATTAGAAAAGCAGAAAAAAAGCAAGAAGAGACTGGATAGCTAATATAAAAGTGAATCCAAAAGTATTGCATAGGCATATAAATAGTAAAAATGTGTAGTAAAAGCAGCAGTGGGGATCATTAGAGACCAAAAAAGGTTTTACACATATGGAGTTCAGGTATTGAATGAGTACTTTGCATATGTTTTGGCCGAGGAACATAGGAGCAGGTCAGATCAGAAAAGAGTTCAGATATCTGAAGACTTTAAAACTGATAAGGCAGCAGCTTTGGATAGGCTGTCTGTATTTAAAAATTGCTACGGTGAAAGGACTGGATGAGATCCATCCAAGGTTATGAAGACAAGCATGAATGGAAAGCGTTAAAGCGTTAATGCACTGGCCATAATTTTTCAGTCCTCCTTAGACTTACCAACAGTACCAGAATCCCAAAGAATTGTGAATATAAACACCGGATGTACGGATAATGCCAGCCCATGTAGGCTAATCTGTAGCGAGGATGCTTCAGGAAACAATAATTCATAAAAAATGAATAGCTGCTTGGACCAACGTGGTTAATAATGGAAAGTCAGCATCTATTTGTTTCGGTCAAATTGTACTCATCTAACTTATTGGAGGTCTTTAGTGAGAGCAGAGAGAGACTTGATGGGTGATGCGTGTATGTGGACTTCCAAAACACATCTGATAAACTGCCGTAATTGTGAACAATGTTAGAGTTCATGGAATAAAAAGGGACAGCAGCAATATGCAGACAAAATTAGCTGCACAATAGGGAATGGAGTTAACGATAGTGGGTTTTTTTGAATTGGAGAAACGTTTGCAACAGCGATCTCCATGCTCAGTGTTAGGTCCCCAAGAATGGACTGGATTGTAGCCTAATTTGTGTATGACACTAAGATTGGTAGGAAAGTAAGTTGTGAAGAAAAGAGCCTTCAAGAAAGGGATATAGGTCGATTAAATGTGTTGGAAAAGATGCCGCAGATGTGAGTATAGTGTGTCATATGAACTTAACCAGTTTGGTAAAAATAATAGAAAAGCGGAATATGATTTAAATTGACAAAATGCTACAGCACAAAAATATCTGGGTATCGGTGTATGGGAATGCAACATTAGCATGCAAATTTAATAAGCCTTTATTGAATGGAAGGTGTATAAAATCAGCGGAGTCTTTCTACAACTGTATCAGCTATTTGTGGAGACTACACCTTGAATACTATGTACAGTTCTGATCTCCTCAAAAAGAGACATAATGAAATTAGAAGCAGTTTAGAAAAAAAATGCACCAGGGGTTGCAACAAGGGGTTCAGTAGGTTGAAAATGTATTAATTGGAATTAACAGAAACGAAAGGTGATCTTATTGAAAGAAAGATTCTGAGGGTGCTTGACAGGTTGCTTCTAATGGCAGAGTCCAGAACAAAAAGTACAAAAAAAATTAAACTGAAAATGAGGAGGCTGTTATTCTTTGTAATTTGGGTCCCAAATGAGCAAGTTTTTAATACATTCAAGGTTCAGTTAGTCAGGTTTTTGACTGACAAATGAGTCAAGGGTCATGTGGGGCAGGCAGGAAAATGGAGTTAAGATCACAAATCAGATCAGCTTTGATCTTACTGAAGGCAGAGCAGGCTGAAGGGAACAAAATGGTCTCCTCCTGCCCCCACTTTGTTCTTATGCCTTCTGCTCTTCCTGATGTATGTTGTTAATGATAAACACCAAGGGAAGACCTTTCACACATTTAAAATGACACGCAAGTCATTCAGTCTTTTCTACAGTTCTCTGGAAAACTCATCATGCGAATTCATCTGTGCTACCACCAATAGCAGCCAACCTAACGTCTCTGCTAACCCCACTTGCTGCCATGATGTTTAAGACAGTCTTTCCAGGACAAGCCCAACTTGCAAAGACAATGTCTGTGAGAAGTTCCCACTGTTTCACCACTACAAACAGTTCGGTATGTTAAACATGACTATTTAAAAGTCCTTCAAAGACAAATAAAATTACTGAAATATTACTTCAAAATGTAAAGTCTATACTCCGTTCAACTCAGATTTTTCTAAAAATTAAATTTAAAGCTACTCAAATCAAAACGTGCAATATATCTGGGGAAGTCTACAAAGACTTACCTAAGGAACTGTGAGAGGAGGCTGAAGTACCCAGGAGAGCATGCTCAGACTTTGATGACTGCTGAGACTGCTGTTGTGGGGCCATGCTGGTCGAAAGAAAAGACTGGGAAAGGGAACCAAGTGGAGAAGCAGATAGGGAAGAAGAAGAATGCAAGGATGAAGAGCGGGCAAGTGATCCTGGAATATTTACAGGTGCTGAACTGCCCAATAATCTCTGACCTGTGAAAATAAAATAATTGACTATTTAAAAAAAAAAATTCTTACATGAGAAGACATGATACATTACCAAGTTTACCTTCATTTAATTCTGGGCACAAACAGCTCAGTATTCAGTTGAAGACTTAAAATTTGTATCAATGCCTCCTCCATTCTATACGGCTTTGCTGTTCTCAATCCAACCTATAAAAGTGAGAACAGGGCAGGATTTCTTTGTGGAAACAATCTGTAGCCAAGATTGCTAATAGGATGTACACCAATAGATTCTTAGATTCCCCTACAGTGTGGAAACAGGCCCTTCAGCCCAATGAGTCCACACCGCCCTTTGGAACATCCCACCCAAACCCATCCTCCTATAACCCACACACCCCTGGACACTACGGGCAATTTAGCATGGCCAATCCACGTAGCCTGCACATCTTTGGACTGTGGGAGGAAACCGGAGCACCCAGAGGAAACCCACGTAGACACGGGGAGAATGTGCAAACTCCACACAGACAGTCGCCCAAGGCTGGAATTGAACCTGGATCCCTGGTGCTGTGACGCTACAGTGCTAACCACTGAGCCACTGTGCCACCCTGTAAATAGGATTCAGAAAAAATAAAAGACTGACACACTGTGCTTTCAGCAAAGACAAAGCAAAGTGACTTCATAACTTGCTCAAAGTTTGCAGCTTTGGGATCCAATCCAGAAATGTCAGCATTTGCTCTAGGCCAACATGCTAGCACATTACTGACAGGCCTGACACAGATGGGGCAGATTGTTGGGATCGTGTTCACAGATTTACTTCTGCACTTCCCATGAAACAGTGATCACATTTCCAAAGTCAGTGCTAAACATGAGAAATTTCTTGGATTGATATAGTGTCTTTTCTTAAAAGCTTTTTATTTGGAATTTAAACCTTTAATGTTTGTTTTTGAAGGGGAGGCAATGGCTTAGTGGTATTATTGCTAGACTTTTAAGAATCTATTGATAACCATGGAGCCATTGTCAACTGTTAGAAAAACCCATCTCGAAAGCCAATGTCATCCAGGGAAGGAAATCTGTTATCCTCACTTGGTCTAGCCTACATATGTCTCCAGTCCCACAGCAATGTGGTTGATTCTCAGTTGCCCTCTGAAATGACCAAACAAGCCATTCATTTGCATCAACTGCTAAAAAGTCTCAAAAAAATAAAACCAAGCAGATCGCCTGGCATTGACTTAGGCATGGAAAAGTCAACGGCAAAACCTTGCAAAATTTTCCTTGGTAACATCTGAGGGCTAGTGTCAAAAAATTGGGACGGCTATCTCACAGAATAGTTAAGCAACATCCTGACACTGTCTGTAATCTATGATTCTGTGACCTTGACTATGTCCCACACTCCACAATCACCACCCCGGATACGTCCTGTCCCACCAGCAGGACAGATCCAGCAGAGGTGGCGGCACAGTGATACATTAAGAACGGAATTGCCCTGGGAGTTCTCAACATTGACTCTGGACCCCATGAAGTCTCATGACTTCAGGTCAAACATAGGCAAGGAACCCTCCAACTGATTACCATGTCCCATCCTCCCTTGGCTGATGAATCGATTCTCCATGTTTAACAACACATGGAGGAAGCACTGAGGATGGCAAGGGCAAGAGTACAAAATGCACACTGGGTGGGGGATTTCAATGCCCACCAAGACTAGCTCGGCAGCAGTACTACTAATTGAACTGTTAGGCCTAAACAACGTAGCTGCTAGATTGGATCTGCAACAGATGGTGACGGGACCAAGAAGGAGAAACATACTTGACCTCATCCTTAACAATCTATTGCAAATAACTGGAAATGTTTCACGTTTCCAACATCACTTACTCTTGCTTACTATCTCGCAACCTGTTTCCCAGAGACAAATTACTACTTGTTTTCGACAGTATTTCATAACTTTAAAGGTATACAAAATTGTCTCTCATTTTGGGCGGCACAGTAGTTCAGTAGGTAGCACTACTGCCTCACAGTGCTAGGGACTTGGGTTTGATTCCACCTGTGACTGTGTGTGGAGTTTGCATGTTCTCCCCATGTCTATGTGGGTTTCCTCCCAGTCCAAAGATGTTCAGGGTAGGTGGATTGGCCATGATAAATTGCACACAGCATTTAGGAGGTGTAGATTAGGTGGGTTAGACATGGGTAATATGCAGGGGTAGGGGAATGAATCAGGGTGGAATGTTCTTTGGATGGGTGGTGTGGACTTGTTGGGCTGAATGGCCTGTTTCCACACTGTAGGGATTCTATGAATTGTACGAATAATGCAGTGAGCAAATAAAGAAGGGCTACTCCACAGCCACACCCACCACCTCACCAAATTTTTCACTCTGTGCTGCAACAAATCTGAGGTATTAAAATAGACTAACAGCAAGAAAAAGCTGGTAACCACTGTTTAAGTCTCCAAGAATTTACCAAATAAGTGCAGGATGGGTTACTAGGATTAATATACCTCTGTTCTTCATCAGAGAGATAAACAATCAGGGATCTTGCTGTTTATTAACTAGTAGGCCAACTGGAAGAACTAGATGTGTAATGAGATATGAGGAGCCTAAGCTATCATCTCCCGACAGCCAGTCAAATAACTTGCATGACACACACTGCATTCACTAATGAGTTTAGGCAATTAGTTGGCCTACTGGTGGTTTTGATTTTCACACTCAATGACAGCTACTGGCACCGCTGATCAGATGGGCATCAGGGATCACTTCGCGGGGTTGACATTTACTATGATCAGTATCCAGTGGCAGTCAACTAAAAGTAACTCTCGACGTTTGCAGTGAAGTACAGGCCAGTTAAAAAAATGTTAAATGTGTAACAGGAAGGACAGATTACTGCAGTGGCAGTAGGAATACTGTACAGTCCAAGGTTACTGTCACAGATATTCCTCCATCATCCTAATCTTTCTCCATGGTCATCTGGAAGGAAGCTTCAAATATGCTCCACTCTCTTTCAGTGCTGACTGAAAAGTTGGGAGAAATAACTGAAGCACTCCTTTGGAGATAGAAGGAACTGTCAATGCTGGAGAATCTAAGATATCAAAGGTGTAGAGCTGGATGAACATGGCAGGACAGGCAGCATCAGACAAGCAGGAAAGCCGACGCTTCGGGTATGGACCCTTCTTCAAAATATGCTTGGCCTGCTGTGTTCATCGAGCTCTACATCTTGTCATCTCTCAAGCACTCCTTTCCCAGTTTCTGCACTTCAAAAATTTTGAAATTGTTCAATCTTCGCTTCATTAAATCATTTCTGCAACTGACACTGTTCCAAATGCAGTTGAGTAAATAGCTGATCAATATTAAGAAATTAATGCAAAAGTATTTAATCGCGACATTATGGTGGCTAAATTTTCACTGGTCGAATTAATGTGGGAACCAATGGCTGAGAGTTTGGGGCATGACTTTCCCATTTAAAAAGCTCCAGTAAAGCCCTGAACTCCTGTACCAAAATTATTTTTGTGGTCCCTTTATTTGGAATATTATGGTGGTTGAATTTTAAATTAGCAGGTCAGAATGATCATTTTGGTTCATCATAGTTCACGTCAGAAAGCTCCAGTTGGGCTCTACAAGAACATGCTTCATTTTCACATACACACACTTGGCCATTCACAGTAGAATTAATAGACCAATTTCACTTTTCAAACCAAAGTTCAACATGAACCTAAAAACGAAAACATACAGGCAGTATAACTGGTCTATTAATCCCTAGAATTAGGTTTTTTTTTGCTCATTTGCAGTATTCAACTGTGATCTTGGTTACCTTTTAATCCTATGTCACCAGTATCTTGATCCTCTAATTCCTTATCAAGAGATGCAACATTTACGTCACTAAAATGAAGATCTAAAGCAGAACCTGGAACAGAAAAGGAAACTTCATTGTTCAGTCAAAGCAAAATCATTAACAACTTGAACATATTCTGTGCTTCTAACATGGGCAACATGTGTTGAGCAATCAACCTTAGCCTTATCAGTATAGGAAAAGACATACAATTATTGACACTAGGAAAAGCCTTTTTGGTGGTTTGTCTCAGAAGGTTCATTGCTGTAACAACGAGGCACATAAGTTCAGGAAATGTAGATCTTCCAGTTCTGCAGTCAGTCAATCTCAAAATGTTAACACTGCTTTCTTCCCACCAATGCTGCCAGACCTGCTGAGTTTCTCCAGCAATTTGTTTTTGAAGTAGATTTTCCGGTACTAGGTGCAACCTCAAAAAACTGGACACCTCTTTTAGTTTATGCATGACAAAAAGTTGTGAAAAGCAGGTCACATATAACAACATTTTAGCAGCACATCAGTTACCACATTTGTAATGATTTGCAATACATGAAGAATGTGATTAGAAAAACTGTCACTGAATACAATGAATCTTTGAACTTCTCATACAAAGTGATTTTTCAGATCAATTGCTTTCAGTAAACATAAAATTACTGTTTTCCCTCAGAGCCACTATTTCCCTGTGCAGGGAAACATGATTCATTTCCTTAGGAAATGAGAATCCCCAAAAAATAAAACCAGAAGCTTCCCCGATGCTTCAATTTTGGTGTACAGTACTGACCTATGCCAAACACATCATCTCATTCACACTGTGCCAACCTAGCCAAATTCAATCACAATAACAGTGGGGTTGATACAGTTGGGCTCACTTTATAACAAGAAAAAGCTCCCGATCACAAGCCAGTGCACAAGCAGATGGTGAAAGTGAATGGAGCTGACCTCAATTACAATATCTTCTCTCATTAAACAGATAATAGATGTATCAGTTGGAATGAGTTATGAAGAATGATAACTGAAACGAGGGAATGGAACCCCAGAGGGAGGAGAACAGTAATTAAATGAAGCGGTCACACGCAATACAGGAATCAACACAAAAAATAAATACAACTCTTCATCCAGGCCAACTTCAAAAATCCCTGTCTCTTATTGTTGTCCAATCTGTCTCATTATTATAAAAGAGGTGATTCCTTGCTGGGGTATAATTCCACAGGTCCTGTAACATGTTAGGATCCTGCCCTTAACCACAAATTAGTCATGTCAATTTTCATCTTCATTTGACATCCATTTTCAAGGCCAGATACCATGAGTCGGGAAACCCAAGATAATAATATGTGAGGCTGGATGAACACAGCACGCCAAGCAGCATCTCAGGAGCACAAAAGCTGAAGTTTCGAGCCTAGACCCTTTATCAGAGAGGGGGATGGGGAGAGGGAACTGGAATAAATAGGGAGAGAGGGGGAGGGGCTGTTTATCTCTTCCTAACTCAGAAGAGCTGAGGCCAACAATAATAACGTACAACCCTTCTGACTGAGGTAACAGGCTCTAAAAGGAACAGAAACAGCATCTTCACAATTCAAACAAAACTATTCCTAATTTAATCAACTTGGCAAAGAAAAGGTGTTCCAATTAAAAACAAATGTAAGCTTTACTTTGAATGTACAGGTTGAAATAAAATCTTAACTGCAAAGATAAGATGTTTTCACAGCTACCAGCACAAGGTAGATTACAACCACCAAAAACATTAAACATAATTTATCAGTCTCTTCCACACTGATGATAAAAGGTTAAAGTTCACTGCTTTAACAGTCAAAGGACACAGATGTTAGCTAACATGGTTGTTTACCAGGTATTTTATACACCAGGTAGAAAGAGGGAATATTCCAACCCAATTAGTGCAATGAAAGTGCAGAGACACAAAGGACTCAATTATTCTCATATGTTCTTAACAGGTAAAGCACAAGACCAAGGCGGCAAGCCAAAATGTTGCATAAAGAGCTGAATGAACGTTATTTCTGAAGTTACATTGGAGGGGTACTGTAAGGTATAACATCTGTTACAATAATAAAATGTCTTCACTAAGTAATTATTAGTGATCTCGGGGCTGCTGAAACTCAAAATTTTATCAGTATCATTGTATCTGAAGGCAGGCATCCAGAGGGCAGACCCATGAGCATTGCCAGAGTCTTATACCTTATCTACGTGACTGTTATTTGTGCTCAAGCCTGAGTACTGAGTGTCGCAAGCCATTAAACTGCTGAGAATGTCAATTCTCTGCTATTCGTACATACATTTCCAGAACAGACTGCTGTAGTGCCCTGGACTAAGTCTTCCCCCATCCTCAACGTCAGGAGCATCAAGTCCCACTGTACAACCCAACAGATTGTCTGACTCAACAGACATGAACTTTACTACCAAGCCATCAAGGGGAGCTACTTAACTCAACAGCTAAACATAGTAGCAGGATTTAATACAAAAATGTACTATTCTAATATCTTAGTAACATAAGATGCAGTTTTTTTGAGTCAACACATCTGTGCAAAAACTGAACTGACTTCTCTACACTTGAAGGTTGCATTGAACACAAGCAGGCTTAAATACAATACCCGTTTAAATACAAACTGCACATAGTACGGAAGAGATCACATTTCTTCTCAAAACACCACCAGAACTTTGACCTGTTCAAGCTCTGGTATTATCACCTACCATTAAACCTAAGAAATTCAGACCATTTGTAATTATTTTCCCTATTATGAGTTTACATTACCATTCAGCTCATTAAAACATACACTGCAACATTTCAGTAATAATGAGATGTTGCTGTTAAAAACTTAGCAGAAAGACAATACAAGAATTGTGAATTCTCACAGTAAATGTGTCCTCAGCTGGGCGGAATAAGCTGTGTAGTTCAGGACTCGTGCTGGCCTTCTGACTGCTGAGTCACTCTGCACCAGCCTCTATTCCACACCCATTTCTAGTTCAACACCCCCAACCAACCCCCCCCCCCCCATAAAAACTGACTAATCACAGCAATTTACATCACGTGTTCTCAGCAGCCTAACAGAACTGCCAGTGCAATCTGACACCTCAATGGAAAAACTGGGCGAGTTAGCCACCAAATTTAACACTATAAATGCCAAGCATCTCAGTCAGTTTAATACTGCAGCATCACAATGGTTCCATACATGCTCTGATACTAAAATCAGCAAATCTGCTCAATATTGCAGCACCAGTACAAAGCAGAACACACCCAGATTATATAATCAAGCCAGCTCAGCACTGCGGCATCCCTAATATACAGTGCATACCCTAATATTTTATATATAGAGAAAGTTCAATACATAAGCTTACTTTGGAATGGAGGCCTAAAATACTAAATAAGTTTAGGCTTCGAGGGAAGAGAATTTCAAAGGTACATAATTCTAAAGAAATTTCTGCTCATCTCAAGTCTTACATTGCTGACCCCTTAACTTAAGATCTAGCCCAGAGTTTGAGACTCTTGGCACCTGTGAAGCCCTCTCAGTATCTAAGCTTTTCCAATGAGAATACACACCCTGCTTCCTAATTTGAAAGATGCTATGCAAAATCCAGTCAGTCAATCTCCCATACCACGTGACTTTCACTTCAAATATAAAAAATGAAAACTAGCCGAAGTCTGGTTTTCTAATGCTCAATGTGAAGGAATTTTAAGAAGAGTATATGCCCCAAACAACCTGCTCTTTGTATGGGACAAAAGTCTTATTGTTGCATCAAGAAAGATTATTCTTCCCAGCACAGGCTTTGCTAGAATTTATTTGAAAGCATAATAACTCCACTTGACCTTTGCTAGATACATTTGCAGCAATGCATCCTTCAGAGTCTCAACACACAAATGACATTCCTTTCCTACATATTAATTGTTTGAAGCGAATCCATTATTCACAAGATTTTCCATCTTCAATAAGTTTCTGGCCACATTTCCCCCTCCTGATGAAGACCTTTCTACAATGTCTCGACTCTGCAAATAAAACCCTCAGCCATGCTTCAGTTTCATTTAGACTGGACTAGTCCAATGCACTCTTGATCATCCTCCAGCTTTTGCTGTCCTTCGTAAACCTGAGCTCACCAGAATTCTGCTACTTATGTCCTAAATCCCATTAAGACTGCTCATCCATTTGACCTTGTGCCTGCAAATCTACAATCTTCCAGTTTGACAACATCTCAGTATTAAAGTTCTCATCATTGTTTGTAACTCCCTCCATAATCTTGCCTCATTGCCATCAGCATGATGTCCTAGAGCCAGTCCACAATAGCAACATTTCAACTTTGACAGAAGAGTAAAAGTCAGAGATCGTCCAAAGTTAGTCGAGCTTTCAGCAACCAAGGCTCTAGGTTCTCTCCAAATCTTGTCACCTCTTATTTCTAAAATGCTCATTAACATCTCTCTTTGACTAAGCTTTTGGTTATTTTCCCTAATATCTTTTACATAGTTATAACACTCCAATGAAAAGCTTTGGTGTGTTACTATATTCAAAGAGTCCATTTAAGTGTACATTAAAACAGTACAGCACAGGAACAGGCTCTTCAGCCCAACTTGTCTGTGCTGACCACAAAGCCATGCCAAACTAACCCAAACTACCTGCACATGATCCACATCCCTCCATTCCTTGTCTGTTTGTGTGTCTGTCTAAATGCCTCTTAATTGCTGCTGTCACTTTCCCTGGCAGCACGGCCAGGCACTTACCAACCTCTGCACAAAACAAACCTTCCTCGCACATCTCCTTAAACTATTGCTCTCTCACTTTAAATCATTGCCCCTAGTACTTGACATTTCTACTCCTGGAAAAGGACTCCAATTATCCATCCTTACCATGCCTCAATTTTATATACTTCTTTCAGATGGCACCTCGGGGTGAAATGTTGGGGAAAATGTTGGAGCCTATTATTAAAAAAAATGCAGTAGCAGAGCATCCAGAAATACATAACATAATCAAGCAGAGTCAGCACAGCTCCAATGAAGGAACAACAATGCCAAACAAATCCATCAGAATTCCCTGAGACAACAAGCAGACATATAGAATGGAAACAGTAGATTTCCATAATGCATTCAGTAAGGCACCAGACACAAGGCCACCCAACAAGGCAAGGGACTATGGAATTTCGTGCAAGTATGCTAGCATGGCAAGAAGCGTGGCCAACGAACAGAAGACAGCCAAGGGTAATGTTGGTATTTTCAGGAATATCAGCTTGCAACTACTGAACCAGCACCACAGGGATAACTGCTGGGGCCACAATCATCCATCAAACACATAAATGCCTTGGATGATGGAAGACTATCATTGTGTGCGGATGACATAAAACAGGTGGGCAGGCAAGTAGTGAAGGTAACAATATGGAATCTACAGATGGACAAAGGCAGGTCAAAGGGGGCAAAAACCTGGGATATAGAGTATAATCTTAAACAAATGGACTGTTGGCTTTTATTCCCAAGAGAACGGAGTATAAAAATATGGAGGCCTTGCTACAATTATACAAAGGCACTAATCAAATGATACATGGAATACTGTGAACAATTTTGGTCCCCTTATCAAAGAAAAGATATACTGTATTGGAGGCAGTCCACAGAAGAATCACTAGGCTGATAGCAGATATGGCGGGACTGAATTATTAGGAGGGGTTGAGTATGTACTCACTGGAGTTGAGAAGAATGACAGGCGCCCCCATTTTTGAAACATAAGATTCCTAGGGGACTTGAAGGGTGGATGCAGAGAGGTTGTTTTCCCTTAAAACAACATCCATCACCAATTCAAGACCGTTAGGAGGAACCTCTACACAGTGACTAATCAATATGATGAATTCTTTACCACAGAGGGCAGTCCCACTAAGTAGATTCAAGGCTGAGAGAGACAGGCCACCAATGGAATCAAGGATTTATGAGGACAAAGCAAGAAAGTGAAGCTGATGACTTAACTGAACAGTGGAGTGGATCAATTTACTTCTCATGTTTAATTTGCTCCTCAGCAATATCAGCCAGCATATTTAAAGATGGAAGAGAGCCAAGTTCTCAAGATATTCAAATATCTTATGTTCACCCTCTGATCCTAAATTCACCGCAGACTGAGACAAAATGGCAGGTACAGAAGATGGTCTTCAGCTTTGGTTACATTTCTAATATTCCCTTGTCCCCATCTTACTGCAATCGTTATCTAATTTGGCCATCTCTGATGCTTTATTCTGTGATACAGGTATCACCTCTATCCTTCTGACCAAAGTACCTTCTACATTTGTTGGTAATACTAATTTGACTTACTTCAGTTGACACGTGCAATAGTTTTATTTTATGCAGGTGTGTGAGCTTATGAGGCCAAATTGTGCACAGCCTGCATGGGAAGCTTCAGGTTGCTATCAAAGCAGAACTAACCTGTGCTGTGATAAAGCTAAATTCCATCTCCTACTACCTAATGCTTTACTACATGCGGTAGTGGCACTCATGTATCCAGCTCAATTGAAAATTCTTCACTAACTGATCGAGACAAATGAGTATGAGTAGGCTAGAACAGCAAAGGGAAGATGAAAAGCAAGAGATGCTTTAAAGCTGATCTTGTCCTCAACAGACATGCTTACAATTAGAAGCATGTAAGAGAGTTCATTGCCATGCTCCTCCTGACAAGTCAGGGGCCAATTATAGTGCATCCGTTGGCAGCCTAAATGGTGCACAGATGACTGCTACTTAATACAACAATTCCCAATTACTTCTAAATATAACCACTGACTACAAAATTAAATTGATAAATTAGATCACAAAAATCTGGAAATCAACAAGACCGCTACTCCTGTCACACTGGTGTCAAATTTGGGGACCTTAAAGAAATAATTCATTAAGATCCAATTTGAATGAACTTATACACAGAAAAATATCAGAATAAATCTTTGGTACACATACTCAGGAGAGGTATCTTCCCAAAGGTTTGCAGAACTCTTCAGAATTAGTGCAGAGTTTATAAACAGATCAGGCAGTACAAGAAAACCGTTACCAACTTCTGGGCTCTAATTCTGCACATGTTCATTGATGATTGCACAATATTCAATATCTTTGATGACTCCTCAGATGAAGGTGATCATGGCCAAATGAACGAAGACATGGACAATATCTACGCATGGCCGACAAGGGGCAAGTAGCATTCATGCCATACAAGTGTCAGGTAACGAACATCTCCAAATCTAACCATTGCCTCTTGGCATACAATGGCACAGCCATTACTGAAAACCCTACTACTCAGATTCTGGGGAGCCAACACTGACCAGAAAATAAATACAGTGTACAAACACTATGACTACAACAGCCAGAGACTAGAAATTTTGCAACGAATAATTCATCTCCTGACCCTCCGAAGCTTGTCCATGTCTTCAAGGCACAAGTCAGAAGTGTGGTAGAATATTCTCCACTTACCTGGATGACTATAACTCCAACAATACCCAACAAGCTTGGAACAATCCAGGGCAAAGCAGTCATTTTGTACCACCTCATTTCCTCCAGCAGTAGAATTCATGGTCAGAACAGCAGTGTTCCATTATATAAAGTGAAAATTGGTGAAGAGGTGGTAGAAGTAATAGGGAAATTCTCAGTTGCAGAAATCTAATTTATCCTTGGTAATGATCTACCTGGATAACAGGTGGGAGTGATGCCAACTGTGGTTGAAAAGCCAATGGAAAATCAGGAAGAGGTGTTACCAGAAAGGACATTGTGGGATTTTTCCTGACTGTGTGGTAACAAGGGGAAACAATGGCAATGATATTATCACTGGACTGTCAATCCAGACTCAGATTCAAATCACACCACAGCAGATGGGGGAATTTGAATTCAATAAAATAACTGGAATTAAGGATCTAATGATGACCATGAACCCATTGTTGATTGTTGGAAAAATCCATCTGGTTCACTATAGTCCTTTAGGAAAGGACACTGCCATCTTTACATGTCTGGCCTGCGTGCAACGTCAGACCCACAGCAATGTGGTAGACTTGAGCTGCCCTCTGGGCAATTAGGGACAGGCAATAAATGCTGTCAGAGATAATAGGAACTGCAGATGCTGGAGAATCCAAGATAATAAAACGTGAGGCTGGATGAACACAGCAGGCCAAGCAGCATCTCAGGAGCACAAAAGCTGACATTTCGGGCCTAGACCCTTCATCAGAGAGGGGGATGGGGTGAGGGTTCTGGAATAAATAGGGAGAGAGGGGGAGGCAGACCGAAGATGGAGAGAAAAGAAGATAGGTGGAGAGAGTATAGGTGGGGAGGTAGGGAGGGGATAGGTCAGTCCAGGGAAGACGGACAGGTCAAGGAGGTGGGATGAGGTTAGTAGGTAGATGGGGGTGCGGCTTGGGGTGGGAGGAAGGGATGGGTGAGAGGAAGAACAGGTTAGGGAAGCAGAGACAGCTTGGACTGGTTTTGGGATGCAGTGGGTGGAGGGGAAGAGCTGGGCTGGTTGTGTGGTGCAGTGGGGGGAGGGGACGAACTGGGCTGGTTTAGGGATGCAGTTGGGGGAAGGGGAGATTTTGAAACTGATTGGACTTCACCAGTTTCAAAATCTCCCCTTCCCCCAACTGCATCCCTAAACCAGCCCAGTTTGTCCCCTCCCCCCACTGCACCACACAACCAGCCCAGCTCTTCCCCTCCACCCACTGCATCCCAAAATCAGTCCAACCTGTCTCTGCCTCCCTAACCTGTTCTTCCTCTCACCCATCCCTTCCTCCCACACCAAGCCGCACCCCCATCTACCTATTAACCTCATCCCACCTTCTTGGCCTGTCCGTCTTCCCTGGACTGACCTATCCCCTCCCTACCTATACTCTCTCCACCTATCTTCTTTTCTCTCCATCTTCGGTCCGCCTCCCCCTCTCTCCCTATTTGTTCCAGTTCCCTCACCCCATCCCCCTCTCTGATGAAGGGTCTAGGCCCGAAACGTCAGCTTTTGTGCTCCTGAGATGCTGCTTGGCCTGCTGTGTTCATCCAGCCTCACATTTTATTATCAGGCAATAAATGCTGCCTGGTCAGCAACGCCCTCATCCTGCGAATGAATTTAAAAAAAGTCAAAGCCACAAGCTGAAGCAGGAGGAGAAACCAAAGAATAAGGATAAGGAAGTTGAATTTTAATTAGCAGTAACTACGTTTGATCAAATGATTGAGAAAAATACCAAGAACAGATGGAGGACAAAGTGGTTATTTTTAGTTGAGAGATATTTGCTGAATTACAACAGAAAGGTGCAAAACAAAAGCAGTTTTACCAAAAAGCATGCACAGAAGAAGAATTTCAGTGTATCCCAGAATGTTACGACCTTAAAAATGAAGTCTTGATGAGGAAATGCAAACAATCACATACTTATCAAGTGGTATTACCAGTGGTTTAAAGAAAGGATGAAGTACAACAGGTAGCACACTAATTATCATTAGGTCATCATTTAGGAGTAAGGCAAATTCAAGCCAAAATAGAAAGACATTTTATCTCACACCGCGTAAGGATTTGGTTCATATTTGCTCGATACCTGCTATGTCAGCTAACTGGTAAACTTCAGCCAGTGATAAAACCAGCACCCTTAATACTCTCTGATGAAGGGTCTAGGCCCGAAACATCAGCTTTTGTGCTCCTGAGATGCTGCTGGGCCTGCTGTGTTCATCCAGCCTCACATTTTATTATCTTGGATTCTCCAGCATCTGCAGTTCCCATTACCACTGATACCGTTAATACCCATTCTGGCATTTGATGAACTTTTACAAGCATCTTAATTGATTGCATTTAAACTCAATTTAAAACAAAAAGCAGGAATCAGTATTTGTTAACCATAATTGACGTGTCTACTAGATTTCCAGAGGCCATTCCATTACACAGTGTCATAGCTAAAGGGATTGTAGAAGAGTTACTCAAACTTTTGCACTCGAAACACACTACCCACAAAGATGCAATCAGATCAAGTCAAATTTTACATCAAAGTTATTGAAGGGAATTATGGATAGCTTGGGAATAAAACAAATCTAAATTGACTGCATACCATCCAGAATTGCAGGGAGCATTAGAACTGTAGCATCAAACTTTAAAGACCAAATTAAGGGTTTATAGCCAGGAATTCAATTTGCACGTTCTGCAATTAGGGATGCACATAAGAAACAACTAAATTCAGTCCATTTGCATTAGCTTTGGGTGCGAGGTAAGAGGGCCAGTGAAATTAAGGAGAAATTGGCGAGTCAGAGTTCAGAGACCACCTATTTGGACTGTGTGTCAAATTTTAGGCAGACGTTAAACAGAGCAAGTGAGTTGGCTAGACAGGTGAAACTTTAAAGGCAAGGTTTAGTTGGCCTTATCAAATAGGTAGGAAATTGAGTGAGGCAAATTAGTTGATAAGAATGCCAGATAGAAAGATATCTCAGTGTCTCATGTGAATATACTCAAAAAGGTATTTTGATAGTGAAAGAAAACAAAAAGCCAGCGTGCTACTGGTTGCAAGAGTGAAGAATCAAGTTCAGATGATTCTGAATTGAACATTCCTCAAATTAAAATGGAAAATGAGGAAGCACTCAAAAATTGGGATAAATTATTGAATTACCTTTCAGAGGAAAACAGAAATTATCTGAAAGAATTATAACAATCACAAGGGGAGATATGTGGGAATATGTCCGGAGTACTAATCTAAATATGCATAATATAAATATAGGAAACGCTGTTCAAATTAAGCAACATTCTTATAGATATAATCCTCTAAAGTTGGCACAAGTTCAAAAAGAAATTGAACGCATGCTCAAAGACAATATAATTGAAGTGGGTTGCAGGAATACAGCTCACCCATAGTGATGGTACCAAAACTAAACAGTACCCAATGATTATGTGTAGATTATCAAAGTTGATGCAGTTACAAAATCTCATTCATATCCTAATCCATGTTTGGAATACTGTACTGACAAGGTGGAACAAGCTATATGTAATTTCAAAATTGGATTTAGTCAGAGCTAACTGGGAGGTACCTTTATCTAAAAAGAGCAAAGGAAATTTCGGCTCTTGTGACACTGAATGGACAATACCAATTTTAAAGTTACACCATTTGATATGAAAAATGTGCCAGCCACATGTTAAAGAATAACCAATAAGGTCATTTGGGGCTTACATAATTGTGTGGTGTACATTGACGACATGGTGATATTTAGTCACAGAAGGAACAAACACTCAGGGCATCTTTTGGAATTCTTCAATGTCGGGAGGCGGGCTTCGTGATAAACCTGGATAAGAGTGAGTTCACAAAAGCTCAGGTCATGTTCCTTGGCAATGTTATTGGACATGGATAACTGGCCCCATGGGATGTGAAAATAAAGGTTATGGGGAGTTTCCCATACAATGGATGACGACAATTCCTAGGACTGACTTCTTTTTGAGCAGAAGCTCATACCAAATTTTAGCAGTGTGGTTGCTCCACTGACTGCCTTGTTGAAGTAGTGCAGAAAATTTCAGTGGACATATGAATGTTAGAAAGCATTTGACAGCCTGAAAACTTTGTTAACCACTGCCCAGTGTTAGCTACACCTAATTATGCAAAGCCATTCAAAGGTGGCGGTCGATGCAAGTGATGTGGGTGTCAGTGCCGTAACTCTTGCAAGATGACAAGATAGAAAGACCTATTGGGTATTTTTCCAAAAAACTGAATAATTATCAACAGAAATATTCTTCAATTGACGAGATGTTGAGTTTAGTGCCGTCATCATAAAATTTCAAATTTATATTGCCAGTCATGTGTCTAAAATAACTATATACACTGATCATAATCCCTTAACATTTTTGGGAAAATTTATGGATAAAAATTTCAGACTGTGTGGATGGAGCTTATTATTGCAGCCAATCAATTTGAAATTTATATGCATGACAAGAGAATGTAATTGCCGATGCATTGTCGCGACTTTGAAGTAAGAAAGGCATAGGAATTCAGTAACAAGGAATAAAAGGATTGAAATGGACTGTACACATGAACGCTTGCACGCTTAGAGTCAATATAATGTATATGTATTGCATTAGAGTCTACCGATAGCACAAAACAAAAGGTTTTTTAAAAATTTTGCCGTTTTTGTATAGCAATGACTTTTTTAAAAACCAAGACGGGAGGTGATACGTTTCAATGGCTTTAAGAGGTGCATTTTGTCCTGGACTTTTTTTTAAATGCAGAGAGGTTCAGACAGAGGAGTCAAGCAGTCTACTTAAAGCCAGTAAAGTAAACAGCTTGTGAGGCCTTGGGTTTTGTTTTGGAAGTTGGAACAATAGCAGAAATAGGGTGACGTCAAACCCCCACAGAAACAAGCTTTTACTTGGTGGATAATAAAATGTGAGGCTGGATGAACACAGCTGGCCAAGCAGCATCTCAGGAGCACAAAAGCTGACGTTTCGGGCCTAGACCCTTCATCAGAGAGGGGGATGGGGGGAGGGAACTGGAATAAATAGGGAGAGAGGGGGAGGCGGACCGAAGATGGAGAGTAAAGAAGATAGGTGGAGAAGGTGTGGGTGGGGAGGTAGGGAGGGGATAGGTCAGTCCAGGGAAGACGGACAGGTCAAGGAGGTGGGATGAGGTTAGTAGGTAGCTGGGGGTGCGGCTTGGGGTGGGAGGAAGGGATGGGTGAGAGGAAGAACCGGTTAGGGAGGCAGAGACAGGTTGGACTGGTTTTGGGATGCAGTGGGTGGGGGGGAAGAGCTGGGCTGGTTGTGTGGTGCAGTGGGGGGGAGGGGATGAACTGGGCTGGTTTAGGGATGCAGTGGGGGAAGGGGAGATTTTGAAACTGGTGAAGTCCACATTGATACCATATGGCTGCAGGGTTCCCAGGCGGAATATGAGTTGCTGTTCCTGCAACCTTCGGGTGGCATCATTGTGGCAGTGCAGGAGGCCCATGATGGACATGTCATCAAGAGAATGGGAGGGGGAGTGGAAATGGTTTGCGACTGGGAGGTGCAGTTGTTTGTTGCGAACTGAGCGGAGGTGTTCTGCAAAGCGGTCCCCAAGCCTCCGCTTGGTTTCCCCAATGTAGAGAAAGCCGCACCGGGTACAGTGGATGCAGTATACCACATTGGCAGATGTGCAGGTGAACCTCTGCTTAATGTGGAATGTCATCTTGGGGCCTGGGATGGGGGTGAGGGAGGAGGTGTGGGGACAAGTGTAGCATTTCCTGCGGTTGCAGGGGAAGGTGCCGGGTGTGGTGGGGTTGGAGGGCAGTGTGGAGCGAACAAGGGAGTCACGGAGAGAGTGGTCTCTCCGGAAAGCAGACAGGGGTGGGGATGGAAAAATGTCTTGGGTGGTGGGGTCGGATTGTAAATGGCGGAAATGTCGGAGGATAATGCGTTGTATCCGGAGGTTGGTTGGGTGGTGTGTGAGAACGAGGGGGATCCTCTTGGGGCGGTTGTGGCGGGGGCGGGGTGTGAGGGATGTGTCGCGGGAAATGCGGGAGACGCGGTCAAGGGCGTTCTCAATCACCGTGGGGGGGAAGTTGCGGTCCTTAAAGAACTTGGACATCTGGGATGTGCGGGAGTGGAATGTCTTATCGTGGGAGTGGAATGTCTTATCGTGGGAGCAGATGCGGCGGAGGCGGAGGAATTGGGAATAGGGGATGGAATTTTTGCAGGAGGGTGGGTGGGAGGAGGTGTATTCTAGGTAGCTGTGGGAGTCGGTGGGCTTGAAATGGACATCAGTTACAAGCTGGTTGCCTGAGATGGAGACTGAGGTGTCCAGGAAGGTGAGGGATGTGCTGGAGATGGCCCAGGTGAACTGAAGGTTGGGGTGGAAGGTGTTGGTGAAGTGGATGAACTGTTCGAGCTCCTCTGGGGAGCAAGAGGCGGCGCCGATACAGTCATCAATGTACCGGAGGAAGAGGTGGGGTCTGGGGCCTGTGTAGGTGCGGAAGATGGACTGTTCCACGTAACCTACAAAGAGGCAGGCATAGCTGGGGCCCATGCGGGTGCCCATGGCCACCCCCTTAGTCTGTAGGAAGTGGGAGGAGTCAAAAGAGAAGTTGTTGAGTGTGAGGACGAGTTCCGCTAGGCGGATGAGAGTGTCGGTGGAGGGGGCCTGGTCGGGCCTGCGGGACAGGAAGAAGCGGAGGGCCTTGAGGCCATCTCCATGCGGAATGCAGGTGTACAGGGACTGGACGTCCATGGTGAATATGAGGTGTTGGGGGCCAGGGAATTGGAAGTCCTGGAGGAGGTGGAGGGCGTGGGTGGTGTCACGGACATAGGTGGGGAGTTCCTGGACCAAAGGGGAGAAAATGGAGTCCAGATAGGTGGAGATGAGTTCGGTGGGGCAGGAGCAGGCTGAGACGATGGGTCGACCAGGGCAGGCAGGTTTGTGGATTTTGGGAAGGAGATAGAAACGGGCCGTGCGGGGTTGGGGAACAATGAGGTTGGAGGCTGTGGGTGGGAGGTCCCCTGAGGTGATGAGGTCATGAATGGTGTTGGAGATGATGGTTTGGTGCTCGGGTGTGGGGTCATGATCGAGGAGGCGGTAGGAGGTGGTGTCGGAGAGTTGGCGTCTGGCCTCGGCGATGTAGAGGTCAGTACGCCATACTACCACTGCGCCACCCTTGTCTGCGGGTTTGATGGTGAGGTTGGGGTTGGAGCGGAGGGAGCGGAGGGCTGCCCGTTCTGCGGGGGAGAGGTTGGAGTGGGTGAGAGGGGTGGAGAGGTTGAGGCGGTTAATGTCTCGACGGCAGTTGGAGATGAAGAGGTCGAGGGAGGGTAGGAGGCCTGGGGGTGGTGTCCAGGAGGAGGACTTGTGTTGGAAGCGGGCGAAGGGGTCAGTGGAAGGAGGGTTGGGTTCCCGGTTGAAGAAGTAGGCATGCAGGCGAAGACGGCGGAAAAACTGCTCTGTGTCCGACCGTGACTGGTATTCGTTGATGTGTGGTTGTAGGGGGACAAAGGTGAGCCCCTTGCTCAGGACTGACCGTTCGTCCTCAGTCAGTGGGAGGTCTGGGGGGATGGTGAAGATTCGGCAGGGCTCAGGGTGGCTGTCTCCTCTGGGGTTGCAGGCTGTGGAGGTTGTGGGCGGAGCGATGATGTCGTCGGCCGTGGGCGGGGTTCCGTCGGCGTCGACCGTGGGCGGGGTTCCGTCGGCGTCGACCGTGGGCGGGGTTCGTTCGACGTCGACCGTGGGCGGGGTTCCGTCGACGTCGACCGTGGGCGGGGTTCCGTCGGCGGTGGGAGTATCGGGGTGGGCGGCAGCAGCTGAGGTGAGGGTGGTGTGTGGGCTGTAGTACCTGGACGTGGAGGTGGTGACTGCAGCAGCGGTTCCGGAAGTGGTGTGGCCGGCGGAGGCCGATGTGACGTCATCGGTGGGGTCTCCGGCCGTGTCCTCATGGTCACTGGCGGCGGGTGCATGGTGGGGGAGGGGCAGGGACAGAGTCGGGATTTGGGAGGCGCAGGAATCCTCTTGTGGGTGGCAGGGGCCCGTGAGTTGGTTGTACTTACGATTTTTGGTGTCCAGTAAAGCTGAGTGGAACTGGGTGTTCAGTCTGTGGATCCTGCGGAGGATAAAAAACAGCAGGGGTCCTTTGCAGGTCTGGGAGAGGGAGGCTCTGAGCTGGGGCAGGCTGGATTGCAGTGTGTGGAGGTGCCGGCGCATGGCTGCGAGTGTCTGTTTCAGGACTCGCAGGGAGAAACGCTTCTGAAGGGCCTGAATATTCTGGGTGTAGAGGTGGTCACGGTTGGGACCAAATTGGGAAGGCTGAAATGTGGACTGTAGTCCCTTGGGGATGATCTGGTTCCATAGGCAGGTGCTGAGGAAGGTGATGTGGCTGTGGTACCTGGTTTGCTTCAGGACATGGTCGAGCAGTTTCAAGGCCGAAGAGATTACAAGAGAGTTGCAATGGGAGAGAGATTCCCTGAGGTTGGTCCGGAGGGAGGAGGGTAACTTCTTCAGGTTAGGCATCCCTGGAAGAGGCTTCGCAGTGAGGTTAAAATAGTATCAGAGATAATGGGAACTGCAGATGCTGGAGATTCCAAGATAATAAAATGTGAGGCTGGATGAACACAGCTGGCCAAGCAGCATCTCAGGAGCACAAAAGCTGACGTTTCGGGCCTAGACCCTTCATCAGAGAGGGGGATGGGGGGAGGGAACTGGAATAAATAGGGAGAGAGGGGGAGGCGGACCGAAGATGGAGAGTAAAGAAGATAGGTGGAGAAGGTGTGGGTGGGGAGGTAGGGAGGGGATAGGTCAGTCCAGGGAAGACGGACAGGTCAAGGAGGTGGGATGAGGTTAGTAGGTAGCTGGGGGTGCGGCTTGGGGTGGGAGGAAGGGATGGGTGAGAGGAAGAACCGGTTAGGGAGGCAGAGACAGGTTGGACTGGTTTTGGGATGCAGTGGGTGGGGGGGAAGAGCTGGGCTGGTTGTGTGGTGCAGTGGGGGGAGGGGATGAACTGGGCTGGTTTAGGGATGCAGTGGGGGAAGGGGAGATTTTGAAACTGGTGAAGTCCACATTGATACCATATGGCTGCAGGGTTCCCAGGCGGAATATGAGTTGCTGTTCCTGCAACCTTCGGGTGGCATCATTGTGGCAGTGCAGGAGGCCCATGATGGACATGTCATCAAGAGAATGGGAGGGGGAGTGGAAATGGTTTGCGACTGGGAGGTGCAGTTGTTTGTTGCGATGCACATCTGCCAATGTGGTATACTGCATCCACTGTACCCGGTGCGGCTTTCTCTACATTGGGGAAACCAAGCGGAGGCTTGGGGACCGCTTTGCAGAACACCTCCGCTCAGTTCGCAACAAACAACTGCACCTCCCAGTCGCAAACCATTTCCACTCCCCCTCCCATTCTCTAGATGACATGTCCATCATGGGCCTCCTGCACTGCCACAATGATGCCACCCGAAGGTTGCAGGAACAGCAACTCATATTCCGCCTGGGAACCCTGCAGCCATATGGTATCAATGTGGACTTCACCAGTTTCAAAATCTCCCCTTCCCCCACTGCATCCCTAAACCAGCCCAGTTCATCCCCTCCCCCCACTGCACCACACAACCAGCCCAGCTCTTCCCCCCCACCCACTGCATCCCAAAACCAGTCCAACCTGTCTCTGCCTCCCTAACCGGTTCTTCCTCTCACCCATCCCTTCCTCCCACACCAAGCCGCACCCCCAGCTACCTACTAACCTCATCCCACCTCCTTGACCTGTCCGTCTTCCCTGGACTGACCTATCCCCTCCCTACCTCCCCACCCACACCTTCTCCACCTATCTTCTTTACTCTCCATCTTCGGTCCGCCTCCCCCTCTCTCCCTATTTATTCCAGTTCCCTCACCCCATCTCCCTCTCTGATGAAGGGTCTAGGCCCGAAACGTCAGCTTTTGTGCTCCTGAGATGCTGCTTGGCCAGCTGTGTTCATCCAGCCTCACATTTTATTATCTTGGAATCTCCAGCATCTGCAGTTCCCATTATCTCTTTTACTTGGTGGAAGCTGTTTTGTCCTCTCTGTTACAGCTAAAAGTTTGGGTTCTCTTCCTACTACTGGAATTGCACGAGACAATCTACTGTATTGACTTCACCTTTGCCAAGGATGTGTTAATGGGATGTTACTATATTGGAACAGTTAATGGTATGTTATTGATGATAATGGGAGCTGCAGATACTGGAGAATCCCAGATAATAGTGTGAGGCTGGATGAACACAGCAGGCCAAGCAGCATCTCAGGAGCACAAAAGCTGACGTTTCGGGCCGAGACCCTTCATCAGAGAGGGGGATGGGTTGAGGGTTCTGGAATAAATAGGGAGAGAGGAGGAGGCGGACCGAAGATGGAGAGAAACGACGATAGGTGGAGATGAGAGTATAGGTGGGGAGGTAGGGAGGGGATAGGTCAGTCCAGGGAAGATGGACAGGTCAAGGAGGTGGGATGAGGTGGTAGGTAGGAAATGGAGGTGCGGCTTGAGGTGGGAGGAAGGGATTGGTGAGAGGAAGAACAGGTTAGGAAGGCAGAGACAGGCTGGGCTGGTTTTGGGATGCAGTGGGGGGAGGGGGAAGAGCTGGGCTGGTTTTGGGATGTGGTGGGGGGGGGGGGTAGGGCTTCAAAATCTCCCCTTCCCCCACCGCATCTCTAAACCAGCCCAGTTCGTCCCCTCCCCCGACTGCACTACACAAGCAGCCCAACTCTTCCCCTCCCCCGACTCCATCCCAAAACCAGCCCAGCCTGTCTCTGCGTCCCGAACCTGTTCTTCCTCTCACCCATCCCTTCCTACCACCTCAAGCCGCACCTCCATTTCCTACCTAACACCTCATCCCATCTCCTTGACCTGTCCGTCTTCCCTGGACTGACCTATCCCCTCCCTACCTCCCCACCTATCTTCTTTTCTCTCCATCTTCGGTCCGCCTCCCCCTCTCTCCCTATTTATTCCAGAACCCTCACCCCATCCCCCTCTCTGATGAAGGGTCTAGGCCCGAAACGTCAGCTTTTGTGCTCCTGAGATGCTGCTTGGCCTGCTGTGTTCATCCAGCTTCACACTTTATTTAATGGTATGTTATTATTTTGTTAAGTATTTTGATGGAGTTGCAGTTCAGCCAATTCTTTCTTATTGTTCGTGTTTTAACTACAGTGTAAGAATAAAGTGTGTTTTGCTTCAAGCCTGGTAGTTTAACCAGGCAAATTGCATACAGAGAGCAATCTACCGTTAAAATATGAATATGTTAGGGTCTAGGCTATCTCCTTGACATATCTTGAGGGAGTCTGGTCTGGTCCATAATGTTGAATACGTCAGGTAATGACCCAGCTTTGGTGCTACAGAATAATGAACCTGAAACTTCCATTCAATACTTGGGTACAAACAACAGCTAGCAGTAAAGAGGCAGCAAACAGAAAGATAAAACAGGAGCTGGAAAGAAGTTTCAAAGATGCAAGTCAACCATAGGCTTTCAGTCCAAAACATCCTCATCTAGCCAAGATTGGAAACAGTGCTTGACCAATAGAAATCTTTCACATACAAACTAGAAGTATCCTTAATAACATGCACTTTCAGTCGGGGTCACTGTATACATAAGCTAAGTATTTGATGTTAATACCATTTCTGACGTTCAAGAAGGTGTAAACTCCACACAACAGCCCTCCAAGGCTAGGACTGAACCGAGGTCTCTGGTGTAGTGAGGCAGCAGTGCTAACCACTGAGCCGTTGTTTGCAGAAGACACTAAAATAGTAGTGGACAAGAAGGTTATCTGAGTAGAATTGGACCTTGATCAGATGGGCTATTGGGTTGAGGAGTGGTTCATGGAGGTTAATATAGGTAAATGCGAGATGTTGCGTTTTGGTAAAACATCAGGGTAGAACTTGTACGGTTAATGGTAGAGTCCTGGGGAGTGTTACCAAACAGACCTTGGGATGCAGGTGGATAATTACTTGTAAGGCATTTGATAAGGTTCCCCATGGAAGGCTCATTCAGAAGGTCAGGAGGAATGGGATACAGGGGAACTTAGCTGCTTGGATACAGAATTGGCTGGCCAACAGAAGACAGCGAGTGGTAGTAGAAGGAAAATATTCTGCCTGGAAGTCAGTGGTGAGTGGGGTTCCACAGGGCTCTGTCCTTGGGCCTCTACTGTTTGTAATTTTTATTAATGACTTGGACGAGGGAATTGAAGGATGGGTCAGCAAGTTTGCAGACGACACAAAGGTCGGAGGTGTCGTTGACAGTGTAGAGGGCTGTTGTAGGCTGCAGCGGGACATTGACAGGATGCAGAGATGGGCTGAGAGGTGGCAGATGGAGTTCAACCTGGATAAATGCGAGGTGATGCATTTTGGAAGGTCGAATTTGAAAGCTGAGTACAGGATTAAGGATAGGATTCTTGGCAGCGTGGAGGAACAGAGGGATCTTGGTGTGCAGATACATAGATCCCTTAAAATGGCCACCCAAGTGGACAGGGTTGTTAAGAAAGCATATGGTGTTTTGGCTTTCATTAACAGGGGGATTGAGTTTAAGAGTCGTGAGATCTTGTTGCAGCTCTATAAAACTTTGGTTAGACCGCACTTGGAATACTGCGTCCAGTTCTGGGCGCCCTATTATAGGAAAGATGTGGATGCTTTGGAGAGGGTTCAGAGGAGGTTTACCAGGATGCTGCCTGGACTGGAGGGCTTATCTTATGAAGAGAGGTTGACTGAGCTCGGTCTCTTTTCATTGGAGAAAAGGAGGAGGAGAGGGGACCTAATTGAGGTATACAAGATAATGAGAGGCATAGATAGAGTCGATAGCCAGAGACTATTTCCCAGGGCAGAAATGGCTAGCACGAGGGGTCATAGTTTTAAGCTGGTTGGTGGAAAGTATAGAGGGGATGTCAGAGGCAGGTTCTTTACGCAGAGAGTTGTGAGAGCATGGAATGCGTTGCCAGCAGCAGTTGTGGAAGCAAGGTCATTGGGGTCATTTAAGAGACTGCTGGACATGCATATGGTCACAGAAATTTGAGGGTGCATCCATGAGGATCAATGGTCGGCACAACATTGTGGGCTGAAGGGCCTGTTCTGTGCTGTACTGTTCTATGTTCTATGTTCTATGTTCTATGTTCTATGTTCTATGTTCTATGTTCTATGTTCTATGTTCTATGTTCTATGTTCTATGTTCTATGTTCTATGTTCTATGTTCTATGTTCTATGAAAGTACAGTTGGACGTGGACAGGGTGGTGAAGTAGGCATTTGGCATGCTTGCCTTCTTTGGTCGGTGCATTAAGTGCAGCAGTTGGGGTCACTTTTTGGAGTACTGCGTTCAATTCTGGTCTCCCTTCTGTAGGAAGGATGTTGTGAAAATTTACAAAGATGTTGACAGGGCTAGGGGATTTGAGCAAAAAGGAGAGGCTGAATATGTTGGGGCTGTTTTCCCTGGAATGTTGGAGGCTGAGAGTTGACCTTTATAGAAATTTATAAAATCATGAGGAGCATACATAGGGTGAATAGCCAAAGTCTACTTTTTTTCCCACGGTAGAGGAGTCCAAAACTGAAGGGCATAAGTTTAAGGTGAGAGGGGAGTGATTTTAAAAAGGATCTGAGAAGCAACTTTTTCACGTAGAAGGTGGTGTGCATATGGAACAAGCTGCCAGAGGACAGATGTGGAAGCATTGGAAAGGCTGTGGAGTAGATTTAGATGTTGCCTGGTATGGAGGGAAGGTCTTATGAGGAAAGGCTGAGGGACTTGAGGCTGTTTTCGTTAGGGAGAAGAAGGTTAAGAGGCAATTTAATAGAGACATACAAGATGATCAGAGGGTTAGATAGGGTGGACAGTGAGAGCCTTTTTCCTCGGACAGTGACGGCTAGAACGAGGGGACATACCTTTAAATTGAGGGGTGATACATATAGGATTGATGTCAGAGGTAGGTTCTATACTCAGGGTAGTAAGGGCTTGGAATGTCGTACTTGCAACAGTAGTAGACCAACCAATTTTCAGGGCATTTGAATGGTCATTGGATAAACGTATGGATGGTAATGGAATAGTGTAGGTTAGATGGGCTTCAGATCAGCTTCACAGGTCGGCGCAACATCAAGGGCCAAAGGGCCTGTACTGCGCTGTAATGTTCTATATTCAAAGATCTAGTAGAACAGTAAATGAAGCAGCACAAATCAGATCAAAGATAGCTCTTTGGTCAAGGCAGCAAATCTTAACCACCAAGGTTACTCCCAATAATTCAAAATCACAGCTCTAGGAGGTATCCAAATAGCTCTCCAAATTAAATTAGAACTTACCAATTACTGATTCTACTGTATTGCTAGCAGGGTAAAATGGAACTGCTTTGGCATTCATAGTTGACAATGTAGAGGGAGATGAAGTATCAGATCCAATACTAGATGCCAAACTGGATGTTATACTGGAGGCTAGTGGGTTTACCACCGAAAACACATTTAAAAGATTCTGCAAAGGACAGAAACAGTTTGATTAGAACAAGATTGAACATACTAACCAATGAAAATTAATTTCTAATTGCATTTATTAAATGCAATTTATTACAGAAACTCCATTTTGAGAAACAATCAAATCCACTTGTAAATCCAGCTTTTCTGTAAACTATTGATTTTTGATTTTTTTCCCCAATTGTGGGAATACTACATGTTATAAATATTTCAGTGATATTACTCAGGGTCTTATTAATTTGTCACAAAAGGACAAATAATCAATTGCACTGTGCTGCAAGTTAACCAAAATATATTTTATGGCATCCGAATTACAAAATTTCAAGTTAAGTGCCAAGTCGAAATTCTGTGGAGAATCTCAATTCCCAGGAGGACTATCTTCTACATTGGCTCCCAAAACCCAGGCTACAGAAGCAGCAAGAATGATGGGAGGAAAACCAAATATGTCAAAACTAAAGCATTTGTCTTTAATACAAATGTGTCATGGGCATGCAGGGTCATAGAGACCAAGAAGATGTGGTCACAGTTTTGCTAAGTTAAGCAGATAGTTAATCTCAGGCAGTTCGGTTAGGGTACTACAGTTGTCCCTGGAGACATAAAGGGAATGGGTAACCATTAGGCAGTCTGACAGAAACAGGCAGATAATTCAGCATAACAAAGTGTGGAGCTGGATGAACACAACAGGCCAAGCAGCATCTCAGGAGCACAAAAGCTGACGTTTTGGGTTGAGACCCTTCATCACAGAGGGGGATGGGGAGAGGGAACTGGAATAAATAGGGAGAGAGGGGGAGGCGGACTAAAGATGGAGAGAAAGGGAGATAGGTAGGAAGGAGAGTATAGGTGGGGAGGTAGGGAGGGGATAGGTCAGTCCAGGGAAGACGGACAGGTCAAGGAGGTGGGATGAGGTTAGAGGGAGAAAATGGAGGTGTAGCGTGAGGTGGGAGGAAGGGATGAGTGAGAGGAAGAACAGGTTAGGGAAGTGGATACAGGCTGGGCTGGTTTTGGGATGCAGTGGGGGGAGGGGACGAGCTGGGCTGGTTTTGGGATGCAGTGTGGGGAGGGGAGATTTTGAAGCTTGTGTAGTCCACATTGATACCATTGGGCTGCAGGGTTCCCAAGCGGAATATGAGTTGCTGTTCCTGCAACCTTCGGGTGGCATCATTGTGGCACTGCAGGAGGTCCATGATGAACATGTCATCTGAAGAATGGGAGGAGAAGTTAAAATGGTTCACGACTGGGAGGTGCAGTTGTTCGTTGCGAATCGAGTGGAAGTGTTCTGCAAAGCGGTCCACAAGCCTCTGCTTGGTTTCCCCAATGTAGAGGTAGCCACACCGGGTACAATGGATACAATATACCACACTGGCAGATGTGCAGGTGAACATCTGCTTGACATGGAAGGTCATCTTGAGGCCTGGGATGGGGGTGAGGGAGGAGGTGTGGAGGCAAGTGTAGCACTTCCTGCAGTTGCAGGAGAAGATGCCAGGTGTGGTGGGGTTGGAGGGGAGTGTAGAGCGGACAAGCGAGTCACGGAGAGTGTGGTCTCTCCGGAAAGCAGACAAGGGTGGGGATGGAAAAATAGCTTGGGTGGTGGGGGCGGATTGTAGATGGCGGAAGTGTCGGAGGATGATGCGTTGTATCCGGAGGGTGGTGGGGTGGTATGCGAGAATGAGGGGGGTCCTCTGGGAGCGGGTGTGGCGAGGGCGGGGTGTGAGGGATGTGTTGCAGGAAATGCAGGAAATGCGGTCAAGGGCGTTCTCGATCAGTGCGGGGGGAAAGTTGCGGTCCTTAAAGAATGTGTACATCTGGGATGTGCGGGAGTGGAACGCCTCATCCTGGGAGCAGATGCGGCGAAGGAATTGGGAATAGGGGATGGAATTTTTGCAGGAGGGTGGGTGGGAGGATGTGTATTCTAGGTAGCTGTGGGAGTCAGTGGGCTTGAAATGGACATCAGTTTCTAGCTGGTTACCTGAGATGGAGACAGAGAGGTCCAAGAAGGTGAGGGATGTGTTGGAGATGGCCCAGGTGAACTGGAGGTTGGGGTGGAAGGTGTTGGTGAAGTGGATGAACTGTTCGAGCTCCTCTGGGGAGCAAGAGGCGGCACTGATACAGTCATCAATGTAACGGAGGAAGAGGTGGGGTTTGGGGCCTGTGTAGGTGCAGAAGAGGGACTGTTCCACGTAACCGACAAAGAGGCAGGCATAGCTGGGGCCCATGCGGGTACCCATGGCCACCTCCTTCGTCTGTAGGAAGTGGGAGGAATCGGAAGAGAAATTGTTGAGGGTGAGCACGAGTTCGGCTAGGCGGATGAGGGTGTCGGTGGAAGGGGATTGGATGGGCCTGCGGGACAGGAAGAAGCAGAGGGCCTTGAGGCCATCTGCATGAGGAATACAGGTGTACAGGGACTGGACGTCCATGGTGAAAATGAGGTGTTGGGGGCCAGGGAATTGCAAGTTCTGGAGGAGATGGAGGGCATGGGTGGTGCCACAGACGTAGGTAGGGAGTTGCTGCAGCGAAGGGGAGAAAATGGAGTCCAGATAGGTAGAGATGAGTTCGGTGGGGCAGGAACAGGCTGAGACAATGGATCGACCAGGGCAGGCAGGTTTGTGGATTTTGGGAAGGAGATAGAAATGGGCCGTGCGAGGTTGGGGTACAATGAGGTTGGAGGCTGTGGGTGGGAGGTCTCCTGAGGTGATGAGGTCATGGATGGTGTTGGAGGTGATGGTTTGGTGCTCGGGGGTGGGGTCATGATCAAGGGGGTGGTAGGAGGTGGTGTCGGAGAGCTGGCATTTGGCCTCGGCGATGTGGAGGTCAGTGCGCCATACTACCACTGCGCCTCACTTGTCTGCAGGTTTGATGGGGAGGTTGGGGTTGGAGCAGAGGGCTGTCCATTCTGTGGGGGTGAGGTTGGAGTGGGTGAGAGGGGTGGAGAGGTTGAGGCGGTTGACGTCTCAACGGCAGTTGGAGATGAAGAGGTCAAGGGAGGGAAGGAGGCCTGGGGGTGGTGTCCAGGAGGAGGGGAGATTTTGCAGCTTGTGAAGTCCACATTGATACCATTGGGCTGCAGGGTTCCCAAGCGGAATGAGTTGCAGTTCTTGGGACCTTCGGGTGGCATCATTGAGGCACTGCGGGAGGCCCACGATGGACATGTCGTCTGAGGAATGGGAGGAGGAGTTAAAATGGTTCACGACTAGGAGGTGCAGTTGTACGTTGCGAATCGAGCGGAGGTGTTCTGCAAAGCGGTCCCCAAGTGTGTTGGAGGCGGGTGAAGGGGTCAGTGGAGGGAGGGTTGGGCTCCCGGTTAAAGTAGTAAGTGTGGAGGCGAAGGCGGCGGAAAAACTGCTCCATGTCCAAACGTGACTGGTATTCGTTGATGTATGGGTGGAGGGGGTCGGCCGAACCCACCACCCAAGCTACTTTTCCATCCCCACCCTTGTCTGCCTTCCGGAGAGACCACTCTCTCCGTGGCCCCCTTGTCCGCTCTACACTCCCCTCCAACCCCATCACACCCGGCACCTTCTCCAGCAATCGCAGGAAGTGCTACACTTGCCCCCACACCTCCTCCCTCACCCCCATCCCAGGCCCCAAGATGACCTTCCATGTCAAGCAGATGTTCACCTGCACATCTGCTCATGTGGTATATTGTATCTATTATACCCAGTGTGGCTTCCTCTACATTGGGGAAACCAAGTGGAGGCTTGGGGACCGCTTTGCAGAACACCTCCGCTCGGTTTGCAACAAACAACTGCACCTCCCAGTCGCGAACCATTTTAACTCCTCCTCCCATTCCTCAGACGACATGTCCATCATGGGCCTCCTGCAGTGCCATAATGATGCCATCCGAAGATTGCAAGAACAGCAACTCATATTCCGCTTGGGAACCCTGCAGCCCAATGGTATCAATGTGGACATCACAAGCTTCAAAATCTCCCCTTCCACCACTGCATCCCAAAACCAGCCTAGTTCTTCCCCTCCCCCCACTGCATCCGCTTCCCTAACCTGTTCTTCCTCTCACCCATCCCTTCCTCCGACCTCAAGCCGCACCTCCCTTTCCTACCTACCACCTCAGCCCACCTCCTTGACCTGTCCGTCTTCCCTGGACTGACCTATCCCCTCCCTACCTCCTCACCTATACTCTCCTCTCTACCTATCTTCTTTCCTCTGCATCTTCGGTCCGCCTCCCCCTATGTCCCTATTTATTCCAGTTCCCTCTCCCCATCCCCCTCTGTGATGAAGGCTCTCAACCCAAAACGTCAGCTTTTGTGCTCCTGAGATGCTGCTTGGCCTGCTGTGTTCATCCAGTTCCACACTTTGTTATCTTGGATTCTCCAGCATCTGCAGTTCCCATTATCACTGAGATAATTCAGCAGTCCCTTGGAGTCCTACTCACAAATTGAAGTTCCTTTTTCAGAAACAGAAGGGGACACTGGCTTTTCAATGGACTGCATTCAGAGCCACATTTTCGGCACCATAAGTATCTCAGTTGTACAAGAGGAAGGAGAAAGGAGGGTAAATAGTGATAGGGAATTCATTAGTTAGATAAGAAGACAGGCATTTATGGCATAGATGTGACTCCAGGATGATACATATCCTCTTCGGTGCCAGAGTCAAGGATGTAACAGAGAGGGAGCAACACATCCTTCTGGGGCAGGTTGAACATTCGCAAATTGTAGTCCACATTAGTACCAATGACTGGGGTTGGGAGGGAGGGAGGGAGATGTAGTCCTATAATCAGGACTTGAGGAACTACGTAACAAAGAAAATCAGCAAACAGGGCCAGATTACTTCCAGTGCTTTGTGCAGAGGTGTACAGAAGGCAATAAATGAAAGCATCTGAATGAGTGATGCAAATATTATATAATAATAATTTGGGACTTTATACAAACACAGACTGGTACAGTGGTAGTGCTAAAGAGGGAGGGGATGGAATGCTTCTAAATTGTCTTCATGAACTTTTCTTGAAGCAGTCTGTAGCCTAGGAAAGATCCATTGACGAACCTAGTCAGTGAAAATTAGTTGGGCCAAGTAAAACAAGTATTATCGAAGGCAAATTCAAGAGATTGTTTATTGTATCAAAGTTTAGGGTGATCATGAAAAGACATTAGGTAACCAAGAGTAAAAATCATCAATTGGGCCGAGCAGACTTTAATGGGGAAAGAACAAAAGGTTATTGGGAGAAAACTGTGACTAAATAGTAGGCGAGCTTCAAAAGAGGAGCTGATCGAGGTACATTCAGAGGTGCATTCTTTGAAAACAGAATGGAGCGCAAATAGATCCAGAGCTCCACAGATTAAAAGAAGAGGAAATAAATTAAAATAAAGAGCACTTATGACCAGTGTCGGGTAGAAAATAGTGAGAACTTAGAGGGGAAAAATGGATGGTGAGATGGGGCCAGAAAACATATTAGAAAAATAAAACATTAAATGAATGATTTGGACGACAGTATAGGAGCATCATTAGCAAGTTTGAAGATGACACTAAAATTGGTGTAAAGTGGACAGTGAGGAAGTTTATCGAAGATCACAAAGAGGTCTTGGTCAAACTGGATCAATTGGCTGAGGATGGCAAATGGAGTTTAATTTGAATAAATGTGAGGTATTGCATTTTGGTAATATAAACAAGGACAGGACTTGTGTATTGTGGGGGGGGGGGGGGGGGGGGGGGGGGGTTGCGGGCGGGGAGGAGAGATAATGGGAACTGCAGATGCTGGAGAATCCAAGATAATAAAATGTGAAGCTGGATGAACACAGCAGGCCAAGCAGCATCTCAGGAGCACAAAGGCTGACGTTTCGGGCCTAGACCCTTCAGAGAGGGGGATGGAGTGAGGATTCTGGAATAAATAGGGAGAGAGGGGGAGGCGGACCGAAGATGGAGGTATTGTGTGCAGTTCTAGTTGCCCTGTTATAGGAAGGACAGTATTAAATTGGAGAGGGTTCAGAAACCATTTAATCAGATGTTGCCGAGAATACAGGGATTGCGGTATAATTATTTACTGGAAAGACTGGACACTTTTGATGGACGATAGGAGGTTAAGGAGTGGTTTTTTAGAGGTTTATAAAACCCCAAGGGACGTAGATAAGGTGAATGACAAATGCCTTTTCTCTAGGGTGGGGAGTTCAAATCTCAGGGACATTTTAAAGCGAGAGCAGAAAGATTTAAAAAGGACATGAGGGGCAACTTTTTTTCCACAAAGAATGGTTTGTGTGTGGAATGAACTGGCAAAGAAAGTGGTAAATGCTTTTACGATGTTTAAAAGATATTTGGACAAGTATATGAATAGGAAAGGTTTGGAGGGATATGGGCCAAACTCAGGCATGTGGGATTAGTTTAGTTTGGCAGCATAGTCAACATTTACCGGTTGGACCAAATGGTCTGCTTCCATGCTGTATGACTCTAAAGAGAATGGTAAAAAAGAGATGATGGCCAACAAGCAAGGGAAATCTCAGTCTTCTCTGGGCAAATAAACAGTAGAAGAGTTGTAAAAGGAAGGATGCCTTTCTGGGAACCAAAAAAGGAGTTACACATGGAAGAGGCTTGACTGAGGTGTTAAATAATTACTTTGCATCTGTCTTCATCTGACTTCACAGTTCAAGCAATGGTGAGAAGCGGTGCCACAAGGGCGGCTGAAAATTGAGTAACAAACGTTGGGATATAGTACCAATACTTGCTGTTAAAATGTCAGGACCAGATGAGATGGATCCAAGGATATTGAAAAACGTGACAGTAGAGATTACAGGGCACTAGGCAAAGTCTTCCAGTCTTTCCCAAATCTAGGGCTGGACAATTTCAGGCATCAACTCTTGTTCAAAAATAAGGCCAGCAATTATACTCCTGTCAGTTTCACATCAGTGATGGAGACATTTCATGAAACAATTGTTTAGGACAGAATTAGTAGTCACAATGAAAAGGTGAGTTCTTTACTAAGAGCAAGTATGGAATTAATGCTTGATTAACTTGTTGGAATTTTTGAAGAGGAAATAGAAAGGGCCATGAGGGTAATGGTGTTAATGTAGTGTACATGGATTGTCAAAAGCCATCAAACAGACATTTAAGAAATTGTAACTCATTGAATAAAAGAATAGTAGCAATGTGGTACTAAACTGCTGAGTAAATCGGTAACAGAGTAATGGACAATGGATATTTTTCAGGCTAAAGACAGGTTTGTGGTCAAGTTTCCAGTTATTCAGTTTTAGGATCCTTGCTTTTCCTGATATAGCAGAAGGGGAAAATTTCAAGGTGTGCAGATGATACAAAGTCTGGAAGCAATACAGGTTGTGAAAACTGTGTTGAACTCAAAGAACACTGACGAATTGGTAGAGTGGATGGACAAGAAAAATGTTCAGATCTGAGAAATGATACAATTTGATACGTAGAAAATAGACAGATAATATAAATTGGTGATACTGAATGACGTGCAAGAACAAAAAGGACCTGGCTGTATGCGTGCACAGAGCATCAAAAATAGCAGGACAGCTGAAGAGAGCTGTAAATAAAGCATTCTATCCTTTAGGTTTACAAATTTAGGGCACAACAGCAAGAAGGTTTTGCTGAATTTATACAAAACATTTGTTATACCTCAACTAGTGTTGTGCACACTTCTGGGTCCCACACCATAGGAAGGATGCAAACACTTTGGAGAGTACAAAAGAAGAGATGTACAAAAATGGTTCCAAAGATGACAATCATTAGTTACATGGACATACTGGAGAGGGTCAGACTGTTCCCACTGGAGACTAGGTGGCTAAGAAGAAATCTAACAGGTGCTATCAAAATCATAAGGGGTCTGGATATAAGATAGGAAGAAACAGTTCCCACCTGTACGAGAATCAACAGCAAGATAAGACAGATCTTAAAAATTTGAAAACAAAGAAAATGTGATGACAGAACTTTATTTTTTCACACAATGAGTGGTTTATTTCAGGAATAAACTGCTTACAAGTGTGGTGGAGGCAGAGTCAATTGAGGTATTCAAGAGGGCATTAGATAAGGACATGGAGAAAAGAGGAAAAAAGACACCGAGCCATATGCTCTTTGGACAGCCATTACCAACATGTGTCAAATGGCCTCCTTCTGTGCCATAACAATTCTGTGATTCAGGAAATAGCCAACCAAGTGTCAATGGGCCACCCAAAACTATTTACTGATCCCTGGGAAAGTGCCTGTTTTTGGATATAAAGATTGAAGCTGGCAAAGAAGTTGTTCACATTTCTATCATTTGCTGATACTCACATGACCTCCATTCAAGGTGAGGTATTGGATTGGTGCAAGCCACATCAGAACAATGAGACAATATGACAGAAATGGGGAGAAACCTAAAAGGGGTTTGTTGAGTGGGGTAAGAAATCAGCATTATTGCTCCCAGAGATCCTCCATAATAAAATTCATATCACCAGATTGATGCAAATTTATGTTTTCTAAACAAAATAATATTTTTGATCAAACTGAATTAGGTAATTCAGGCATAATGATGGGTGTTCTGTTTGTTTAAAAACCTCTACATGAAACAGTGTACTGAACCCACGTCAAATACTCAGGTGACTGCTTACAGTCTTTTAAAGGATGTTAGCACACTGGCAAGATAAGCATTTGTTGCCCATCCCTAATTGCCCATGAGTGGTTTGCTTGTTCATTTCAGAGAGCAGTTAAGTGTTAACCACATTTCTATGGGTCTGAAGTCACATCTCGGCCAGGCCAAGCAAAGGCGACAGGGCTCCTTTTCTAATGGACATTAGTGAAACAGATGCATTTTTACAAAGATGTTTTCAGGACTTGCATGTTTTTTCATTCCAAATTTACTAATGAATTGTATTTAATTTTTACCAGATGCCATGATGGGATCGGAAACAGTGCCCACAGGCCATTAGTATCATTGTCACAATCGACCCCTTAATTAAGCCAGTCATTTTTTTCTAAACCAAGTAGCTAGCTGACAATTTCAAATGAGGCCTAATCTATCAGAGTCATAAAATTCAATTTTAAATTTCACCTCTCACTCACCTGTTTACTATCGTGTTCGTTTAATTTCTGGTTGCTCTCTAGTGTTTGGGTCTTATGTTGCTTTGCCTGCATGTAATCAAACATTTGTAAGCACTTCAGTTGCAATTCAAATACCTCAGCCACTAGAACCACAAAAACATCTTCTTTCATCAGTTTTCAATTCTATCCCCCCAGCCCAGATGGCAAAGGGTGAATGTATTGACCAACAAATATATACACTTGTACTACCTCTGCAAGGGCCATAAACATATTCCTAGACAAACAGCTAGAAGATATCCATGTAGTCATCTCAAACCATAGTAAACAGCAACTGTTACAAAATACTGCACCGATCTTACCATGCCCACTTGCACACGTAACTGAATGCATGGGAAGGCCAAAGAGAAATTGAAAGGAAAAAGACATGGTCCATAATTTCCACTACTGGTAAAAGCATATTTTGGCTCAAACTGCCAGGATAAATAAGTTCATCACTGATACCTAAATTGCTTTTGGCTTTCATCCATATCTTTTGAACAGTCTGATGCAAGCTCTTGCTTTTTGCTGCAAGTTACAATATACAGTCATGTGCTGCCTGATCTGTCACTGTCCGCACAATTCCACCATACCCAAACAAAGCTTACAGCAAATCAATTTCTTAAACATATTCTTCCTCCCTTAGGACACTGACAGAAAATTTACAACACTGGAACATCCCAAGAGACAGCCTGCAGTTTGCCATGGTGACACACTTTGCATTAAAATTATCATAGCATGGAAATACACAGAAGTTGAAGAAAGAAACAGGTCATTCAGTGTAGCCAGTCCATGCTCATGTGATTACGTTCACTAACCCTGCTTCCCACATGCCTCTGGCTTTTTTTCATGAAGCTAATCTGGAACGTTGACAGTTTTTGCCTCAAATCTATAATCCTGGAAGTGAATGCGAGTCACACGAGACACGGAGAACGCGTGCAAGAGACGGAGCTGGAAACAGCCTGTTTTTTAAAAACTACCCACTGCCTTTCCTTCAATATTTGAAATAAGCAATATTACCTCAGTTTCAGTTGTTCTGAAATATGGAAGATGCTGGTTGAATGTACAGTATTAACTAGCTGTGCATTTTCTAAGGGCTAGTTGGACAGCACCAGAGCACACCCCAAATACAAGTCAATTCAATGTTCATATGAGAAACATGCAAGCAGTATGGGAAGACAGTTGTAACCAGCTTTAAAAAAACAACTGAGGAGCAAGAATAAAAGAGCCTTTGTTGTCTTACTGCCTTTGCAAAACGTTCCAAAACAGAATAAACTTCAAAGTATTTTTCTTAATCTTCATTAAATAGCGCTCTGAAAAATCACTCTGGTGCCAGACTTTTTGACCTTCGCTGACTTAGAAAAACAGTTCATTGTCTTGGAATACTTGATTAGCAGACACCTGAGTTCAGGTATCATAGGCATCAGTTACTGAAAGTCGACACCTAAAGCAAACTGGATCCTGACTGTTGCATACAAAAGGTTACACCTACTGGAATTCACAGCATAAAGCACAGGAGGACAACAGATTTTGGTATGCAAGACTGCCAAAACAGAAATAGAAAATGTATATTTAGAAACGAACCAGCCTTTCACCACAATTATAACAACAATTTTGGAAGAGAGTTACCTGATCTTCTCGCTCAAATCCTGGTGCTTTTGGATATGTAGATGTCGGCGATGAAACACTGGACGTCGCAGGATCTGAACATAAACGATCATTAGTGAAATATTTGGGCCTACTTATTGGTCCAATAGGAGACAATGAACTGTTACTACCTGAACTTGAAGTAACTGTTGGGCTGTTAGATGATGAAACCTGACGGGGAAAAAATATTTAGAGAATTAATTCTTACTCTCAAAGAAAAACTACAAGACAACAAAATGACAGTTAATTATAACGGCTTCAGAAATGGGAAAATATTAAATATAAATTTAAATACAAGGCTCATTAAGTAAATCGTGACATTTTGATAGGATAATGAAGGTGGCGGTTGGTATGCTTTCTTTTATTAGTCAGTGCATCAAGAATAGGAGTTGAGAGATCATGTTGCAGCTCTACAGGACAGTGATTAGGCTACTTTTGGAATACCATGTGTAATTCTGGTTTCCGTGTTATCAGAAGGATTCAGAAAAGATTGACAATTATGTTGCCAGGGTTGGAGGATTGAGCTGTAGGGAGAAGCCGAATAGGCTGGGGCTATTTTTCCCTGGAGCTTCAGTTGCTGAGGGGTGACTTTATAGAAGGGCGGTGTGTGATGGAATGAGCTGCCAAAGGAAGCAGAGGAGGCTGGTTCAATTACATCATTTAAAAGGTATCTGGATAGGTATATGAATAGAAAGGGTTTGGAGGGATATAGACTAAATGCTGGCAAATGGGGGTTGATTAATTTGGGATATCTAGTTGGCATAAGCGAGTTGGACCGAAGAGTTCTATATTAAAAACGTGCTACACGTTTCTAGGACTCTAACACCCCAATCTTTCTCATGCTGCGACGTGGTTACGTGGGGTATTTAAGGTTCATTGACCTGGGCTGAATGCACAAAAGCCTGTTCATTCATGGTTGCCAATATCCTTAGTAATAACAAGAGCAGTTTACTCATCAGTTAATCTACATTCTGCTGCAAGGGCATCAATATTGATAGGTCGCAAAAGGAGGAATAGGGCAAATCAGGGACTAAAAATAGGTATTTACGGTTGGAGGCAAGAAGCATAGCTGAGGTGGTAAAATGAATGTGTTTCATCTCTCTATACGTATTGGGCAGACAATGCTCAAGCCATGGGCAATCACTAGAAAGGTTTAAAATTGATATGGTAATAGTATCACGCTGTCAGCACTAAATGTCGATAGGTGCTGAATCCAGATGAGATACATCCAGAAACATTGAAAAAAAAGGAGTGTGGAATCTGGTAATTATCTTTCAAATGCCTCGGGATTGGAGGTGGAGCTAGAGGACAGCAAAATTGCAAATATTACGCACTTGCTCAAAAAAGGTTGTAAAGATTGAGTCAACAATTACAGACCAGTCAGTTCAACTTCAGCAGTGGGAAAATGTCTAAATATAAGTATTCAGAACAGAATGAATAGTCAAATGGAAAAAAACTGGGCTAATTTAGGAGATTGTATGAATTTGTTATTGGGAAATCATATCTAATCAACTTCAGAAAATTTTTTTTTGAAGAGTTAAGAGAGAAGGCTGATTCGGAAAAGGCCATTGCTGAGGCATATTTGGATTTCAGAAAGGCATTTGGTACAGAGTCACATAACAAGCTTGTGAGGCAAGTGACAGGTCACAGAACAAAGTGACAGCAGCAAAGTGGACACAAATTCGGTGAAAACAGACAGCAAAGATTTTATGGTAACAAGATTTAGAGCTGGATGAACACAGCAGACCAAGCAGCAGAGGAGCAGGAAAGCTGACATTTTGGGCCTAGGCCCAGCTTTCCAGCTCCTCTGATGCTGCTTGGCCTGCTGTGTTCATCCAGCTCTATACCTTGTTATCTCAGATTCTCCAGTATTTGCAGTTCCTACTATCTCTAAAGCAAAGACTGTGTGCTGCTTGACCTGGACAAAGTTTTGAAGTGGAGACCTCCAGTGTTATTGGGATCCCTGCTTTTCTTAATATACAAAAATGATATTAACCTGTAGGGGACAAACTCTGTTTGCAGTTGGAAAAAAAATTAGAAATTGTAAACTGAGGAGGACAGTGAAGATGAAGTTCAATGAAGAGAACTGCAAGGTAGTGCAAAGAACATGAAGCAACAGTATAAAAGAAAGAGTATTTTCTAAAAGGTGCACAGGTTGTGAATGTACATGCCTCTTTAAAACTGGCAGGATAGATAGTCAGAGCTGCTAATAAAGCATATGCTTTAAAATACACCAAATTGACCTGGAGGTTGGAAGGAGGTTATGCTGAGCCTATATCAGGCACTGGTTAGATCTCAGCTGGAATAATGTGTATACTTCACAGCATCATAATACAGTAAAAGTGTGAATGCATTGGAATGAGTGTACAAGAGGTTATCAAGAATATCTCCAGAGATGAGACATTTCAGTTATGAGGATACATTGAAGAACATGGGATTACTTTCCTCGGAGAAGTGAAGGCTAAGGGGAGATCTGATACAAGTTTTCAAAATCATAAAGGGTCTGGACAGAGTAGCTGGCAGAAAGCAGTTCCTGCTTGTGAAAGGATCAAGAACCAGAGGATGCAATTTTGCAGTTTTTTTTGCCAAAGATGTAAACATGAGGAGAGAAAAGTACTTTCACACAGGCAGTTTGGAATGAACAACTGGGAGGCAGATTAAATTGAAGCATTCAAAAGGACATTAACTAATCAATGGGAGTCAGTTAGCTCAGTTGGCTAGATGGCTGGTTGCAGAACGACAATGCCAACACCAGGGGTTCGGTTTCCACACCAGCTGAAGATATTACAAGGGACTCTCCTTCTCAACTTCTCCCTTCCATGAGGCGTAGTGATGGTCAGGTTAAACCTTAGCACTCGTGTCTCTCTTATGTGGTAGAACAATGACGGTGTTCCCTTCCCTTTACTGGATGATTATTTGAATAGAAACAACTGATAGTCCTTTGGGAAAAAGGCAGGCATTGGCTCTGTGTAAAATGCTCAAAGAACGAACAGTACATATCGGTCAAATAGTTCATTCTGCACTGTAACGATTCTGTGATTTTCCATTGCATGTCAAAAGTATCATTGGTGCAAATAAAGGGAGGCTGCTTCTTTAAAATTAATATTGCAAAAAAAATGTGCAATTTTGTTTCAAAGGAACTAAAACGAAACTAATTCAACATTCATGCCCAGGTCAAGAAATAAGCGGCAGCATGCTCGTGACCCGCAGCCCATCTATTAATTACAAAGGTGTCTTATGCGTGATTAGATGCATAACGGCAATGATTACATTTCAGTTATTTTGAGGTTGTACTTTAAGTTTTTATAACATTAAAACACCAAGACCAAAATAGGATAAAATGTTATACGAATGAAGAGCTTCAAGTTCTGTCTAAAATAGTCATGATTCATGTTATACATAGCTAAGGAGTTTGATGGCACTGAGATCATAACACATAATGGAGTGAAGAGGTTTACTTACATTTCCTATTTGTCCATTATTGCTGCCTGAGTTAATACTTGAGCCCCAGTCACTTGCAGATCCAATACTTTCTGTAGAATAAAGCCTAGCACTTTGCTTGGACTGAGCACCTGCTGCGGCACCTGCCTGCATCATGGAAGCTACCTGATTCATAATTTGGACTTCCTCAGTAGAAGGGATTCCTACAAAAAAAAAGAAAACTTGAATTCACAATAGAAACTTCATGCTACACTTTATTTAGGAGCTCCTGTTAATTAGAAAACAAATAATAACCTGTTAGTTAAGAGTTATTAATTTGGATTAAATGGCACAAATATAAAGTTGGGTGTCAAAATGGCAGGCTGCACATGTGTAAACGAGCCTAATGTTGCAGGTTACTGGCTATAGCCATCCCTACATCAGAATGACTTTGGATGCTTGGTCACGTTAATACATTTCATGAGCAATAACGTGACACCAGCAGCGTGTGTGCATTTTTGTGGCTGGAAGTTATCCAGACTCGCTCTGCTTCATCGAACACCTGAGTGCTGATTCAGCAGAAGACTATTCTTCCAGTGGGAAGGCAGCAGGGATCTATTGCTTGCCAGTGACATAGCATAGCCAAGTAAAGTTTCTGTGCCTGCATGCTCTTTGCACTAATTAGAGGTAGTGCGTCTACAAAATGCAGCGGTAGTAATTTCAAGGATCTAGAAACAACCTAAAACTCAAATTATGGCTAATTGAAGGACTCCACTTTATAAACCTCAACTATATGCTCATCACTACAAATCAGTTGCAGAAAATTGTTGACTGCTTTGCCATTGGGACAAGTTTAAGCAATGGCAATTGTACTTTAAAGGACGTTGAACAAATATTCTTACATAAAGATTAAATTTCTATGACATTTTACATAACAAAATGCCTCAACACATTTCACAGGAACATTTTAAAACGAATTGACACTGGGCCACTTAACAAGACCGAAACTAATTCTGATAAACAAACGCTTCATCCATGAATTTAAGGAATGCAACGAGCAAATATGAGAGTCAGTGACATGTCGGGAAGATATTCCAGAGTTTAAGAGCTGGGGAATTGAATTTACACCACAAGAGGAATCATCAAAATCAAGGATCCTCAATAAGCTAGAATTAGAGTGCAGATGTCTTGGAGGGGTTTATACCTGAAGCTGATTGCTGAGATGCAAAGGCCATGGGCCTGAAAACAAGTGCAGAATTTTGAAAATCAGGATATTGAAATCAACATCAGTCAGCAGCTCGAAGAGGGGGCTTTTTGCAAGTCAAGACAGAGGCTAATTTTTGGATAATCTTACATTTACCAAAGTTTGAATGAGGGAAGCTGGCTAGAAATGTGTTGGAGCTGTTAAACTTACAAATCACAAAGGCATGGATGCAAGTTTCAACAGTAGATGAGCTCAGGCAGAAGCAAAATCAGGCAATACTAGGTGGTGGAAATAGGCAGCCTGAATGAAGACACAAATGTGTGGGTGGAATTGCACCCAGAGGTCATACTTGACACCACAGTTTTGAACAGACAAGTGTAGTCTTAGACAGTTCCCATGGAGTGAAATAGAGTAAGTGGCAAGAGAACAGTTTGTATTATGTGCTGAAGACGATGACTTCAGTCTTCCCAATGCTTAAAATAAAAGGAAAGGAAATATCTGATCGAATCCTAGATTTGACCAAGCAGTTATTTTAGCAAAAGTGAAGAGACAGAGAAGGGTTGGAGAGGGAGAGCCACAGTAAAGACAGATACCAAATTATTGAATTCCTCCTGAAAATCAAAGAACATTTATGGGGACTCTTGTGGCACAGTGGTATTGTCCTTACTGTTGAACAGAGACACCTGCATTCAAGTCCCACGTGTTCTAGAAGTGTCATAATATGTCTGAACAAATTGAAATATATCTTGGTCCTATCTTCAGAAAGCTCAAATTTGTGAAGTACAGCTTTTAGCTAATCATGCAAGATGCCTTGTTTTAACCCTGCAATTCCAAATGCAGTAGAATTTAGTTTCAAATTATTGAATTCAAAAACTGATGCTGGACATGTGAAATTCAAAATGCGTCTACAACCATCTTACTTGTTCTTCTTTGAAAGAAAAGTGTCATGTTAGTTACCCTTCAACGACCAGTCCTTGACAAATTTATTTAAGGAAAACTAATAGATGGTCATCAGTACTTCAGCAATACCTTGTTCAAAAAAATATACTTTGAAAGTGGGACGGTTCAGTTTGAAAGATCTTACATTAAGCACCTCAACTGAATATGGCTTTTAAACCCATGAAATATTGCATTTTACGACTTTCTTCTCTTGAAGATCAGACAATAGGAAACAGGCAGACAGGCAGTTTGAATAGTGAGGAGGATGCGTGGTTGGAAATGTATCTTGAGGTTACGTGTAACACCAAGGTTGTGAACAGACAAGTTTCTTACGGAAAACAATAAAGATGGAATAAAGTCCAAACAAATTTGAAAGGGAGGGAAAATAGCAGACAAATGTTACAAACATCATTTGGCAGAAAACAATGAAAATGCCTCCTCTGTGTTTTCTACATTCCTGATCAAAAATAGTTCTGAATCAACATGAACTCTGTAGCCATTAACAACTACAAACCCATGGCAGAACAAAAACCTCAAATTGGAACAATATGAGAAACGATGAATGGCAACATACGTTCAACGTGTGCAAATGCACAGAAAGGCCCTCGAGGGCAGTATCCTGTCTGCCGCATATCATTGCATTTTGTAGACTTGTAGATCTAGAAAGGAAGAAAAAGATTTATGACAAGAAAAATCCTTTATCTCATCTACACGCTTAATTTATGATATAAACTGTGTTGAACAATTTCAACCTTCTTTGGAATGGCCTTGAATTTTCCAAACCGACCTGAAAATTTCTAATACTTCATAGAAACAGAATATAGGAGTAGCTCTTCAAGCCTCCTCTGAGCTTATGCTACCATTCATTACAATAGCTGATCTTACAACTCATAGCCTGTTCACACTTTTCACACTATTTCATTTAAACCTTTAACCTCAAGTGCTAAATTCAACTACTTCTTGAAATCAAAATGTTTTGGTCTTGGTTGCTTTGTGGTAGCAAATTCCTTAGCATCACTGTTCACTACATGAAGGAATTCCTCCACACTTCAATCCTAAATGGTTTACCCCATATTCTTCAACTCTGGCCCCAACCCCCCAATTCTGCTTCGAATCAAAAATGTTCAACCTTGCATTTAGATATGTTCATAACTTCACTCCCGCCGTGTTGCTTTAAATGTTTTGTAACCCTTAAATTCCCCCATCACTCTCCAGCCTCTGTGTATCACAATTACACTTAAATCAATTTTTTACTTTTGTGCATGCGTGAAAATGTGCGATGTACACAGACAGAGATAGTAGGGACTGCCAATGCTGGAGGAAAACGTCAACATTCCTGCTCTTCTGATGTACACAGGCAATTATGTGTAAGTGCACCTAATCTGATATTTAGTACATTAGCTCCTCTACCACATCATAGGCCGAATAAAGAGAGTTCAGTACATTTTTTTGAAAACAAATTTCAAATTCAAGGAGGTCTCATAACATATACAGAGTCAGGAAATAATTTGACTAATAGCTGGTATTGGCAGCCAAGTCACAGGACACAAGTTTGACCAATGTGGAAACAGCAGAATGCTAAATAATCTTTCCCAACTATATCTAACTTCTATGCTCATTTTAAAAAAAAGGATAGATTAAAAGTTGACCAAAAAATACCAAGAGTCCTTCATTACTCCAAGGGTTCTTGCTGTCCTTCAGTTTTAATGTCACAACTACATTTCTGGATGTGCACACAACAGTTATATTTCTGTCACATCCATTTTAGTACCCAGAGTTAAACATCTTACACCCTTATAATGGTATAAATTCAAAGAAGCAACAAAATCCATGAAGAATTACTGTACATGATCCAACTTTGGGCCAGAGTGCAGGAGCAGAAGGATTGACAATACTACTGATTCTTGTTCCTGAAACAATTTCTCTCAACTCTCACAGCAGCAACTTCACACCTACAATCCTCACGTCATGACTAAGCAATCTGTGTCCATTTTTAAGATGCCCAGAGCAGGGTGCACATATTTTGAAAGTATACGGTGTGCAGGAAATCTCCAAGTCTTGGCTTGCACTGTACAGAATTTATTTAGCAGACAAAATAAATTAAGGTGACAAGCATAAACACTAGCATTGGACCTTGCTCACATTTGTCCAAGAACAATTGGATTCAACAATCAGAGGAAATGTAGTTAATTGGTCAACTCAAAGGCAACTAGTATATTACTTTGCAATTCCTATTGGATCTAAAGAAAAGGGAGAGACTGCACATTTATTTTGCTCCTTTCAGATTTTCTGGAGATCCCAGTGCGGGTAACAAATTACTTCTGAAATGCAGTCACCATTTTTTTTTATATATGGGGGAGAAAAGGGACAGCCAATTTGAAATCAGCAAGATTCCACAAACAGTGAAATGATGAACAATGATCTTTTGTTTTGATGACTGTGACAGATGACTGACAGAAGATGATGAGCCAAAGCAGAAAATCCATCTGTTCAGAGACTGTGCTGTTGCATGTTTTGCATTGCCTTTTACTTTTGGAGGGGGGAACAACTTGTTCTATTCTAGAAAGCCTGACAACAAAGGTTAGCACTGGAGCTAATTTACACAATTTTATAGGCTTTTATTGGCTGAAATATCCATACAGAACATGCATCTCCTAAGCCAAACGCAGCTTCAATATGTTCCTGTTTATAATTCTTCTAAATGGCAACAAATCAGTTCCCAGTTAATGCTTACTACCCGTATGCAATTAACAGAACAAGTGTCTCATCTGAGGCCCCTGTGGCAATGCAGGACTCCATGAAGTTAAATAGGAAAGTAGTTCTACCTGCAGGCTGGTTAGTTCAGTTGGCTAGCTGGCTCTAGCGTGTGTTTAAGAATAAAACCAACAGCACAAGCTTGATTCCTGACCTAGCTTGAGACACGAGACCCGACTCCTCACTAAGCCCAAGAGATGGAAGGCATTGGTAAACCATCACTGACAAAAGAAAAAACTGCCAAGGAAACAGATCAGGATGAAGCATCAGCAGACAGTAAGCCAAAGATGAGTGAATAAATACAGAAGAATGGTGTTACCATGACTAGAAAACTGTACCGAAGTTATCTCACATCCATATGTGAATTCATCACCTTAAATCAGATGGGTGTACGTCTAATCAAATTACACATTTTACAGACTTGCCTCTGGGTGAAACTGTTGCTCAGTGCGGGAGTGACAGTACTGGCAGTTATCTCCACTCTCACATTTCGTTGGCTCTCCCCATTCATCCCCATGTTTGACATTAGGACATGGAGTAGACCTACAAATGAAACCAAGGAAGAAATTACATCAGAGATAATGGGAACTGCAGATGCTGGAGAATCTGAGATAACAAAGTGTGGAGCTGGATGAACACAGCAGGCCAAGCAGCATCTTAGGAGCGCAAAAGCTGACATTTGAAGGGTCTAGGCCTGAAATGTCAGCTTTTGTGCTCCTAAGATGCTGCTTGGCATGCTGTGTGTTTATCCAGCTCCACACTTTGTTATCAGGGAAGAAATTATTCTGTGGTATAGAGTAATTCAATCCATCCTGAAGCGGGATAGTAGACATTGCCATTTATGCACATGCACAACTTTCAGCGTATTAATATATTCCTCACTATTCAATGAGGCACTGTAAATAAATCCAATACCTTATGCAGAAATACATTTGGAGGAACTCGTTAACACACCAACATCTAGCACACTTTCTATTAGTTTAATGTCACCACTCATTAGTGACTGTAGTGTGCTGGAAATTAACCCCACTATTCCTGAACGTGTTATAAACGTGAAATGATTTAATGAAACCATCTAAAGTCCTCATTTTATCTGACTAATGAGCCCAGGTTAAAACATTCATCAGGCTTCTGCACTCAAGAAAGAAAAGCTATTTATTGCAAACAGAACATCTTTAAATAATGGCAGAAAAGAAACTAATTACTAGCTTATAACTTACTAGAATGGTGAAGTTCACTATGAGACTGGTTTCCCATTCAACAGAGTTTAAAAATCACTACTTTAACACATCAATTGACAAAAATTTCTTACGTTCATGCCCAGGAAATGATTTTGAAAGTTGCAGAGGATACCTCTGAGCAGTCCGTGAATATGATAATTCAATTAAAACGGAAACCTTCAGGAATAGGCAGTAAAGACATTCCCAATCAACAATCTTATTATCAAGCTCCCTGCCTGGTTACTCAGAACATACAGTTGTGCTTTACTTTCATACAGAGAAAAACTTCAAAATCTAAAAACAAAAACACACAACACGCGCATTAGGTATTCCAAATGGTTATATTGACTTTTTCTTGGCAGGGAGTGGTAAGGGGTTAAAAACCAAAAAAAAAACTGCAGATGCTGTAAATCAGAAATAAAAACAAAGTTGCTCGAAAAGTTCAGCAGGTCTGGCAGCATCTGTGAGGAAAAAAAAAATCTGAGTTAACATTTCAGGTCCGGATTCTGAGGATGGGTCACCAGACCCAAAACTTTAACTGATTTTTTTTCTTCACAGATGCTGCCAGTGGTCAGGGGTTAATGGTCAGGCCCAAGTTAACGATACAAACAAACAAACATTCTGCCTGCAAGAATCAAGTAGATTCTTTACCTGTATTTAAATTTTCGAGGGTTCCTTCTTCTGTCCCGGCTGTTATGATAATGAGGGCAGGCATAGCCTTGCCGACAGAGTCTAGGTGGCTTATTACACTGTTCGGTCTTATAATTTGCAAGTACAAAGTTTGTTTCTGTAAGATAAATACATTTTGTCAAGACTAACAAGTCCAAAAAATATCTGTGAAGTGCTTTCTGCACTCTTGAAAACTGAGTTTTTTGGGAACATAAACTTAAAATCTACAACATTCACTCCATACCTATGCATGAACCCACTCAGTATCTCTTATTCAAATATTAATGGCTCTGCATTAAAGCCTTTAGTCTCCACTTAAATACACTCCAACTCGAGCCAAACATCAATATAAAAGTCGCACTGTGATTCTTTTCATCAGCTATTTTGACAGCTAAACCTTCTGCCAAGAAACCACAGAACACAAAAATGTAATTCCGTAATGTTTACTTTAACAGAAAATGCAAGTGTCAGAAACCTTACCAATTTATAAGTTTTAAATTGCAAGAATAAAACTATGTAGTACACAGATCTCACTCTGTTGGGACAAGATGCCTGCAAATTTTTTAAAAAGGTAACCTTTTGTATCTTAAAGCTTAGTATTTTTATGATCTTCATAAATGCTGCGAGAAGGAAGTTCATCTGGACGTTTTATTAACATCTCCATCAACAACTAGAATAGTAGTAAAGTTATCAGGAGCTTTTTGATCTATACAAACTACAACACAAATCCTTACTGTAAAAATAACAATCCGAAATTACATATTTTGTGAATTACAAAAGAGAAACAAACATATTAAGCGAGCAAGATCCTTAATTGCTCCATTAAATTAAAAATGATGAAAAGGAAAGCACAAGAGTTACTCTCCAAACGTTAGTTTTTGAATTTTCATGGTTTTCAAGATCCTGCCAGAGCCTCACCCCTCCATGCCTCTCACCTCCATCAGCCAAATAAGAATGAGAAAACTTCCTCGAATTCTGGCATTTTCTATCAATCCTTAATTTTAAATTGGTGCACTGTTGACGATAGTACTTTCAATTGTCTTGACCCTAACTCTCATTTTTTTTGAAATTAATTAAGTCTCTGTTTTCCGCTCTTCCTTCTATGACTCTGCTTGAAACCTCCCACTTTAACTTTTATGGCTAGATTTGGGTTTATTTCATCGTTTTCCTGGGAAGTGGCCTGGAACATATTTACTACTGTACATGAAGTTATTGTAAAATCTCAACCTATTGTCAAGACGTAAATGGTGAGAAAGCTGGAGAGCAAGCCACAGATTAACAAAAAAAATCACATTCAAGGATGCATAGGAAGGACAGATTGATCCATTCCTCAGCAAAAGGAGATTTTGCTCTGTTCATTCATTATGTAACACACAAGTACCAAGGCAACAGTGCTTCACTTTCCACCGTTTGTTATATTAGGGTTCACATTCTTGTTGTGGAATTTTAAACACACTTCTTTACGCATTTATGATTTTGACACCAGGGCAGCGCAGAATGTAATGTAAATCCAGGCAGCTAGAGTCCCAGAATCTCATATTGGCAATAAGAAAGTGTGCCTAAATCTTCAATAAAGCAGAATTTTAAGTGGATCTTGATTAAGCGAATACTATAACACAAATCAGTGTCTTACAGTGAGCTCTAACATTGATTTGTTTTCAAATTAAATGGCAGTCCAGTTCAGGATTGCATGGAGATACTGATTGAACAATTTCAATTGGAAATGTGTACTTTTATACGCGATATAGCAAAGACTATACTTTACTTTCCATTCAGTACATTGCAAATAGAAAATGCTATTTACACTATACCATCACATAACAACCACCCCCTGTTTTAGGCCTACAACGTTCATAATTCCATCTCCAAGAGGGCAGCAACCTTCTCCACACTCCATCAATTCTAATAACAAAGAATTCATCCACAAACATTTATCAAAGAAAAATCTCATGAAAAGCTCACAACTCCACTGGATTGGGGAGTGGGGGGTGGAAGGAGAAGAGAGAGCGCGCGCGCGCGAGGAAGAGAGAGAGAGCGCGCGAGAGAGACAGAGCGCGAGAGAAAGAGAGAGATATCGGGGGAACCAGAGAGTGTACGAGGATCAGAATAGGAGGTGGGGTAGGTGAAAGTGCAACAGAACGCCAGTATAAAAGACAGAGCCCAAAGAACAGGAGAAGCACCAACTCTGGGCTTGAGCCAAATATGGTATCTTCCTGCTGGAAAAGCTCAGCAGGTCTGGCAACATCTGTGGCAAGAAATCAAAATTAACATTTCTGATCCAGTAACCCTTCCTCAGACCCGCCGAGCTTTTCTAGCAGTTTGAGTTTTTGTTTCCAATTTCCTACATTCACAGTTCTTTCAGTTCCTATGGGATCTTCCCAGGCCGCAGGGTTTACGTTCATCTATTCCTCTGTTCCTCTATTCATTATTGTACGTTAATAATGGAAGCATCTCTACTGGACTCACCTATCCAGCAGATGGCAGTGTTTACTGGTTGCACTGTTTACTGACAGACGGCACTGATTAAAAAATAATACAGCCACAAAATATTTCTTAATCAACCTCAACAATCTTTGAAAGGAGTGAGGCCACAATATTTCATCCATAAATGATTTAATTATGGCGTGAACTCCCAAATTAACTCATACCAAAGCAAAGTATTGCAGATGCTGCAAATCTGAAATAAAATCAGACAATGCTACAGACACTCAGCATTTGATGGCATCTGGAGGAATAAAAACGCAAATTACATAATCTGCTTACTTTAACTATATTTTCTTTGCCTCACCAACTATTCCTCTTCCACCTCCTCAAAGTGACCACATTTTACTGCATTATTCCACTAGCTCCCTTGGCTATCTCCCATATGTGGACACTGTTCACTTGTATGCTTCAATATTTGACTGTAGCACTCTTCAACAGCAGGAATAGCACAGCATAGCCTCATTCTTTCATGACTCAACATCCAAACATGCTTGTTCTTCCACTAAGAGGTAACAGGGAGGTAGAGCCGGCCTGCGCTCTACAACCCACATTGTCCCAGCAGCGATGAAGACAATCCTGCACACAACTGAAATCAAAAAATGGCTCAAGTATACTAGAAGCATCTTTACCTCTGGGCCAGGATGTCCTACCTGCTCCTGAGATTTATTAATGGTCTCAACTACATTTTGTTCAGCTTTGAGACATCAGAATAGCTCCAATTATTCAACTCATCTTGTGTGAATACCTACCGTATAGGTTCTAAGAAGATCAATGAAGTGACAATCCCCAATCTTGTATTAATTAATGCTAGAGTTATTCAGTCAATGGGGAATTAATTCTTGTCATCATTTTAAGATCAACAACTATTCTTCATTAAAGTTAATTGCCTTTCAGTACAGCTCCAAGAGAACTTTAAAAAAAGCATCTGTTATAATCAGTGATTTGTCTAACGATTGAAGCATGTTGTAAGGTATTTTGATATTTGTCCATTTCAGATATGCTCCAAGACATTATTAATGTATCTTTTATTCCTACTTGTTGAATAGATGCTATCATTAGTGGCGAGGACCAATACACCAATTTCAGGACCAGGTAGAAACACAGAAATTAGAGGACATCAGGACAAAGGGAGAAGAATTTTGACTGAAAAACAGGACTCCTGGGTGTTTCTTTTAAAATAAAGATATATTTTGATCTGAATAGGGAAACACACACTCATACACATACAGCACTGAGGTAGTGGCTCACCACATGACCTTCTTCATCTATATACATGAATCAGGTGTGGCAATCTGACAGCTTCACAGTCAGTCTTAGTGATTGTTATATACAAGCTCTCAAATTGTAATAGGATTTTAACTCAAACTTTGGGTTATTTATGCATAAGCAAATTGTACACGAGTTTAAAAGAAGTTTTAATGTGTTTGAAAGCTACACAAATAGAAGATATATGGTGCTATCGTACAAAGAGCTGAGATGATTACATGATGCTACTGAATTAACTCAGAAAACAAAATTGTACCTAGAGATTAAAACAAGTTTGAAATGACACTTCATAAATACTGCCAAGTTAAGTGGGTCATCACATTCCTTACCCTGCCATCTTGCATCTTCAGACAGTGTTTTCTCTATCATGGCTTGACTAGCCAGCACACCTGGTTGTAGATCAGGAAGGCCCTCTCCTGCCCCAAGTTGACCATTTTGCAATGCTTCCTGTGCCTGGAGTTCCCTATATTAAAAAAACAGTACTTTAAATTATTGGGTATTGAATTTTAAGATGGTATGCTCAAATGGATACAAGACTTAACTCATTTGGGACATACCTGGTCTATGTGGAAATTCTTGAAGAGCAGGCAGGGTGGGGGTGGGATGGGATGGAAGTACTAACATTATGAACTTGGATGAAGGCAAATTACAGAAAAAACATCCAGACTGGATGCCTTTAGGTATTTTCCCCCTGGGACGTGTGCACGTGCATCAGCGTGAGTTTGTGTACTAGCGTGCATGGTAGGGGCTGAATGCTACAACAGCAACGGGAATATCGGTTCTTCCAAATGGATTCACAAGTAACAAGGGGGAAATTAAAGCATCAGGAAAAATGCCCATTATAGATCCTTCGATTGAACGATTAAACCAACATCATTGTAGGGGTTTCTCAGATGTACAAAAATTATCATAACTTTGAGATGTGTCTGATAAACAAGCTCGAATATACAAATATTTCGATCTAGTGATTATTACTGCACAACTTGTAGCCATTCACGACAATCACAAACACATTAATAACCACAACAACACATATTCGGGTACACAATATAAAAAAAGCAAATAAAAACTATAATCCATATTTTAGCAATAATTATTAATACTATAAAGCTGCAATCAACCAACATACATTGCAGCGAGTGCTGGTCGTCCTTGGGGCATAGTTTTAAAATTAAGAGTTGCAGTTTTAGGGTGTTACAGGATTGAAAGACTGAAACTCAGCTCCACAAGGGTCGGAGGTGCCGTCATTAAACAGTTTTCAGACATAGGTGGATATACTGTCGTGAGACAAGGGAATCAAAGATTAGTGTTGGGGGGGGGGGGGGGGGGGCGCAGGGTTTGATAGGAATGCAGAATTTAAAATACAAGATCAGTCATGATCTTACTGAATAGCAGAGCTGGTTCAAGGAGGAAAAGGTCATACAGCACGGCAACAGACCCTTCACTCCAACTCTTCTGCACTGACCACACACCCCAACCTGACCTTGTCCCATTTCCCAGCATTTGGCCCATATCCCTCTAAACCCTTCCTATTCATATACCCATTCAGATGCCTTTTAAATGTTGTATTTGTACCTACCTCCACCACTTTCTCTTGCCCCTCATTCCATACGTGCGCTACCATCTGTGGAAAAATTGTCTGAAAAATTACCCCTCGGGTCCTTTTTAAATCTTTCCCTTCTCACCTTAAACCTATGCCCTCTAATTTTGGACACCCCACCCTAGGAAAGAGACCTTGACTATTCATCCTATCTATGGCCTTTATGATTTTATAGATGTCCTACAGGAAGGATCTTGTGAAACTAGAAAAGGCTCATAAAAGATTCATGAAGATGCTGCCAGGGTTGGAGGATCTGAGTTATTGGGAGAGACTTCATACTGTGGGGCTATTTTCCCTGGAACATTGGAGGCTAAGGGGTGAACTTATAAAAATCATGAGGGGCATGGATAGGGTAACTACGCAAGATCTTTTCCCTGGAGTGGAGCAGTCCAAAACTGAAGAGCACAGGTAACAGGGGAAAAACATAAAAAGGGGCCTATGAAGCAACTTTTTTTACAAGTGGTGCACGTATGGAATGAGCTGCCAGAAGAAATGGTAAAGGCTGGTACGATTACAACATTTAAAAGGCATCTGGTTGGGTATAGGAATAGGAAGGGTTTAAGAGGGATATTGGCCAAATACTGGCCAAGAGGACTAGACTTATATAGGATATCTGGTCAGGATGGATCAGTTGGACTGAAGGGCATGTTTCCACGCTGTATAGCTCTATGACTCTAAGGTCACCGCTCAGCCTGACGCTCCACAGAGAAAAGCCCCAGCCTATTATATCTCAAACCCTCCAAGCCCAGTAACATCTTTGTACGTCTTCTCTGTGCCCTTTTGAATTTAACAACCTCTTTACTGTAGAAGGATGACCAGAATTGTGCGCATTATTCTGAAAGTGGCCTCATCATGTTCTGAACAGCTGCAACATGACCTTCTAACTCCTACACTCAATGCACAAAACAATGAAGGCAAACATGCCAAAAATCATCTTCACCACCCTGTCTACCTGTGACTCCACTTTCAAGGAACGAGGCACCTGCAGCCCTCAGTCTCTTTGTTTGGCAACGTTCCCTAGGGCCCTACCATTAATTGCATAAGTAATACCCTGATTTGCCCTACCAAAAAGGCAACACCTCACATTTATCTAAATTAAGCTCCATCTGCCACTCCCTGGTTCTTGATACATCTGATCAAGGTCCTGTTGTACTCTGAGGCAACCTTCTTTACTGTCACTTTTTGTGTCATGTGCAAACTTACTAACCATACCTCCTATATTCCAATCCAAATCATTTATATAAAAATGACAAAAAGCAGTGGATCCAGCACCAATTCTTGTGGCATATCACTGGTCACACATCACAAGTCCAAAAGACAACCCTCTACCATCACCCTCTGTCTACTACCTTCAAGCCAATTCTGCATCCAATTAGCTCGCTCCCCCTGGATTTCACATGGCCTAAACCTTTCTATTCAGTCTACCATGTGGCACCTTGTCAAACGCTTTACTGAAATGGTTTACTTTTGTGATAACAAGGTGTACAGCTGGATGAACACAGCAGGCCAAGCAGCATCAGAGGAGCAGGAAGGCTGACATTTCGGGCCTAGACCCAATTTCCTGCTCGGCCTGCTGTGTTCCTCCAGCTCTACACCTTGTAATCTCAGATTCGCCAGCATCTGCAGTTCTACTATCATCTCTGGTTTACTTCTGTTCCTGTTTCATATGTTAATATGGGATCCAGCCCACCACTAAATTCAATGGCATTAGAATGCAAAGAATTCACTGGAGATAAACAAGAAATCTGCAATGGCATTCATGAGCGTAGTGTAGTTTTAATGTCACTGGATGAATAATCCAGAGGCCCGTGCAAATGTTCCAAGGACATGTGCTCAAATCCCACTGTAACACCTGTTATAACATAACTTAATTTTAAAAATCTAAAACTTAAAGCCAGTCTCAACAATGGTGATCATTGAAACTAATTATAGTTGTCATAAAAAAACCTGATTCTTTAAATTCCTTTCAGCTAAGTACCCTGCCAGCCTTATCTGGCTTAGCCTACATGCAATTTGGATCCAGAGCTGATCTTGAAACTGTCCTCTGAAGTGACCTAACATGCCACTCGGTTCAAGGTAATTAGGGATGAATAACAAATGTTGGCCTTACCAAATGACACTAACATTCCTTTAAAGAACAGGTGGTTTAAAGAAAGAGTGCACGATATGGCTAAAATCTGAATGAATTTTATTTGCAAAATGTGTGGCCATAGACAAGTGGAACCTGCTCGACAATATATTTTCAGACAATATATTACAAGCAGCACAAGTATAAGAGCTAACAAGTAGCCTGAATATCATGATAATGGCAAAAACTAAGAGTACCTTATATCATATACTGGAGGGCGTAGATCATGTGGACCATGAGCAAATGCACAGTGAAGTCCATTTTTCACACAGTGCCCACGAGCATCTGTTTCATGGATGCATGTACCAGTCTTATAGTAGCGTAGATGATATTTTCTTTCTGTGTCTCCAGTCGTTCGATGGAGATACGGACAACTATAAAAGAAATAGTTGGTTTACATTATCTGCAATTCTTCCACACCTGTTCTTTACAAATTTTAAACACTGCATAGAAATTATGACATACCGAGATAAATTGGATCCTTTTTTCCCCTGACAAATCAAAATGACAGAGACCCCAGTTTCCAACATTATTTATGAGGAAGGACAGTTTCATGTTCATGTACGACTGTATCAAAAATTCATGATCTCAGTTGCTTGGATGTTTAAAGTTTAAGAACAGCATAAAACATCTAAAAACGGGTAAGCATGCCACTGAGGCTTTATAAGGCTCTAGTTAGGCCCCATTAAGAATACGGTGTCCAATTTTGGGCCCCACACCTCAGGAAAGATATACTAGCCGTGGAGCGTGTCCAGCGGGGATTCACACGGATGATCCCTGGAATGGTAGGTTTAACGTATGATGAACAGCTAAGGATCCTGGGACTGTACTCATTAGAGTTTAGAAGGTTGAGGGGGAGATCTAATAGAAACTTACAAGATAACGTACGGTTTAGATGGGGTGGACACTAGGAAGTTGTTTCCGTTAGGCAGGGAGACTAGGACCCGTGGGCACAGCCTTAGAATTAGAGGGGGTAAATTTAAAACTGAAATGAGACGACATTTCTTCAGCCAGAGTGGTGGGCTTGTGGAATTCATTGCCGCAGAGTGCAGTTGAGGCCGCGACGTTGGATGCCTTCAAGGCAGAGATCGACAAATTCTTGATCTCAAAAGGAATCAAGGGCTACGGGGGGAGTGCAGGGAAGTGGCGTTGAAATGCCCATCAGCCATGACTTAAATGGCGGCGTGGACTTGATGGGCCGAATGGCCTTGCTTCCACTCCTATGTCTTATGGTCTTTCCCCATAGATCAGGCCATCTGAAGCAACAACCTGGTACATCTACTGGAGTAATTATGTCCTTCTTATGGGGTGACCAGAACTGCACGCAGTACTCCATTTGTGCCTGAACCAGAATTTTGTACAGTTCATGCATCACTTCCTAGCTCTTATTTTCCAAGCCTTGGCTAACAAAGCAAAGTATACCATCGTGACAATAAAGGTATTCTATTCTACTGACTTGCCCTGCTCCCTTCGATAATCTGTGGACATGCACACTGAAGCCCCTCAGTTTTTCAGTATTTTCCAGAGATCTATCATTCATGATGTAATCCCTTGCTTTGCTAGCCCTCACCGAGCATGCTACTTCACATTTTTTCAAGTTGAATTCCATTTGCCACTGTTTGTCCACCTGACAAGTCTATTAATTGCCTCCTATTCACGTCATATGTCAACTGCTTGATCATACCCACCAACATTTCAGTCAAAATATCAGTTAAGGGCATATATGCCAACCTTTTCCTAGTTACAATCATAAGGGTCACTGGAACTAAAACTCTTTCTTTCCACAGATCTGCCAGACCTGCTGAGACTTTCCAGTAATTTCTGTTTTTGTACTGGGGAAACAGGAGGTGAGTTGCTTGCTGCAGCATTCCTTGACTCCGATACAGAAGCACAAGATATAGAAAAACTGGGCCATTTGGCCCTCGCAGCCTGACCCACTGTTCAATATGATCATGGATGATCATCCAACTAAGTACCCTGTTCCCACTTTCTCCTTATATCCTTTGATCCATTTAGCCCCAAGAACTATATTTAAATCCTTCTTGAAAATATTCAATGTTTTGATCTCGATAACAAAGTGCGAAGCTGAATGAACACAGCAGGCCAAGCAGCATCTCAGGAGCACAAAAGCTGACGTTTCGGGCTGAGACCCTTCATCAGAGAGGGGGATGGGGAGAGGGTTCTGGAATAAATAGGGAGAGAGGGGGAGGCGGTTCGAAGATGGAGAGAAAAGAAGTTAGGCGGAGAGGAGAGTATAGGTGGGGAGGTAGGGAGGGGATAGGTCAGTCCAGGGAAGATGGCCAGGTCAGGCAGCGAGGTGAGGTTAGGTAGGAAATGGATGTGCGGCTTGAGGTGGGAGCAAGGGATGGGTCAGAGGAAGAACAGGTTAGGGAGGCAGAGACAGGCTGGGCTGGTTTTGGGATGCAGTTGGGGGAGGGGAGATTTTGAAGCTTGTGAAGTCCACATTGATACCATTGGGCTGCAGGGTTCCCAAGCAAAATATGAGTTGCTGTTCTTGCAACCTTCGGGTGGCATCATTGTGGCACTGCAGGAGGCCCATGACGGACATGTCGTCTGAGGAATGGGAGGGGGGAGTTAAAATGGTTCGCGACTGGGAGGTGCAGTTGTTTATTGCGAACCGAGCGGAGGTGTTCTGCAAAGCAGTCCCCAATGGAGAGGCAGCCACTCCGGGTATAATGGATACAGTATACTACAGTATAAAAGAATGCTGCAAATTTCCGTCCAAGACACTTCTGATAAAAGGATGCTTTAGGACAGGTAAACTACCAATTCAAGCTTTATTAATGAAAGGGTGATTGTCCCAGTAAATGAATAACATTCATGAGGTTAGGCCCTCGAGCAGCTGCAAGGATAACTGCTAAAGTTATTTTGAAGTAAATGGTTGGCTCTTTGAAGCTACCAATAATATTAAACAGTTTCTAGCTAAAAATAATCTAATCGTAGAAGTTGCTTTCAATTCATAACCAAGATATAATACAAGCCTTAAAAAATTTAAGTTCAGATGTAAAGATTAACTATCCTTACAAGACACTTTCTCTTGTGCCCTGAACCAGATAGATTGATCACAACCCATAAGTTACAAAATGCTGATAGCTCAAGTAGTAGCAGAATTAGTGATATTTTGTTTTTATATTATGCAATTGGGACAGCCGGAACATAAAAGCAGTAACTGAATGTGATGAAAGACTGCACCAAAAAACAACAGGTAATCGACTTCGAGCTGTCCTTACAGATAAACAAACCGGAGAAAGACCTGAAGGAGTAAAGCCATTAAAAACTTTTGGAATGTGAATGAACACAATTCATGGGAAAATCTCAAGGCCCCAAGATTACAATGCCTAGCTAATACCATAGGATCATGGTAACTCGGGCCTGTCCATGGAAGTGCGCATCACTGATTAGGTGTCCCACAGGATTGGGTGTTTGATCTAAGGGGAAGGATGATGACCATGTTGTATTTGATTACTGCAAAACAAAACGTATAAAAATGCTGTATTTCTTTGTAAAAGCAGAGGGTGTGTCATTAATCTATCTTCGGAAGACAGATTCAGGGAAGATTCTTTCGCCCACTGCCCACATAAACCAGTTTCTGCTTGAACAAACATCTTTCACTTGCCCGAATCCTGTCTAACTTCTGAGTCTTTGTTCCAGATCAGGAAAAATGCTCCTACATCTGGCACTTGAAGAGAACAAATGTTATTTGCCAATTATCAGTACCATCCTGAATGTTGTCCAGGGCTTGCTTCATATAGATATAGACTACTTCATTATCCGAGGAGCTGTGAATGGCAGTGAACATTGTGCAGTCATCAGTGAACTACCATTTCTGACCTTATGATAGAGGGAAGGTCACTGATGAAGCAGGTGAAGACGGGTGAGCCTAGGACACTAACAACGGAAACATCTACAGTGATATCCTGTGGCTAACTGGCCTCCAACAATCACCATCTTTCTTTGTGCTTGGTATGATTCCAACTAAGGAGATTTCCTCGATTCCCACTGACTCCAATTTTGACAGTACTGTTTGATGCCACACTCCGATGAATGCCACCCTTGTGTTAAGTCAAATTCAATTCTTTGGTCCTCATTTTAAACAAGGCTGTCATAAGGTTAGGTGCTAAAGAGTCTGGGGAACCCAAACTAAGCACAAATAAGCTGTTTTTTTCCTGAGTAAGTGCCACTTGACAGCACTTCCATTCATCCCTTTCATTACAGCACTGATAATCAAAAGTGATGGGGTGTTAGCAGAGTTTGATTTGTCCTGTTTTTTGTGGCCAGGATAAACATGGTAGTATCCCATATTGTTGGATAGGTGCCAGTGTTGTGGCCATAATAAAACATGTTAGCTATGAGAGCAGACAGTTCTGGGCTGCAAGTCATGATTTGCCATTATGTTGTATGGTCCAGAGTATCTCCATTGTCCAGTACCTTCAATTATTTCTTGGAGCGAATTGCATTGGCTGAAGACTTACATTTGCGATGCTTGGGTCTTCAGAAGGGGTTTGAGATGGGTCATCCACTTGTCACTTCTGGCTGAAGATGGGTACAAACGCCTTTGTTTGAAATTTTACGATAATGTGCTGGCCTTCCCCATCACTAAGAATGGAGATATTTGCAGAGACAACACCTGCAGTTTAACTGACCAGAGGTTCTATTATTATTTGATGGCTTCTAGCTTTGTGCTTGCCCACAAGTGGAAAATCCCTGCCCTCACTCTTAACAGTGTCACCTCTCATCCTTCACCTTTCAAGAGAACAGACATCCAATTTGCATCAGAGCATGAAATATGTCAGTTTATACTTTGCACTGGTCTCAAGTACCCCTCTGTTTAACAAAACAGGAACCAGAAGTCTTCATCGTACTCCATGAGTGATCAAAGCCAATATCTCACTAACAGCAATAAATTAACACACAATTAATATGCCCATTGGCCCAACAAACTTGTACCAGCCAGAGTTTTTCTTGTTTAATCCCCCTTTCCAATTCTTGGTCTAGAGTCCTGTACGTTTGTGATTGGTCACTGAACACAAAATATCATAATCATCTCTCTCTAATAAAGAGAAAATTGGATAAAAAGCTTGAAGGGCACCATTCCAAATCAAACATGGGCCAAGGTAAGGAGACAGGTGGTATAAGTGTCAGTGGAGGCATGTTGGCGATAGTGACCACAACTTAAGTCAGAACTGTGGTGGTCCCGTCATGTAAAGAAAAAGCCCAGAAATAAAAGCTCTGAATTGCAGACACTTGGATTTTATATGCTAAGACAGGATCTGTTGAAAGTGGAATGGCAGCAGCTACTTGCTGGAAAATCAAGTGCATATCCAAGTAATAAGTGATGATTTCTGCCACAGCCAACTTTTCAGGCAGTGGATTCTAGAACCAACTGGAGTCCAAGCAGAAAAACTTTGCAAACATCCCCCTAAATACTTTAAATCTACAGCCCTCATTAACAACAGCTCTAATGGTAATAGGCATTTCTTATAAACTAAGTTTTATACACTTCAATTAAATCCCCACTCAGTCTGTGTTCAAAGATAAGCAATCCCAGAACATCCAGTTATCCTTGAAAAACGCACTTGTCCATTGCTTACATGTGCTTTCAATAAAATCTCATCTTCCTTGTTACAGAACTGGGTGCCATACTCCACATGTGGACTAGCAAGCACCTTACATAGTTTCAGCATAACCTCATTACACTCCAGCTTTCTGTCTGTGTTAACAAAAGCAAGAAAGGAGTGGCAGAGTGGTAACGCCACTGCCCTATTAATTCAGAGACTCAAATGCTCCACGAACATGGGTTTCAATAAAACACTGAAATTTTAATGCAGAAAAACAATCTGTCATTTTCACTTCGTCTGGTCAACATGTAATGCCTAACCCATGGACACACGGTGGTCTCTTAAGTGTCCTTTAAAAATAGGCAAGAAAGCCACTCAGATCAAGGTAACTGGAGATAGAACATAGAACATAGAACATAGAACATTACAGCACAGTACAGGCCCTTCGGCCCTCGATCTTGTGCCGACCTGTCATGCCGATCTCAAGCCCATCTACCTGCACTATTCCATGTACGCCCATATGCTTATCCAATGGCAACTTAAATGTACCTAAAGTTGGCAAATCTACGACCATTGCAGGCAAAGCGTTCCATTCCCTTACTACTCTCTGAGTAAAGAAACTACCTCTGACATCTGTCCTATATCTTTCACCCCTCAATTTAAAGCTACGCCCCCTCGTGTTCCCCGTCACCATCCGAGGAAAAAGGCTCTCCCTATCCACCCTATCTAACCTTCTGATTATTTTATATGTCTCAATTAAGTCACCTCTCAACCTTCTTCTCTCTAATGAAAACAGCCTCAAATCCCTCAGCCTTTCCTCGTAAGACCTTCCCTCTATACCAGGCAACATCCTAGTAAATCTCCTCTGCACCCTTTTCAAAGCTTCCACATCCTTCTTATAATGCGGTGACCAGAACTGTACACAATACTCCAAGTGCGGACGCACCAGAGTTTTGTACAGCTTCACCATAACCTCTTGGTTCCGGAACTCGATCCCTCTATTAATCAAAGCTAAAACACTGTATGCCTTCTGAACAGCCCTGTCACCCTGGGTGGCAACTTTCAAGGATCTGTGTTCATGGACACCAAGATCTCTCTGCTCATCTATACTACTAAGCATCTTACCATTAGCCCTGTACTTTGCCTTCTGGTTACTCCTACCAAAGTGCATCACCTCACACTTGTCTGCATTAAACTCCATTTGCCACCTCTCAGACCAGCTCTGCAGCTTATCTATGTCCCTCTGCAACCAATCCTTTGTCACTATCCACAAGTCCACCGATCTTAGGGTCATCTGCAAATTTACTAACCCATCCTTCTACGCCCTCATCCAGGTCATTTATAAAAATGACAAACAGCAGTGGACCCAACACCCACCCTTGCGGTACACCACCAGTAACTGGTCTCCAGGATGAACGTTTCCCATCAACTACCACGCTCTGTCTTCTTTCAGCAAGCTAATTTCCGATCCAAACTGCTATATCTCCCACAATTCCATTCCTCTGCATTTTGTACAATAGTCTGTTATGGGGAACCTTATCGAACGCCTTGCTGAAATCCATATACACCACATCAACCGGTTTACTCTCATCCACCTGTTTGGTCACCTTCTCAAAGAACTCAATAAGGTTTGTGAAGCACGACCTTCCCTTCACAAAACCGTGCTGACTATCCCGAATCAATTTATTCTTTTCTAGATGATTGTAAATCCTATCCCATATAACCTTTTTCAACACTTTACCGACAAGTGAGGTAAGGCTCACTGGCCGATAATTACCAGGGTTGTCTCTACTCCCCTTCTTGAACAGGGGAACCACAATTGCTATCCTCCAGTCATCTGGCACTATTCCTGTAGACAATGATGAGTTAAAGATCAATGCCAAAGGCTCGGCAATCTCCTCCCTGGATTCTCAGAGGATCCGAGGATAAATCCCATCCGGCCCAGGGGACATAGCTATCTTCACCCTCTGTAGGATTTCAAATACCTCTTCCTTGTGAACCTCAATCCCACTTAGTCCAGTAGCCTGTTTGTCTGTATTCTCCTCGACAACATTGTGGTTTTCCAGAGTGAATACTGTTGAAAAATATTCATTTAGCGCATCCCCTATCTCATCTGACTCCACACACAACTTACCACTACTATCCTTCATTGGGCCTCATCTTACTTTTGTCATTCTTTTATTCCTTAAATACCGATAGAAAGCCTGAGGGTTTACCCTGATCCTATCCACCAACAACTTCTCATGTCTCCTCCTGGATCTTCTGAGCTCTCTCTTTCGGTCTTTCCTGGCTACCTTGTAACCCTCAATCACCCTAACTGAGCCTTCACATCTGAAAGTAACAGAAGCCGCCTTCTTCCTCTTGACCAGAGATTCCACTTCCTTCGTAAACCACGGCTCCCGCACCCTACAGCTTACTGCCTGCCTGACAGGTACATACTTATCTAGGACACACAGGAGCTTTTCCTTGAATAAGCTCCACATTTCTATTCTGCCCATCCACTGCAGTTTCCTTCCCCATCCTATGCTCCCTAAATCTTGCATAATCTCTTCGTAATTGCCTTTCCGCCAGCTATAACTCTTGCCCAGTGGTGTACACCTATCCCTTTCCATCACTGAAGTAAACATAACAGAATTGTGATCGCTATCACCAAGGTGATCAACGACTTTGAAATCTAACACCTGGCCAGGATCATCACCCAGCACTGATGTGGTCACTGCACCCCAATTCCATCAGTCAATACATCCCACTTCACTCAGTCACTGCATCCCACTTCCCTCAGTCACTGCATCCCACTTCCCTCAGTCACTGCATCCCATTTCACTCAGTCACTGTATCCCATTTCTCACTTGAGGCTGCATTCAATTTCCGTCAATCACTGCATCCCATTTCCGTCAGTCAAGGCATCCCATGTCCCTCAGTCACTGCATCCCATGTCCCTCAGTCACTGCATCCCATGTCCCTCAGTCACTGCATCCCATGTCCCTCAGTCACTGCATCCCATGTCCCTCAGTCACTGCATCCCATGTCCCTCAGTCACTGCATCCCATGTCCCTCAGTCACTGCATCCCATGTCCCTCAGTCACTGCATCCCATGTCCCTCAGTCACTGCATCCCATGTCCCTCAGTCACTGCATCCCATGTCCCTCAGTCACTGCATCCCATGTCCCTCAGTCACTGCATCCCATGTCCCTCAGTCACTGCATCCCATGTCCGTCAGTCAAGGCATCCCATTTCCCTCAGTCACTGCATCCCATTTCACTCAATCACTGCATCTCCTTCACCACAGTCACTGCGTCCAATTTCCATCAGTCACTGTTTCCTATATTTCCCACACTCGCTGTATCCCATTTCCCACACTCACTGTATCCCATTTCCCTCAGTGATTGCATCCCATTTCCCTCAGTGATTGCATCCCATTTCCCTCAGTGATTGCATCCCATTTCCCTCAGTGATTGCATCCCATTTCCCACACTCACTGTATCCCATTTCCCTCAGTGATTGCATCCCATTTCCCTCAGTGATTGCATCCCATTTCCCTCAGTCACTGCATCCCATTTCCCTCAGTCACTGCATCCCATTTCCCTCAGTCACTGCATCCCATTTCCCTCAGTCACTGCATCCCATTTCCCTCAGTCACTGCATCCCATTTCCCTCAGTGATTGCATCCCATTTCCCACACTCACTGTATCCCATTTCCCACACTCACTGTATCCCATTTCCCTCAGTGATTGCATCCCATTTCCCTCAGTGATTGCATCCCATTTCCCTCAGTGATTGCATCCCATTTCCCACACTCACTGTATCCCATTTCCCTCAGTGATTGCATCCCATTTCCCTCAGTGATTGCATCCCATTTCCCTCAGTCACTGCATCCCATTTCCCTCAGTCACTGCATCCCATTTCCCTCAGTCACTGCATCCCATTTCCCTCAGTCACTGCATCCCATTTCCCTCAGTGATTGCATCCCATTTCCCACACTCACTGTATCCCATTTCCCACACTCACTGTATCCCATTTCCCTCAGTGATTGCATCCCATTTCCCTCAGTCACTGCATCCCATTTCCCTCAGTCACTGCATCCCATTTCCCTCAGTGATTGCATCCCATTTCCCTCAGTGATTGCATCCCATTTCCACACTCACTGTATCCCATTTCCCACACTCACTGTATCCCATTTCCCTCAGTGATAGCATCCCATTTCCCTCAGTGATAGCATCCCATTTCCCTCAGTGATTGCATCCCATTTCCCTCAGTGATTGCATCCCATTTCCCTCAGTGATTGCATCCCATTTCCCACACTCACTGTATCCCATTTCCCACACTCACTGTATCCCATTTCCCACACTCACTGTATCCCATTTCCCTCAGTGATTGCATCCCATTTCCCTCAGTGATTGCATCCCATTTCCCTCAGTGATTGCATCCCATTTCCCTCAGTCACTGTATGCCATTTCCCTCAGTCACTGCATGCCATTTCCCTCAGTCACTGCATCCCATTTCCCTCAGTCACTGCATCCCATTTCCCTCAGTCACTGCATCCCATTTCCCACACTCACTGCATCCCATTTCCCACACTCACTGTATCCCATTTCCCTCAGTGATTGCATCCCATTTCCCTCAGTGATTGCATCCCATTTCCCTCAGTGATTGCATCCCATTTCCCACACTCACTGTATCCCATTTCCCTCAGTGATTGCATCCCATTTCCCTCAGTCACTGCATCCCATTTCCCTCAGTCACTGCATCCCATTTCCCTCAGTGATTGCATCCCATTTCCCACACTCACTGTATCCCATTTCCCACACTCACTGTATCCCATTTCCCTCAGTGATTGCATCCCATTTCCCTCAGTGATTGCATCCCATTTCCCTCAGTCACTGTATCCCATTTCCCTCAGTGATTGCATCCCATTTCCCTCAGTCACTGCATCCCATTTCCCTCAGTCACTGCATCCCATTTCCCTCAGTCACTGCATCCCATTTCCCTCAGTCACTGCATCCCATTTCCCTCAGTCACTGCATCCCATTTCCCTCAGTCACTGCATCCCATTTCCCTCAGTCACTGCATCCCATTTCCCACACTCACTGTATCCCATTTCCCACACTCACTGTATCCCATTTCCCACACTCACTGTATCCCATTTCCCTCAGTGATTGCATCCCATTTCCCTCAGTCACTGCATCCCATTTCCCTCAGTCACTGCATCCCATTTCCCTCAGTGATTGCATCCCATTTCCACACTCACTGTATCCCATTTCCCACACTCACTGTATCCCATTTCCCTCAGTGATAGCATCCCATTTCCCTCAGTGATAGCATCCCATTTCCCTCAGTGATTGCATCCCATTTCCCTCAGTGATTGCATCCCATTTCCCACACTCACTGTATCCCATTTCCCACACTCACTGTATCCCATTTCCCACACTCACTGTATCCCATTTCCCTCAGTGATTGCATCCCATTTCCCTCAGTGATTGCATCCCATTTCCCTCAGTCACTGTATCCCATTTCCCTCAGTGATTGCATCCCATTTCCCTCAGTCACTGCATCCCATTTCCCTCAGTCACTGCATCCCATTTCCCTCAGTCACTGCATCCCATTTCCCACACTCACTGTATCCCATTTCCCACACTCACTGTATCCCATTTCCCTCAGTGATTGCATCCCATTTCCCTCAGTGATTGCATCCCATTTCCCTCAGTGATTGCATCCCATTTCCCACACTCACTGTATCCCATTTCCCTCAGTGATTGCATCCCATTTCCCTCAGTCACTGCATCCCATTTCCCTCAGTCACTGCATCCCATTTCCCTCAGTGATTGCATCCCATTTCCCACACTCACTGTATCCCATTTCCCACACTCACTGTATCCCATTTCCCTCAGTGATTGCATCCCATTTCCCTCAGTGATTGCATCCCATTTCCCTCAGTCACTGTATCCCATTTCCCTCAGTGATTGCATCCCATTTCCCTCAGTCACTGCATCCCATTTCCCTCAGTCACTGCATCCCATTTCCCTCAGTCACTGCATCCCATTTCCCTCAGTCACTGCATCCCATTTCCCTCAGTGATTGCATCCCATTTCCCTCAGTCACTGCATCCCATTTCCCTCAGTCACTGCATCCCATTTCCCTCAGTCACTGCATCCCATTTCCCTCAGTGATTGCATCCCATTTCCCTCAGTGATTGCATCCCATTTCCCACACTCACTGTATCCCATTTCCCACACTCACTGTATCCCATTTCCCACACTCACTGTATCCCATTTCCCTCAGTGATTGCATCCCATTTCCCTCAGTGATTGCATCCCATTTCCCTCAGTCACTGTATCCCATTTCCCTCAGTGATTGCATCCCATTTCCCTCAGTCACTGCATCCCATTTCCCTCAGTCACTGCATCCCATTTCCCTCAGTCACTGCATCCCATTTCCCTCAGTGATTGCATCCCATTTCCCTCAGTCACTGCATCCCATTTCCCTCAGTCACTGCATCCCATTTCCCTCAGTCACTGCATCCCATTTCCCTCAGTGATTGCATCCCATTTCCCTCAGTGATTGCATCCCATTTCCCACACTCACTGTATCCCATTTCCCACACTCACTGTATCCCATTTCCCACACTCACTGTATCCCATTTCCCTCAGTGATTGCATCCCATTTCCCTCAGTGATTGCATCCCATTTCCCTCAGTCACTGTATCCCATTTCCCTCAGTGATTGCATCCCATTTCCCTCAGTCACTGCATCCCATTTCCCTCAGTCACTGCATCCCATTTCCCTCAGTGATTGCATCCCATTTCCACACTCACTGTATCCCATTTCCCACACTCACTGTATCCCATTTCCCTCAGTGATAGCATCCCATTTCCCTCAGTGATAGCATCCCATTTCCCTCAGTGATTGCATCCCATTTCCCTCAGTGATTGCATCCCATTTCCCACACTCACTGTATCCCATTTCCCACACTCACTGTATCCCATTTCCCACACTCACTGTATCCCATTTCCCTCAGTGATTGCATCCCATTTCCCTCAGTGATTGCATCCCATTTCCCTCAGTGATTGCATCCCATTTCCCACACTCACTGTATCCCATTTCCCTCAGTGATTGCATCCCATTTCCCTCAGTCACTGCATCCCATTTCCCTCAGTCACTGCATCCCATTTCCCTCAGTGATTGCATCCCATTTCCCACACTCACTGTATCCCATTTCCCACACTCACTGTATCCCATTTCCCTCAGTGATTGCATCCCATTTCCCTCAGTGATTGCATCCCATTTCCCTCAGTCACTGTATCCCATTTCCCTCAGTGATTGCATCCCATTTCCCTCAGTCACTGCATCCCATTTCCCTCAGTCACTGCATCCCATTTCCCTCAGTCACTGTATCCCATTTCCCTCAGTGATTGCATCCCATTTCCCTCAGTCACTGCATCCCATTTCCCTCAGTCACTGCATCCCATTTCCCTCAGTCACTGCATCCCATTTCCCTCAGTCACTGCATCCCATTTCCCTCAGTCACTGCATCCCATTTCCCTCAGTCACTGCATCCCATTTCCCTCAGTCACTGCATCCCATTTCCCTCAGTGATTGCATCCCATTTCCCTCAGTGATTGCATCCCATTTCCCACACTCACTGTATCCCATTTCCCACACTCACTGTATCCCATTTCCCACACTCACTGTATCCCATTTCCCTCAGTGATTGCATCCCATTTCCCTCAGTGATTGCATCCCATTTCCCTCAGTCACTGTATCCCATTTCCCTCAGTGATTGCATCCCATTTCCCTCAGTCACTGCATCCCATTTCCCTCAGTCACTGCATCCCATTTCCCTCAGTCACTGCATCCCATTTCCCTCAGTGATTGCATCCCATTTCCCTCAGTCACTGCATCCCATTTCCCTCAGTCACTGCATCCCATTTCCCTCAGTCACTGCATCCCATTTCCCTCAGTGATTGCATCCCATTTCCCTCAGTGATTGCATCCCATTTCCCACACTCACTGTATCCCATTTCCCACACTCACTGTATCCCATTTCCCACACTCACTGTATCCCATTTCCCTCAGTGATTGCATCCCATTTCCCTCAGTGATTGCATCCCATTTCCCTCAGTCACTGTATCCCATTTCCCTCAGTGATTGCATCCCATTTCCCTCAGTCACTGCATCCCATTTCCCTCAGTCACTGCATCCCATTTCCCTCAGTCACTGCATCCCATTTCCCACACTCACTGTATCCCATTTCCCACACTCACTGTATCCCATTTCCCTCAGTGATTGCATCCCATTTCCCTCAGTGATTGCATCCCATTTCCCTCAGTCACTGCATCCCATTTCCCTCAGTCACTGCATCCCATTTCCCTCAGTGATTGCATCCCATTTCCCACACTCACTGTATCCCATTTCCCACACTCACTGTATCCCATTTCCCTCAGTGATTGCATCCCATTTCCCTCAGTGATTGCATCCCATTTCCCTCAGTCACTGTATCCCATTTCCCTCAGTGATTGCATCCCATTTCCCTCAGTCACTGCATCCCATTTCCCTCAGTCACTGCATCCCATTTCCCTCAGTCACTGCATCCCATTTCCCTCAGTGATTGCATCCCATTTCCCTCAGTCACTGCATCCCATTTCCCTCAGTCACTGCATCCCATTTCCCTCAGTCACTGCATCCCATTTCCCTCAGTCACTGCATCCCATTTCCCTCAGTCACTGCATCCCATTTCCCTCAGTCACTGCATCCCATTTCCCTCAGTCACTGCATCCCATTTCCCTCAGTCACTGCATCCCATTTCCCTCAGTGATTGCATCCCATTTCCCTCAGTCACTGCATCCCATTTCCCTCAGTGATTGCATCCCATTTCCCACACTCACTGTATCCCATTTCCCACACTCACTGCATCCCATTTCCCACACTCACTGCATCCCATTTCCCACACTCACTGCATCCCATGTCCCTCAGTCACTGCATCCCATGTCCCTCAGTCACTGCATCCCATGTCCCTCAGTCACTGCATCCCATGTCCCTCAGTCACTGCATCCCATGTCCCTCAGTCACTGCATCCCATGTCCCTCAGTCACTGCATCCCATGTCCCTCAGTCACTGCATCCCATGTCCCTCAGTCACTGCATCCCATGTCCCTCAGTCACTGCATCCCATGTCCCTCAGTCACTGCATCCCATGTCCCTCAGTCACTGCATCCCATGTCCCTCAGTCACTGCATCCCATGTCCCTCAGTCACTGCATCCCATGTCCCTCAGTCACTGCATCCCATGTCCCTCAGTCACTGCATCCCATGTCCCTCAGTCACTGCATCCCATGTCCCTCAGTCACTGCATCCCATGTCCCTCAGTCACTGCATCCCATGTCCCTCAGTCACTGCATCCCATGTCCCTCAGTCACTGCATCCCATGTCCCTCAGTCACTGCATCCCATGTCCCTCAGTCACTGCATCCCATGTCCCTCAGTCACTGCATCCCATGTCCCTCAGTCACTGCATCCCATGTCCCTCAGTCACTGCATCCCATGTCCCTCAGTCACTGCATCCCATGTCCCTCAGTCACTGCATCCCATGTCCCTCAGTCACTGCATCCCATGTCCCTCAGTCACTGCATCCCATGTCCCTCAGTCACTGCATCCCATGTCCCTCAGTCACTGCATCCCATGTCCCTCAGTCACTGCATCCCATGTCCCTCAGTCACTGCATCCCATGTCCCTCAGTCACTGCATCCCATGTCCCTCAGTCACTGCATCCCATGTCCCTCAGTCACTGCATCCCATGTCCCTCAGTCACTGCATCCCATGTCCCTCAGTCACTGCATCCCATGTCCCTCAGTCACTGCATCCCATGTCCCTCAGTCACTGCATCCCATGTCCCTCAGTCACTGCATCCCATGTCCCTCAGTCACTGCATCCCATGTCCCTCAGTCACTGCATCCCATGTCCCTCAGTCACTGCATCCCATGTCCCTCAGTCACTGCATCCCATGTCCCTCAGTCACTGCATCCCATGTCCCTCAGTCACTGCATCCCATGTCCCTCAGTCACTGCATCCCATGTCCCTCAGTCACTGCATCCCATGTCCCTCAGTCACTGCATCCCATGTCCCTCAGTCACTGCATCCCATGTCCCTCAGTCACTGCATCCCATGTCCCTCAGTCACTGCATCCCATGTCCCTCAGTCACTGCATCCCATGTCCCTCAGTCACTGCATCCCATGTCCCTCAGTCACTGCATCCCATGTCCCTCAGTCACTGCATCCCATGTCCCTCAGTCACTGCATCCCATGTCCCTCAGTCACTGCATCCCATGTCCCTCAGTCACTGCATCCCATGTCCCTCAGTCACTGCATCCCATGTCCCTCAGTCACTGCATCCCATGTCCCTCAGTCACTGCATCCCATGTCCCTCAGTCACTGCATCCCATGTCCCTCAGTCACTGCATCCCATGTCCCTCAGTCACTGCATCCCATGTCCCTCAGTCACTGCATCCCATGTCCCTCAGTCACTGCATCCCATGTCCCTCAGTCACTGCATCCCATGTCCCTCAGTCACTGCATCCCATGTCCCTCAGTCACTGCATCCCATGTCCCTCAGTCACTGCATCCCATGTCCCTCAGTCACTGCATCCCATGTCCCTCAGTCACTGCATCCCATGTCCCTCAGTCACTGCATCCCATGTCCCTCAGTCACTGCATCCCATGTCCCTCAGTCACTGCATCCCATGTCCCTCAGTCACTGCATCCCATGTCCCTCAGTCACTGCATCCCATGTCCCTCAGTCACTGCATCCCATGTCCCTCAGTCACTGCATCCCATGTCCCTCAGTCACTGCATCCCATGTCCCTCAGTCACTGCATCCCATGTCCCTCAGTCACTGCATCCCATGTCCCTCAGTCACTGCATCCCATGTCCCTCAGTCACTGCATCCCATGTCCCTCAGTCACTGCATCCCATGTCCCTCAGTCACTGCATCCCATGTCCCTCAGTCACTGCATCCCATGTCCCTCAGTCACTGCATCCCATGTCCCTCAGTCACTGCATCCCATGTCCCTCAGTCACTGCATCCCATGTCCCTCAGTCACTGCATCCCATGTCCCTCAGTCACTGCATCCCATGTCCCTCAGTCACTGCATCCCATGTCCCTCAGTCACTGCATCCCATGTCCCTCAGTCACTGCATCCCATGTCCCTCAGTCACTGCATCCCATGTCCCTCAGTCACTGCATCCCATGTCCCTCAGTCACTGCATCCCATGTCCCTCAGTCACTGCATCCCATGTCCCTCAGTCACTGCATCCCATGTCCCTCAGTCACTGCATCCCATGTCCCTCAGTCACTGCATCCCATGTCCCTCAGTCACTGCATCCCATGTCCCTCAGTCACTGCATCCCATGTCCCTCAGTCACTGCATCCCATGTCCCTCAGTCACTGCATCCCATTTCCCTCAGTCACTGCATCCCGTTTCACTCAGTCACTGCATCCCGTTTCACTCAGTCACTGCATCCCGTTTCACTCAGTCACTGCATCCCGTTTCACTCAGTCACTGCATCCCGTTTCACTCAGTCCCTGCATCCCGTTTCACTCAGTCCCTGCATCCCGTTTCACTCAGTCCCTGCATCGCATTTCACTCAGTCCCTGCATCGCATTTCACTCAGTCCCTGCATCGCATTTCACTCAGTCCCTGCATCGCATTTCATTCTGTCCCTGCATCCCATTTCACTCAGTCAGTGCGTCCCATTTCACTCAGGCACTGTATCCCATTTCCCTCACTCACTGCACCCCAATTCAACTCGTGGGCTCAACTTGTGATAACCACATCCCTCAAAGCAATTTCTGAAAATCCCAAATAACTTGTATAACTTGCTCTGCTGAGATCAGGGATCTGTGCCTATGAACTGCAAGTTCCATCTTTTGCTCTGCTCTTCTCAACAGCCTTCTCTTCACTGGTTTAGATCTGAAATCAACTTGTTTTGTTTAAAAATGTGGACCCATTTCTTGCAAACTCTATTTCCTCTTTGATTCTTACAAAGGCTCTGGCACCAATTTAACTGTCCAGTAGCAACTTCAAGGTCAATTTTACCATCTCCAAACTAGTTTGTCTCTTTCCTCAAAACTCCAACTTAAACCAACCATAGTGCTTCCAGCTGGACTTGGCTCTTGAGAATAAGACCAGTGGATCAAATGTCAATAGGACATCACTTTGGGAAGTGAAATGGAAATATCCAATGGCCTAGGTTAGTTATGGAAAAGGACAAGCAGCTGTTCAGAGTAAAAGTAATTAATTGGATGAAGGGCCAACTTAATTTAACTGAGAAGGATTTAGACTGGAAAGAGAGAGACTGGAGTAAAAGATTTTCAAGCAAAACTTCAATTTGAAAATCACCTGCTTTTAAAGGGGAGGTAACTTCAATGCTATCAAAGGTACAAACCTCAAATGGGGGAAAAGACAGGACAAAGAAAGCCAGAATGCTCCCGGGTTACAAGAGGGGAAGCTGAACCAGTGAAAATTGGTATCTGACAAACGTCAGATTTACAAGTGTGAACCCAGCAAAGGATATTGTTTCAGTGCCTGCTTTCTCAAGTTCTTGGTCATCTTAAGTATTAAATTCAAGAGTATTTAAGTAGGGTAATAATAGTAGGGCATTTTAACTTGCCTGATATTAAGTGGGATGGACAAAGTGTGAAAGATTTAGAGGGAGCAGAGTTCTTAAAATGTGTCCAGTAGAGTTTTTTAAAAACAACACATACTAAATTCTACAAGGGAAGGGGCAGTACTTTATTCAGTTTTAGGGAACGAAGCTGGGAAAGTGCTAGAAGTGTCAGTGGATCGGTAGTTTGGTGATAGTCATCATAATTCAGTCAGATTTAAGATAGTTATGAGAAAGAACAAAGATGAGCTCGAAACACAAGCTCTGAATTGGGGACAAGTTGTTTTCAATAATGATAAAATAGAATGTGGAGGAAATGGACTGAAAACAGTTACTTGCAGAAAAATCACACCACAGTATTTCAAAAAGTAAAGAAAGCCAACAAATTTCCCATAAAAGGTGAAGGGCGAAACGGAGAAGTCCAGAGAACCCTGGATGTCAAGGAAGATTTGGGATTGAATTAGGAAACAAGGGCGGCCTCTGGTAGATAGAGGGTCCAAACACAGGAAGCATTACAGACAGAGGATACAGTAAGGATTACTTGAAAAAAATTAGAAAAGCAAAGAGACAGTATTAAAATAAACTGGCAGGTAAAATAAAGGAAATGCCAAAAGTGCGTTTTTTTTTTAAGGGTGACGACAACCAGAGACACAGCAGGATCAATTTGAAGCCAAAGTGAAACTGTGTGGAGCCGAAAGATGCATGTGAAACTTTAAATGCTTGCTTTGTGTTTGTATTCACCGTAGAGAAAGACAAAGTACAAAAATCACAGAGGATTGGGACATACTTGCACAAATTAAAACGAGAGGGGTGATATTAGCAGTTTTAGTAGGCTTAAAACTGGAGAAATCTGCCAACCCATGACTGCTGTTTGAGGAAAGGGAGGAAATTGCACAGACCTCACTATTTACTTTTAAACACTCCTTGGCCATAGAAAAAGTGTCAGAGGACTGGAGATCAACTAATGTGTAACCATTATTCAAGAAGGTTGTAGAGATAAATTAGGGAACTGCAAATGTTAGGTTCGTTTAGTGGCAGGGAGACGATTGGAAAAAATTCAAGGGACTGAATGAAATAATTTTCACTTGGAAAGACAGAAAATAACCCAGTATATAGACAGCCTGACTTTATCAAGGGGAGATAGTGTCTGACAAGTTTGATCGAGGTTTGTAAGGTGTTGACTAGGAACCTGATGACAGTAGTGCAGTTGATGGGTTTCAGAAAGGCTTTTAATAAGGTATTACAGAAGAGACTGGTTGAGAAAGCAACAGCATACATGTATACAAGCAATGTAGATCCAAAATTGGGTTGGGGACAGAAAGCAGAAGGTGATGACACCCCTATTCAAGAAAGGTTTAAAAGGCCCAACAATTACAGACCAGCCAGTTTAACTTCAGAGGTGCAAAATAGTTAGAAATAATTATCTGGGGTAGAAATAAGCTCTCAGGACAATTTCAAAGTTGCAGTCAACACAAAATTTGAGAGCGAGTTATAAATTGACAAGAAAATGTACAACTTCAAAAAGGACATAACCAAGTTGAAACAATGCTGTTTCAAATCCACCCCATCTCCCCTATTGAAAAGAAGCTGGACGAACATAAAACTAGACTCACCTAGTCAAGAGAATTGACAGACAGCTGCGTTTTCTCTTCCAGGTAGACGTGGCTCATGCCTGCTTTACCTGACCATGTCTTACAACCCAAGGGCTTCTCAATCCACTAGACAGGCTACATGGTGTCCTCGGGCAAGGCAAAGGGTGAAGGGGTCTGCCTTCTGATCAACGCCACTTCGTGCTCGGATGTGATGAACCTGATGAGTTACACTCTCTGAACATAGAATACCCAACGGTGAAGTGTCATCCCTTCTACCTGCTGGGGGAGTTCATTTTGGCTATCCCGACAGCCATTTACAGCCCACCTACATGGAAGTGAAGAGTGCATTTGAGATCTACACTGTCACAACTGGCTTGAGACAGAATACCGTGATGCTGTGTTCATCAATGGCATGTCATATCAGCCAGAATGTCATCAAGAATGTCCTTACCAAGATACCACCAACACATCTCCTGTTCTGCCATAGGCCTTATCACGCTGGACCACTACTACATAACCAAAGACACCTATTGCTCCACAACCCACCTGCATTTTGGTAAAAGCACATTAAAGCTATGCTCCTTCTCACAGTTTGCAAGCAGACAAAATGAAATGCAACAATCTGGTACAGAAAGTCGTACAGTGCTGGTCTGAGGTTATGAACAGAATGCCTACGTGAATGCTTAGAGTCAATGGAATGACCCATATTCAAGAAATCAGCAGCCAACCAAATGAGTATGCCACTACTGTCACAGACTTCAGTGAATGTATAGAGGACTGCATGCCAACGAAGTTAATCTAAGTGTTCCCCAAGTGGAAACCTTGGATGAACCAGCAGATTCACTCCTGAGCAAAGTCTGGGTCTGAGCCTTTCCAGTCAGGTAACCTTGACCTATACAAAAAAATCTTGTTACGATCTTCACAAAACAATCAGAGATGCCAAAAGATGATACCAGACTCATCTAGAGTCCCAGACTAACCACATGAACACACATCAACTGTGGCAAGGCTTACACAATGTAAACAAGCTACAAAGTGAAGTCAAGTAGAATTGCCAACAACAATGCATCTCTGCCCAATGAACTCAATGTATTCTGTGCTCATTTTGAACTGAGGGTCAGTGAAATGATGTTACCTGCCTTGACAACCTCAAGTGCAGCTGCACCCACAATGACCGGTGCAGACGTCAGATTGCCCCACGGAAAACAACTGGCCCGAATGAATAAACCAGACACGTATTCAGATCCTGCACAGACCAGCTGGCAGGAGTATTTGCAGATAATCGTTAACCTCTCCTTACAATGACGTGAGGTTCCCATCTACTTCAAGAAGACTGGGTGCAAAAGCAAAATCAGACCACCTGCCTTAAGGATCACTGTCTGGTGGATCTGACAGCCATCATTATGAAGTGCTTCAACAGGTTAGTAATGGCACACGAAGTACAGCCTCCCAGACTTCCTCGAATCCACTACGATTTGTGTACTGTTGTACAAAGGTCCATGACTGATGCCATTTCCCTGTCCTTGCACTCATCCCTGGAATGTGTGGATAACAAGAATACCTACATCAGGCTTCTTTCTATTTACTTCAGCTCCAACTTTGATACCATAATTCAAACCAAACTCCTCGCCAAACTCCAAAACCTAGGACTCTGCTGCCCCATCTGGAAATGGATCCAGAACTTCCTGAACCACAAACCACAATTAGTAAGGATAGATGACAGTACCTCCTCAACAATAATCTTCAACACAGTGCCCCGCATGGCTGCATGCGCAGCCCCTTACTATACTCCCTATACACTTACAACTGTGTGGCTAAATCCAAGTCTAACTCCATTTACAAATTTGCTGGTGACACCATCATAATGGGTCAGATCTTAAACAACAATAAGACAGAGTATAGAAAAGAGATTGAAAGCGTACTGGCATGATGTAAAGATAGCAATCTGTCCCTCAATTTCAGCAAGACAAAAGAGCTAGTCATCAAATTCAGTCAGTGGTGAGCAGGACATGCCCCTGTCTGATCAATTATTCCGAGGAAGAGGTGGCCTAGAGTTTCAAGTTCCGAAAAGTAAATATCACCAACCATCTATCCTGGCCCATCCACATTGGCACTACAATCGAGAAAGCACATCCACTCCTTTCTCAGAAGGAGGCATACCCACAATGGCCCTTACCCATTTTTATAGATGCACCACAGAAGGCATCCTATCTTGATGCATCGTAACATAGTATGGCAACAGCTCTGATCAAGACCACAAGGAGTTACAAAGAGTTATGAATGCAGCCCAGTCCATCATGAAAACCAGCCTTCCTTTCATTGACCCGGTCTACACTTGTCCCTGCCTCAGGAAAGCAGCCAACATAATCAAAGATCCCTCCCACCCTGGTTATACTCTCTTCCACCCTCTTCTATCAGACACAAGATACAACAGTTTGAAAATACATAGCAACAGATTCAGCTTTATGAACAGACCTCTCATACATTACAGTTGATCTTTCCATGTACCTCCTCTAAAGCTGTAACACTATATTCTGCATTCTGTTCTATTATCCTGACGTACTTATGTCCGGTTAGCATGCAAAACAATACTTTGCATTGTATCTTGGTAAATGTGACAGTTAATAATTCAAATCAAATCAAAAATTGGAGTAATGGGCAGATAGGTGGTAGATGAAGTTCAATGTGGAGAACTGCAAGGTGATATGCTTTGGTACAAAGAACCGAGCCAGTATTAAAAATAAGGGTACCAATCTCAAAAGGGTGTTTTGCAACTAACAGATTTGGATGTCCACGTGCATAAGTGTTTAAAGCATACAGCATTGCAAGCCTCATTGATAGGGAAATACAGCACAAGGACAGGGAATTTATAAAATACACTGTTAGACCTCAGCTAGAGTACAGTGTACAATTCTGGGTGTTAAGACTATAGGTTGGATGTGAATGCAAAATAGAGATTGTATTATGTTTATGACAATGGCTCAGGAAATGAGACACTTCAGAATTGAAAACACGTTTGAGAAGTTGAGTTGTTTTCCTTGTAAGAGAAATGGCAAAGAGGAAATTTGACAGAAGTTTCGAAATTCTGAGGGGTCTGATCAAAGTGGATAGGGAGAACTGTTCCTACCTAAACTGATCGAGGACAAGAAGTCACTGATTTAAAGTGTCTCACAAAAGATGATGTGCTTTCCCACACAGCAAGTAGTTATGGAATGCACTGCTTGGCCATGCGGTCAAGGCAGGTTTAATGGAGGTATTTGAGGCTGCACTGCATAGTTGTTATTTAAATAGAAACACCATTAAGTGTTCTGGGGAAAAAGCAAGCCAATGGCACCAAATTGAAATGCTCAGAGCTACTGCAGATACAAAGGTCAAATGGCCTTAATCTGCACCGAAACAATTTTGGGTTGTTAAATGTTACGAAGCTGGTGCGACATACAAAGACTTGCAAAAAGTGTCTGATGTTGTGCCACACAAGAGGCTTGTCAGCAAAGTTAAACCCAAAGAAATGTAGGATCAGGGACAGCATGAAGACAAAGTTTGCTGACTGACAGGAAACACTAGTGGTGAATGACTGTTAATCTTAACTGGACATAAATGTGTAACAGGTCTCCACTGCTTTTCTTGATTCACAGGAGATCCTTGTGTTGTAAACAGTTCCATTTGGGTATGGTCACAAGTTGATTTGTACACAAGTTTGAACACAATGCTGGACATTATAAAATAGTCACTTGTAAGAATGAAGAAGCATTCACATTTCAGATTCCTAAAATTAATACGCTCCCATACAGGATCTCATTCGTAAGTACGAGTGTTCCTAAGTCGGATGTTCTGAAATCAGGGATCACTTCTACATTAATGACCCCAAATCAAATTGTAAATGCACAATTTCAAATTTTGACCACAATATGAACCTTAGAAGTTTCATAAACTTGCAGGAATGGCATTACCACTGTGGTTAAAGGCTTACACCGTTTACTTTTCTGGCCCCACTCCTCCAATGACCACAATAAATTTCAATTTTCACCAACTTGGTGATATAGCCAGTTATGTGTCAGACTACATCAGGTTCAATGTTAAGAACAAGTCAGACAGAGTCTTTTACAACAAATCACTGAGTAAGTTTGATTTTGGTGATAAAGCAATGATTGTACAGTTTCTGTGGAGAGAGAGAGAGAGGGAGGGAGGGAGGGAGGGAGGGAGGGAGGGAGGGAGTTACCTATTTGAGGCCAATAGGTTGCTTTAACAGAACTGAAAGTTCATATCATACGTGAAGCATTATTTGTTTCTCTTCAGAAGATGCTGCCAGGCCTACTGAGTTTCTCCAGCACTTTCTGCTTTTTTTTTCAAGATTTCCAGCACGCACTCAATTTTGTTTTGTGCAAAATTGGGCAGTTTAAGTTATGCAACTACAAATATCTAACCTTTTGAAACTAACATACACACGAATCTGAGAAGAAACAATAAAATTAAGGCTATACAAGTGTACCAACTTTAAAGCACTGGCCAAAATATTAGTCAAACTCATGAAAGAAAGGATATGTTCCGGATTGACTAAAATAAAGTTCTGATTTTGAAGTTTTCTACATTCAAGCCACTGGCTCTGTGGTTACTACAACAGTTGTAGCTGCTTGGATTCCCTTTCTGGTGATGGTGGTGTAGATTCCAATAAATCCCCCATGAGTGGCAAAAATGACATCAACTGTGCTTTCAGCTCGTATACTTTGCTGACAGGAGTTGGATTAGATTAGATTAGATTAGATTAGATTAGATTCCCTACAGTGTGCAAACAGGCCCTACAGCCCAACAAGTCCACACTGCTCCATGCAGCATCCCACTCAGACCCATCCCCCTGTGACCCCTACACCCTGAACACTTTGAGCAATTTAGCATGGCCAATCCATCTAGCCTGCACATCTTTGGACTGTGGGAGGAAACTGGAGTACCTGGGCAAAACCCACGCAGACATGGGGAGAAGGTGCAAACTCCACACAGACAGTCTCCCGGGTCCCTGGCGCCGTGAGGCTGCAGTGCTAAACACTGAGCCACCATGCCGCCCACTTACAAAGAGTGTGTGGGAGCAATCAACTATTACTTCAAATTCTGTCTCTCCCAGAGTTCAGAAATACAATAGTCATATCTCACTATCAAAACTGGGCATTGTGACCTCTCCCTTAAAGTTCTTCAGGCCACATCATCTGAACTCCCTGCACTTTCCAAGTACAATACTGTTGTTGAATCCAGTGCCTTTTTCTTTTGTGAAGTTTCCATTGTTTAAAAGTTAAAGGTATATCTATAGAGGTCCACATAATCTCTTCAAAATTATTTGGATTACATCCCTTCATAACAGTAGTAACAGGACAAAAGAGAGCATTGCCAAGTTGGTGTTTTAAGTGGGCGTGTGGCAGATGAAATTTAATGCAGAGATCTGTGAATCGACAGTTCTTTGTACCCAAGGACAAGACAATATAAATTGTACAATTCTAAAGTAGTTGCAGAAATAGAGGAATCTTGAACACATGTGCTCAAATCACTGAAGATGCAAGGCACAGTGAGAAATTGGTCTATAATGCACAAAAGGAGTCTGCGTTTTTTTAAGTACTGGTACAGCACGAAACCAAAGAAGCGAAGGTGAATATTCATAAAACACTGATTTAGTCTGAACTGGAGTAGTGTGTAAAATTGTGGATAGCAATCTTGGAGGAAGATAGAAAGAGATAGTTGAAGGGAGGTTAAAAAATTTTATGCGTACTTTTTGGTGGTAGGCAAGAAAGTAGAGCTGAAGCAACAGTCAGCCATGATCTTACCAAATGACAGAACACGTTCAAGAGAATGAATCTCGATCCAAATTCCTAAGTATGAGACACTTTGATTGTGTGGATCGATCAGAGAAGCTGGTGTTGCTCTCCTTTAAGATACGATGGTTGAGAGGAAAATTGATAAGATTTATTTGAAAGTCGTGAGGAAACTGAACACAATCAAGAGGAAGTTACCTTTGGAGGAAGGGCCAAGATCAGCAAAACATGATCAGACGAAAACAGACATGACATGAAGAATTGAGACTCGCAAGGCTTCCAATCTATTTCAGGAATGTGAGTGTGCACACATGGTTGTATCTTTTCATCGATCACCATGCACATAATGGGCAGAAGGGTCACCTCCTCCCTTGTTGTAAATTTTCCCTAATTTATAGCTTGGACAAAGATAGATCTTTGGCAATTTCCAAAGCCACACTAAGCTAAGGTTAAAACAAGTTTTGCATCACTTTACAACTTTTCAGTTTATGTCCTCCAGACTTCAGGCATTATGGTTTTGCTGTTCAAGGAATTAAACAATCCAATTGCACTGCCGAGCATCCAGAATTGCAGGGAGCATTAGAATGATGGCAGCAAACTTTAAAGACCAGGTTGAGGGTTTACTGTCAAGACTACCTAGAAGATACAGATAAAGGAATTCCATTTGTGTGTTCTGCAATTAGCAATGTACATAATGAACCAACTATATTCAGGCCATCTGAATTGGTTATTAGGCATGAGATCAGAGGGCCATTGAAATTAATTAAGGAGAAATTGGTGAGTCAGAGTTCAGAGACCACATAATTGGGCTGTGTGTCAAACTTTAGGAAAAAATTAAATAGAGCAGGTGAGTTGACGAGATAGCATTTCAAAGTGGCAGAACATGCAATAGAACAGGAAGCAGACAAGAGTTCAAAAAATTTGTAATATTGGAGAGTGAGGATAAGAAGTGTTAGTAGATTTGTAGTGGTAGGTGAATCTTTCAAGGCAAGATTTTAGTGGGACCATAGCAAATCGCTAAAAAATTGAGTGAGGTGAACTGTTTCATAAGAATGCCAGGTAGGAAGGAATCTCAGAGTGTGTCAAGTGAACGTGCTCAAAAGGTATGCTAGTAGGGAAGGACAGGAAAAGGAGAAATGTGTCATTGGTTACATCACACAGGGTGAAGAATTACATTCAAATGATTCTGAGTTAGCCATTCCTCAAATTAAATTGGACAATTAGGAAGCTTTCAAAAATTAGGATAAATTATTCAATTATCTTCCACTAGACATGGAAACACACCCCCACAGGATGTAAGGAGTTTCCCACACTATTGATGAAGAGCTAAGTACTAGGATTCCTGCGACTTGACTGTTTTTAGCAGAAGTTCATACCAAATTTTAGCAAAGTAGTTGCTCCCACTGACTGACTTGTGGAAGAAGTGCAGAAAACTTCAGTGCATGGAATAATGTCAGAAAGCATTTGACAGCCTGAAAACAGTGTTAACCAGTGCCCAGTGTCAGTTACACCTAATTACACTAAGCCATTCAACATGACCATCGATGCAAGTGATGTGGGTGTCAATGCTGTACACTTGCAAGACAATGACGTGCAGATAGAAATAAATCAACAAATGAAATACTCTTTGCCAGGTAACATCATCAGTACACCTCCGGTGAAGCACTGGTGTTTTGTACTGCTTGTTACTTAAACGCCTAGGTTTGCTGGGATGGTTGGCATCACTTCTGGTCCCAATTTTCAATGGTTTGTATTTCTCGTCTTGTTCAGCGTGTTTGTTGATCGAGTTCTGGTTAGAATGCCAGGCCTCCAGGAATTCTCTGGAACAAAAGAAGCACCCTGAATGGGTGGAGTCAATATTTTCCAGTTTTAGCCTTCAGTAGTGCTGCTGGCACCTTGAAACTGGCTGTGGAAGTTCTTATTCCTCTCTGTTGTAACTAAAAGGCAATTCTGCTTACAATCACGTGTGAAATAATCTATTTTACTGAATTTGCCTTTGCTAAGGAAATGTTCATGGGATGTTACTATATTGGAACAGTTAATAAACAGTACTTCACATAAATGATTTTGTTAAGCATTTTGATACGGTTTCAATATAGTTATAGAGTCAAGCCAATTCTTATTATATTTTGTCTATATTTTAACTATATTGTGATTTGTGTAACATTGAGTAGTTTGACCAATTGAATTGCATCTGGAATGCAATGCCTTATAGTTACCAATAAAGCAAGGAAACAGTTAGGGTTAGATCATCACCTTAATATATTCTGAGGGGGGTTGATCTAGTCCATGACATACTGCTATATATTAGATCAAAGCCTAAAATTGCACATGTGTTTCAGTAGCAAACATTTCACAATCATGCCTGTAAAAACATGCAATTTGTGAAGAAGATAAAAAAAGATTGGTCTGATACTGTTTGAACCTAGAGGGCACTTCAGTACAAGCAGCCTGCAAAACCACAACAAGATTTACACTTCTCAAACTTGAAATGTGAAGTGTGATTATTCAATCATTCAAAATTCACACCAACAAATCAGACTCTAATTTTCACCTCTGGCTATGTGATTCAATGTCTTCTGCCATTACTCCATTTTCTGCTCTGCAAATAACTAGCTATCCATTCTGCTGTTTTCCAATTCCTTATGTTTCAACCTTATTCACCTGTCTGTTATGTAGTCCCCAACTGAAGGTTTTTGGGAAATCTAAACTTTGCTCCATTATCTTTGTCTATACTTTCTGAACTCCACCATCCCTTTTGAAATATTGTGAATGTGTAAAGTCCTGGATGAAATTTGTACCTGGATAAAAATGCACCTTGATCCGGTACATGTGTGCAGAACCAATTGTTCCTGTCATCACAGCAAATTGTATACTATTCTCTTGGAATGGTTTGACATTTTAAGAAACAAACTTTTAAAACCAAGAGCATAAATTTTAACATGAGAAACAATTACCAAAACAACACCAAGAGCTTTCACTGACTATTATGTGAAGACACATGGGCATGACCCAAACCACATCATCACATGAGAAATGTCTTCCATTTGTCCCACCCTGTCTTAAAGTTATCTTGACTCGGTGTCCAAGCTATGACATTATATGCAAGATTATCTGCCCTTAACTTTAAAGCTATTGAAATTTACAGTAAAAAAATTGAATCGGAAGAAGTTGGTCAGAGATACACAAGAGAGGGAACACAAGCTAACAGGTGCTGCCGGGGACATGGGAGGGGAAAAAAAAAGAGGAATAACTAAAGCTCCAAAGTGGCAGCTCAAATATGCAGATCTCCAACAGGTTATAATGCACACAAGCTCAACAGAACAAAACCTGAAAGTTACATTTAAAGTTCTTCTTTTCAACTTGCATGCACCAAGGATAGACTTTTGTTCTGAACAAATCATCATCAGACTCAAGCTATTTTTCTTCTTCAGAGTTAAGACAATTTCTACATGTATTGAAAGAATACTGCCATTGGATTCTTTGAATTTTTTTTAAACCAGGCAGGAGCAGAGAATGAAAAGAAAATAGAATGAAAAATAATCCACAGTCCCAATAAACTACGACATGGTTTGTTCTTACTAATTTAATGAACAACTGTACTATTTTAAGATATATAACTGCTAATTGTTATTAAAAATGCACAATGGAAATAAGTAATGCTGAAACAGACTCAGCATCCACTTCCTTGTTCATTTATTTCTGTGAAATTTTGGGGATTTCTTTTTCCCAAAATCAAAACAGAAAAGACATCAACTCACATTTCTGTCAATGAAACAACTGTGTTCTTCATTCCATACTACACAATGAGTACATGTTAAATCTGAGTTTCTTTTCCTTCCCATCTGCTCCGTAGGAATCAACATTACAGAAGCTTGTAGCTTTAATTTTTACAAAAAGAAAGTAACTTTAAAAAAACTGGAGCTAAAAATACACAGCATAACGGTCTGGATCTTAAAGAGAAAAGAGCTTTAGTCTGAAACTTCAGTTCTGATATTAGGTGTATTTCCTTCTCTAAATTCTAAATTTAATAAGTTTACTAGTCTCAGTTCTACAATAGTTTTTCTCCTTTCATAACAATGCCACTTGAACTGGACCACATCATCCAAAGAACCTGTAAAGGGGGTAAAATGCAAGAAAGAAACTATTTTGAAATGGATAATTTAAACTCATGATTGGGAAAATTGTTCATTTTTGAAAGATTTGAAGTTAAACACAAAATCCAAATGTATTTTCTATAACATTTGTTTAACCTCAGCACAAGCATCCTTTTGTAGCTTCCAAAAAGACCAATAGCTGATACAAATTACAATCAGAATCTCTTTCTAGCTTTCTGGGATAAGATAATCTCAAAGCATACTTCATTTCCATGTTGCAACAAGGATTTACAATTGTGTTTACAATGGCTAACATTTGTGACGAGTCAGCTTCCCACAACCAGGGCAGTCTTACCCATTAAAACTTCATTGTGGAACTCAGTGTTGCTCTTTACTCACCAGCAATAGCAGCTACTTATTTTTCCATCTCATACTGAATTATGTACAAGTTCTACTATATCAGCATTTACTCCAGCCAATGCTTCAACAGTTTAAAACTTAGGAGCAAATGGACTAATGGCTTGGCAGAAGTAACAGGCTGAGAACTGCACTACCTGGTGTCAGCTTTCTGTGTATATCTGTGATTCTTCTTTTCTTTCTCGCATATTTTCAATTGCTTTCATTTCTCCTCACTTTCTTGCTACGCCTCTCCTTTAATTGAAAGAAGGATAACAGTAACATTAGTTTCTTTGTAAATACAAAAATGTCTGTCCTTGTCTTATTCTCAAACAGGTTCTTATTGTTAACTTTTTTGCTTCAATTCATTCTTTCCATTATATATTCCCCATACATGAATGAGATTAAACTAAAATGTTCATCTCCTCCTTGACTTCTGATGATCATTTATCTTTCTGATGCTCAGAATTCCTTGTAAAGCATGGTAGATACAAAAGCAAAAGAAGAACTGGTCTTACTACTCCCCTGAGTTAGCCAACAGCTTGGGGAAAAAGACAAAAAAAAATTAAGCAAAACGCTAGCAAAATACTCAGAGTAATCATACTTTAAAATACAATTAAAATATTAGCACCTATAATATTTGTGAAGGCATGAGTACAGAACCATTTTACATCACAGTTTAGTTTTGGAATTCCAGCAACCCTACATTTGTGAATTGATCCATGTTTAAACCATATCAAGCTTTCTTTTCCTAGCAGTGAAATCACTAAACTTCATACAAAAGGGATCTATGATCCTACAGGAGAATGAGAGTGCAAGGTGAAGTCTCCAGGTGGTCAGCTGTGGGCATTATCTCCCAGAATCTAAACCAACAAGCACCATGAGCAAAAACAAAATCTTTCATGCACAGTGACTACAAAAAAAGCACCATTCAACTTGCAGTTCATTCTATTTGAAGCCTCAATTTTTTGACCACTTCAACAACTGAAAGAGGAAACAGAAATGTAATTTGTCTGTGGCTGAGGTGGAAATTTGTGTTTATTTTAATTATACTGGACTGAGCAAAATAGGAGAAACAGAATCATCTCTGATTTCTGACTGTGAAATGAAAGGCACTGAATGCAACCAGTTGCCCCAGAAACTGCAACGAGATAATGTTTCCACATTACAGATTAGTTTAGCATTTCCTAGGAGCATAAGGCAACATATTTTGAAAATAACTATTTGTTTGGCATGCCAAGTTAATTTTCACACTTGTTTTACAAAATAATCATTGCAATAGAGTGTAAAGAGCAAAGTAATTAAATTATATTAATTATTTTATTAATTTAAAATCAATACAACGCAATAGCAGGAAGGGGACGTGTTTCTGCTGCAGCCCATGGAAGCTATTGGATGCTGTAGTAATTCAGAGTGAACACAAATGTGTTGAGTATTTGCGACTCAATGAACTTCAGATCTGAGTCGAAGGTGGAGTTCAAATAACAGACAATGTACCACATTACAGATGGTGAACGTAACCTGAATACTGACATACATATTGTGAATAATTGTACCCCACAACACTGTTCCTGTGGCATAGTATTCATTACAAGTACCATCCTGATTATGCAATATTCCAATTCTGTCTTCACTTAGTTAGCCCATTTTCTTTCCACGCTATTACACTGCCCCCAACACTTGGCTCTTACCTTACTCTGTCACCAAAAGTGGTACCTTATCAAACACCTTCTCAAATTTCAAACATATTACATCTAATGCTTCCCCTTTATCGATCCCGTTCATTACCTCCTCAAAAGAATGCTCGTAAATTTGTCAGACATGATTTCCCCTTTATGATTGACTCTGCTTGATAATATCATATATTTCTATATGTTATACCATTACATTCCTTACATGTGACTCCAACATTTTCCCAATAACAGATATTAAGCTAACTGACCTATAATTGCCTCTTTCTTTGCATGCTTCTTGTTTCGAATAAAGGTGTTTCACAGATTGTATTCCTATCTTCTGGCACTGTTCCAGAATCTGAAGATTCCTAAGGTTGTTACCAGTGCATACATCATCTCCGTGGCTAGTTATTTAATACCATCGTGTCTGAAGACAATATTGGCTTTTAACCCCATTGGCTTCCTTGGTGATAGGACAGGAAATAAGTGCCTCAAACTATTTCTGCTCTTTGAATAATTAGTAATTTTTGGATGCTAATAGTGTCTTCTACTGTGAAGGCTTCCCATTACACCATTAACTTAAGCCAGATCGTGAACCCGGGTTCAAAGAAGAGTGCAGGAGCAGCACCTCAATTTACCTGGTATAAAGCTACAAGGAACAACTTAACATTGTACAATAAATGATCCCACAAACACCAGATCGTATCTAGATTCCGCGGTACTGCTATATCCATAGCGGTGTACAATTGAAGAACGAACAGGGGGAGACTGCTCCATAAAGATCCCCATCTTAAATGAATAGGGAGCCAACGCATCTGCGCAAAAGGCTGAAGAATTTGCATCCCTGTTCAGTCTCACATACCACCTAGATGATCCATAATCAGCCTCCAGCTGAAGAGTCCAGCAATGCAGCCAGTCTTCATAGAACTTGATTCACTCCACAGGCTATCAAGACACAGTGGAAGCACTGGTTACTGCAAAGACTATGGGCCCTGATAATATCCCAGCAACAGTACTGAAGACATGGGCTCCAGAAACAGTCACACCTTGGCAAGCTGTTCCATTATATGCCCAACAGGTATCCACCTGACAATGTGGAAAAAAACTGCCCAGGTATGTACTAACAACAAAAAGCAGGAAAAATCCAAATGCAACCAAATACCATTCCATTAGTCTTCTCTCAATTTTCACTGAAGTGATCAAAGGGTCTAACAGTGGCAAAGGAACAACCTGTTCACTGACAGGGTTTGGAATCTACTCAGTTCCTGTGCTCATTATAGCCTTTGTCCAAAAAAAAGAACTAAACTTCAGAGACAAAATGAGAGTAAATACTCTTGACATCAAGGCAGCTTTTGACACTGTGTGATATTAAAGAGCTCTGGCAAAATCAGATTCAGTGGTTTTAAAAAGTCTTCATTGGTCAGAATCATACCTACTTGAAGGCAAGTGGTTGTGGTTGTGGTTGCTGGAGGTCAATCAACTCAGTTGCAGGGCATTATCGTAGGAGGTCCTCAGGGTAGTATCCTAGCCAAAGCCACCTTTAACAAATTCATCAACTGCCTCCCCTCCATAAGATCATACAGTCATGCAGTCATACAGCATGGAAAAGACCCTTTGATCCAACTAGCCCATGCTGACCATGGTCCCAAACTAAACTAGCCCACGTGCCAGCAATTGGCCCTTTATCCATACCACTCCTATTCGTCAACTTATCCCAATGTCCTTTAAATATTATAACTGTACCTGCATTCATCACTTCTTCTGGCAGTTCATTGCATGCATGAATTGCTCCATGTAGAAGGTGCCCACATGTTCTTTTTAAATCTTTCTCCTCTCAAAAGTACACCCCCTAGTTTTGAGTTTACCTGCCCTAGGGAAAGGCCCTTGTTATTCACCTTATCTATGCTCTTCATGATTTTATAAATCTCTACAACGGTCAGCCCTCAACCTCCTAGGGTCCAGTGAAAAAAGTCTCAGCTTATCCAGCCTACTTTTGTAACTCAAACCTTCCATTCCCAGCAACATCCTGTCAGATGTTGAGACATTCAGTGATGATTGCACAACGATCAGCACCATTTCAGGTTCCTCTTGCACATGCAGCAAGACCTCGACAACATGCAAGTTTGGAGTGATAAGTGGCAAGTAAAGTTTGTAACACACAAATGCTAGACAATGTCCACCTATAAAAAGAGAATCTAACCATCCATCCTTAATATTCAATGGTATTAGCATTGCTGGATCAGGTACTATTAACACCCTGGGAGTTATCACTGACCATAAACTGAACTAGTCCCCAAATAGATGCTGTTCCTCCAACAGCAAGTGAGAGGCTAGAGATTCTGCAGCAAGTATCTCACTTGTGTCTCCCAAATTTCTGCCATCTACAAGGCACAAGTCAGGAGTGTGTTGGAATACTCCACACTTAATGGATGCGCAACTCGAAAACATGCCAGCGTCCAACCATCACCTCATCCACCATCTTCAACGTTCAAACCCTTCTTCATCAATCCAGTGTGTACCATCTACAAGTTGCAATGCAGTTACTCACCATGGCTCCTCCAAGTGCATTCTCTAAACACATGATCTCTACCTCCTACAAGCACAGGGACATGAGATCACGACCATACGCAAGTTCGACTCTAAGCCACACAACAACTTTGCTTGGAAATGTATTACCATTCCTTCACAGTTGTAGAGTCAATAGCCTGAAACTTGCCTCTGAACAGCACTCTGCAAATCCTACATCCCAAGGATTGCAGCAGCTCAGCAACACCTCTTCCAAGACAAGTAGGGTTGGACTATAACTGCTGGAGTTACCAATGACACCAACATGCCATGGCTAAATGCAAAAGGTCTCTTCTCATTACCACTTGCTGTACTAACTCAGAGCTGAGAATCCAACTTGCTAAACCTTAAGAGTGGAATAAATTGGACAATTCCAGTCAGTGAAGTAATTGAAGGCCTAATCCGAGTTCAGCCTCAATCAAAACAAGAAATACATGCTAGTCATGTTAAACAAACGCAACATTCTCAAAGTGAAATTTTAGATATAAGCAAAAGACAAATATTTCTGGAAAACAATATTCCATATATTGCATGAATTAATAACATTCAGTAGTAGTTTGAATTGAGGGCAAGTCTCGGGAAAGTCCAACTCACTAACAGGACCTCAAACTCTTTCAGTTGCTATTGGATATTTCATACAGTCACCTACAAGCACTGGTCATTGCTTTTGTTAGTTAGTAAATGAGGTGATTACCCAGAAAATTGGGCAATAAATTTTACAGAACAGTAAACATCTTTATCCAACTGAATCTATAAATCTTGCCAAAAAGCGCAAATTGAAAACAAACAAATTGAAATCGAAAATACTTATCTTATTTCCCTCTCCCATGCTAAGCAAAGAAACCAGGATTTAAAAATGCACCAACAAAATGGAAATGCAAAAAAAAATCAGAAATGACAATCGTGATTCAAACAACGACTTGCTGGAAGAATATAACTTATTTTGTGACATGAATGGCAGACAAGTGTTATTAAATACAAATAACTATCAGGTTCAATTCACTGTGGTCATGATTAAATTTCTTTGGGTCTCTGACATCAGGAAATTTGCCCAACTATTGTGAAAATAGAGGGGGTTTTTTCATACAGCAAACATACTTTGTGCATAAAAGGTACAAGCAGACAGGGATGTTTCAGTGCTTATTCCATCTGTTATGTTTTTATATTAAACACATACACTGTCTCTCTCTCTCTCTCTCACACACACACACACACACACACACACACACACACACACGCACGCACACGCACGCACGCACGCACAGGGGATGGAGGAAAGCTGCACTGTGATCCAACTCTGTTTTCTTTATTTGTTTCTTCCACAGTCAAGGCATTGCAAAGTATATTAACTTAGAAGGAGCGTAGTGCTCAACACTCCTCTTCAAACCTGGGCAAGAATCAGTGCATGTTGAGATTTTGCTGAACTGCAACGGATTAAGCAATGTCTGTCTCACTTGAAATACTTCAAAAAGAACATAACTTGCGTCAAGTTCTACTTCAAACAATTTTTAGATTTTGATTAGTTATGTTTGTTTCAAGCTAAAAGCAATTTTTAACATTGCATTCCAATATGTAGTCTTAAAATGTAATTTCATTATAAGCAAGCATGCGTCCAACACCCTTATAATATTTCAGTGGAATATGCACCAAAAATAAGAGCAACATCCATTGCTAAGATCAAACAATAAATAAATTTTCAAATATCTGTTATCCAAGTATCAAGCAGGCTGATTTCCCAGTTTGCATTTTGCTAATTTACTATGTTGTTTGAAAACTACCGCTTTACACCGACTCTTCAATTCACAAGGTACCTCAGGGTAACCTTCCCCATTCATTTTTGCAGTGGTATTTTGGGGAGGGGGTGGTGTTTGTAGGAGTAAAAGAAATCTTTCACACTAGGTATCCAAGTACTAACATTTGAGTGGGACTCAAAACCACTAAAAGCTGCTGCAGAGTTTTAAAAAAAACACTGATGGAACTTTGGCCTTAATTTCAATGAGATTTAATTTCATAACAAGAAGGTTTGACTTCAGTTGTATAGCTTTGGTCAGATCCCATCTGCAGTACTACTGTGCAATGAGGGACACACAGTAGTAGGCACACTTGTGGAAGAAAACGTGCTGCTCAAATTAAACGTAATGATTTATTGTGATCCACCACTCTTTCATGTCAAGTAGCCAATAAAAGGAATTATTGCTCTACAGGTAACCTACCCCCGTTCTGTCCCAGAATTTTCTGTACAAAGCAACAACTCATACTGAGCTACAGATGCTAAGGTCGTCCTTTAATATTTCAGGTCAGAATGGCAGCAGCTCAAGTGGACAGATGGAATTTAGTCAGATTCTCACTAATAAGCAACGGAATATATACTTTGAAGCAGAAGTTATTTTTTTGAAAAGGAACAAGAACTTAGCTGATGTTTCTCATCTTTTAATTTATGAATATTTGCTTTAAAAATTTACCTTACAAAGGAAAGTGCACGTATAAATAGTTAGGGGCCACCAGAATCAGACTTTTCTGCAAACCCAGCCATGGTCCAACAGAAAGTTGATATGCACTAATTAATAAATGGTCACATGGAACATAAATACCCTCAACACACCCACTTCTAATCCTATCTAAAAATTACCTCAATTGAAGATCAGCACAATTGAAGCATATAACCCAGAAATTCCCCTCTGCCCAGTTCAACAGTACATTAAAAAAAAGCTAATTGAATAGTTCCTACCTTAATGAATTGTCAAAATGCTACAGTACCACACCAAAAATAATAAATCACTGGAGGTTAGATTTAAAAGTCAATTTGTACAGTTCATCATCTGATGAACCAAATCCTATCTGCCTACATGCAATGTCTTCTCAACTCCTTAAAATCAAACCAGGACTTCGGAATCTGACTTTCACTGAATCCATAAAAATTGCAACGTATGAAGAATCTGTTCATTGAACAGAGTGGGAGACAGCCCTCTCCAAGAAGCATCGGAGTCTTGTCCTTCCAATTATGACATTTAAAAAGCATCTGGACAAATACATGAATACCCATGTAGAAACAGGATAAGTTAGAGGGATATGGGCCAAATGCAACTAGGTGAGCTTAGGATACCTGGTCAGCAGGGACAAGTTGGACTGAAGGGTCTGTTTTCATGCTGTATATCTCTATGACTCTATGGTCCCTCCCTACCTCCCTCCCCAATGATTTCTCCAACAGCCCCAAATAACTTTTCCACTAAGGGAAACAATGCAAAAGATAACAACCATTCTAACAGCTGAAACATATCTTCCTGCACAGTCCAAGCCATGAAACACTGCTTTCTGTTGCTGTATAGTAACGTAATCACATTTATTTGTGGTTTCAATCTTAGAGCAGATATCAAATGCAACATTAACTACATAGACATGATGTTATAAAGAATGTTTACAAAGGTCAACTTTTTTTAAACTCAGACGGAAATCTCATTAAATCATGCTAATGGTTGCAGTGACTTGTCAGAAAGACCACATAAAGCAAACAATGAGTCATATCCAATTAACATTTGGTGAAGAACACAAAGATGAAAATATATAACACAATCGCATGCGGTATTGGTGCTCAGTTGAGCAGCGTCAAAATGCTCGAAGCAAAATGCTCAAAGTAAAATTCCATGATTCATCAGTTACGTTAGATGAGACGACAGATCAGGATAGAACTACTGTAGCTTAATACCCATTCTGAACTGAGTTAGTTTCTTAGTCAACCAGTGATTGAAATATAGAGCCCTCCAGCAAAGTGGTTCACACTTCGTGTTCAGTGAGCACAGCTGGAAGAGGATTTGCAATGCAGAAGTCAAATGTCTTCCAAGAAGTGTCATGTTACCAAACAAAAATTGTCTCAAATAATCCAGAATCAAAACACTGCAAAAGCTTGAAAACTTGTGCTTCTACAGAGGCAGACCCAGTTGCCAAAGGGATTTTAATGAGCAAATAGGAAATGTGGGTTTATAAAGCAAAATAATAAGCAAAATCCTGAGTGTCTCTATCATAAGAGAATTTATTTCGCAAGCCAGCATGCCTATAAAGGAGACATGTTGCCAGACCAGAAGGCCTGCATCCAAGAATTTTAAAAAGGAAGAGTCTGCAGAGATAGTGGTTGACATATTCCAGCACTCAGTGAATTCCAAGTGGGTTTCCATGGATGGGGAGACTCAAAACGTAACACTCATGTTCAAGAAAAGACGGAGACAGAAGCAAGAAAAACATCCAAAAATAAGTGAGGGAACATGGGATGAGGATGTAAGGATCTCCAATGGGATATAAATAGGTTGAGTGACAGGACAAAAATTTGGCAAACAGAATTTACAGAAGGAAAATGAGGGGTCATACACCTTGGTGGGAAGAATCAAAAGACTATTATTTAAACTGTGAGAAACTCAAAGAGTGAACAGCTTGGGTCCACTTAGCTATAGAATGGCATACTGGCATTGGAAGCAATCCGGGGGAAGGTTCACTAGACTGATCCCAGGTGTGAAGGGTTTGTCTCAACGTCTCCTCATGAGTCGGTTGTCCTGCATTCATTGGAGTTCAGATAAAGCAAAGGAAACGTTACTGAAAGATAAGATTCTTAGGAGACTTGACAGGGTGGATGCGGAGTGGTTTTTCTCTTCTTGTGCAAAAAGGTAGGACCAGAGGGTATAATTTCGTGGTAAGGGGGTCACTCAGTCAAGTCAGAGATGTGGAAAAATTTCATCTCTTAGAGGGTAGTGAATGTGTGGAATTCTGTACAGCAGAGGGTTGTTATGGCCATGTTGTTAAATGTAGTCCAGGCGGAGATAGGCAATTTTTTTTGATCACTAGAAGAATCAAGGGTTATGGGGTAAAAGCAGGAAAATGGAGTTGAAGATAATCAGATCAGCCATTATATCATCAACTGTCTCGATGAACCAAATAGTCTACTTCTTTGCTACATTTTATGGTTTTACAGACAAAAATACTTTTTAAACTAATGACAAACATAAGTTCTTCAAAATTAATTACAACTACATTAGTCAAGTCTTGTCCTTGCCCATTCCCAGGTCCATAATGATCATTTATGTTTTGTATTAAAGTAGAAGGCAACGTAGAGGCATAGAATTTAGGTGGAATAAGCCATTCAGCCCTGGAGCTGCTTCACTGTTCAATGAGATCAGCCACGATCCAATCAAAGCAGCGAGAACTTGAGCACATGCATATGCAGGACACACACACACAAGGTGCTCGTGTGCCCATCCTCTCTCCCTCTTTCTGCGTGCACACATGGCATCCCACCTAGTCCGCTTCACATTCCATGCGTGCTCTCGCTCCCTAAACCCAGACCCTCTCCCCCCACATCCTCATCATGCAAGCTCCCTCTCCCTCCTCCACGGATGCACCCCCTCCTTATCCTCAGTGCAAGTGCTCTCTGCCCCGTCCTCACCCTCATCTCTTGCGCATGCTCTCTTCTCATTGTGTGCATGCTCCTCCCCAACCCCGTACCTCATCCCAGTCCACAGAAGACAATTCCCCTCGCTCCCTCCTCCTCAGCAGGGTCTCTGTTTCTCTCATTCCCCCTTCTCCTCAGTGTGCACTCTCCCCCACATGCTCCTGGCATGTGGTCCCTTCTTCCTCATCCTCATTGCACACAGTCCCTCTCCCCCATTGCGTGCCTAGTCTCTGGCTTTATCCTCATCGTTCCTTTGACAGCACCTTCAAATTTGCAAGGACGACAGCACAGGAACACCACCACCTGCAAGTTCCCCTGCAAGAGATACGCTATCCTGACGTGGAACTACAAACACTTTTCTTTTTCCCCCCACTGTCCTTGGTCAAAATCCTACAACTCTCTTCTTGCTAGCACTACCAGTGCTCCTATGCTCTAAGGACAGTGGCAACTCTATAACGCAACTCACTACCATCTTCTCAAGGGCAATCACAGATGAGAAGTAAATGCTAGCTTAGCCAGCAAAACACATGTCCCATGAATGAATTAAAAATATAGAAGTTGCGTAGAGCAGAATACACTATTTCTACTTATTTATAGAGCACAATCACAGCTTTTGATCAGAGTAGTAAACTGAAGGCACACAGATCCATATCATTCTTCTGAACCAACTTTTAACAGGGAATGGTTGCTGTGGGTAGTCTTAAATTCCCACAAGGATACAACACTTATTCTCCTTTTCTATCTTTCCACACTAACATTCAACTTTTTTAAAAAAGATAGAGTCCATGATATGTCAACAAAGCAACAAAAAGTTGAATCTTGTACTATTTTATTACATATTCACTGACGAATCACAAACCACAATTGATACACATTTCTTTAAGACACAAACACCCAAAGGGAAAGGTAAAACAACTGTGGTTAATGCAAGTTAAAGATTGAAGAAAGTGCCTTAAAATTATGCCAGAAAAATCATGACCCTGAAGACTGGGTGCAATGAGAACCCAGAAAACGTGGATGAAGAAACTGATTGAGCCAAAAGAAGACAGAATATGAATGCAAGTTAGCAGGGGATAGAAAGATGGAGTGTAAAAGCTTCTTTAGGTAATCAAAACCAAAGAAATCAGCAAACACAAATGTAGGCACATTGCAGGTGCGAACAGAAGAACTTATTGTGGAGGACAGAGAATTGACTGGAAAACTAAATAGTCACTTTGTATCAATCTCAACAGAAAATGACATAAAAATTCCCAAGAAATACTAGCCAACTGAGGGACTTATAAAAACGAGGATCTAATGGAAATTAGCACTAGTTATGAGGTGGTATTTGAGATGCTAACTAGAATCAAATTTGATCAATCCACAGGACCAGCTAAGCTTCATCTCAGAGTGTTGAACAAAGTGTCTGCAGAAATACTGACTGCATTGGTAGTTGAATTTCAAACCTCTACAGATTCTGTTAACTAGAATATAGAAAACACAACGCCACAACTTAAAGAAGGGAGAAAGACCAACATTCAACAGTAAATTCAACATTTTCTCTACTCCTGACGTTAGCATTTAAAGTTAAGTAGACAGCAACTAGACATTTAGAAAAAAGTTATTGTGGGCACAGTGATTTGTGAAAGAGAAATCATATTTGACAAACTTGGAAGAATTTTTTCAGAATTTAACTTGGAGCATTTAAAAAAAGGAGAACCAGTGAACAATGTGCATTTAGACTTTCAGAAGGCATTTGATCAGGTGCCACACAGGACGTTAACAAGAAAGAGATTAGCTGGTTGTGGGAAATATGGATGTGGATTGAGAATTGGCTAATGGAAAAAAATACAGGAGTAATAATCAGACCATTCTCAGAATGGCAGGCTGTTATGACAGTTACTACAAGTATTGACACTAGGTCCACAGCTATTCAAAAATCTATGAATGAGTTGGATGCAAGGACAAAATCTAATATTTCTAAATTTGATAATGAGAACAAAATGGATAGGTTTTGAGAAGGATATAAGAAGATTTCAAGAGGACAGAGAAGGTACATGAGTTAGAACACGGCAGATGGAATATAATCCAAGTATGAAGTTATTCCCTTTGGTAGAAAAAGGTGCAAAGGCACATTCTTAAATGGTGAAGACTGAGAAGTCAGGGGCTCAAAAGTGACTTCGATGCTCTTAATCATGGGGCACCAAAAGTTAGCATGCAGGTGCAGCAAGCTTAAAAAAGGTAAATACTAGTTATTTTAATCAACTCATTTAGCTGTGTTATGACACTTCTGGGACAGGTAAGACTTGAACTCAGACACCACCACCATACCACGAAACCTGAAGGCAAATGGTATGCTGGCCTTTGTGGCCTACGGGACTGGAGTACAGGTTTAAAGATGTCTTGCTGTAGTTTTGCAGAATCTTGATGATATCTCACCTGGGAGGATGGGCACAGTTTAAGTTCCACTATCTGAGAAGGAATCCTCTTGTCACGGCAGGAGTATGACAGCAATGCACCAGATTAATGCTGGGATGGCAGCATGGTCAAGAAATGATGAGAACTCTGGTTGCATGTCCTTAGAGTTTCCAAGTAACTTACAAAATTCTTACAAAAGGTAGATATTGATGTTCTCCCCGGTTGGCAAGTTCTGAAACCAGATGATAATCTCACAATAAGGGTGAGGCCATTTAAGTCAGAGATGAGGACGAATCTCTTCACTCAGTGAATGGTGAATCTCTGCAATTCTCTACACCAAAGGGCTGTGATGCTCGATCGTTAGTGAACACGTGGCTGCAGGGATGATGCAGGAGGGAGGGCTTCAGGTACATGGACAATTGGGGCTCATTCTGGGGAAGGTGTGACCTCTACAAACAGGACGGTCTCCACTTGAACCAGAGGGGCACTAATATCCTGGGTGGGAAACTTGCTAGTGCTATTTGAGTGGATTTAAACTAACTCGGAAGGGGGATGGGAAACTGAAGTGTAGTCCAAGTACACAGGAGGATGAGCATTGGGAGGATATGGACAGGACCTCACTGTCACAGGAGTGTGCTGGCAGACAGCAAGCTGGGTTGAAGTGTGTCTACTTTAATGCCAAGAGTATCCGGAATAAGGTAGGTGAGCTTGCAGCTTAGATAGGTACCTGAGACTCGATGTTATGGCCATGTTGGAGACATGGATAGAGCAGGGTCAGGAATGGATGTTGCAGGTTCCAGGGTTTAGATCTTTCATTAAGGTCAGGGAAGGTGGTAAAAGAGGGGGAAGTTTGGCTTTGTTAATCAAGGATAGTATAACGGTGGCTGAAAGAACTTTTGTCGAGGACTCGTCGACTGAGGTGGTATGGGCTGAGGTCAGAAACAGGAGAGGACAGGTAACACTGCTGGGAGTTTTTTTATAGGCCCCCGCAAAGTTCCAGGGGTGTGGAGGAGAGGATCGGCAAAACTATTCTGGGCAGGAGTGAAAAGAACAGGGTGGTCATTATGGGAGACTTTAACTTCCCTAACATTAACTGGAAATGCTATACCTCTAGTACGTCGGATGGAGCAGTTTTTGTCCAATGTGTGCAGGAGGGTTTCCTGACTCAGTATGTCGAAAGGCCGACAAGAGGGGAGGCCACACTGGATCTGGTACTTGGTAACGAACCAGGTCAGGTGTTTGATTTAGTGGTAGGTGAGCACTTTGGAGAGAGTGACCATAATTCGGTTATGTTTAGTTTAGCAATGGAAAGGGATAGAAACATGCCACAGGGCAAGAGTTATAGATGGGGGAAGGGCAATTATAATGCGATTAGGCAAGACTTAGGAGGCACAGAATGGGGTAGAAAAATGCAGGGGATGGGGACAATCAATAGACAATAGGTGCAGGAGTAGGCCATTCAGCCCTTCGAGGCAGCACCATTCATAATGATCATGGCCGATCATCCACAATCAGTATCCTGTTCCTGCCTTATCCCCATAACCCTTGATTCCACTATCTGTAAGAGCTCTATCTATCTCTTTCTTGAACCTATCCAGAGACTTGGCCTCCACTGCCTTCTGGGGCAGAGCATTCCATTTCTCCACCACTCTCTGGGTGAAGAAGTTTTTTCCTCAACTCTGTTCTAAATGGCCTACCCCTTATTTTCAAACTGTGTCCTCTGGTTCTGGACTCCTCCATCAACGGGAACATACTTCCTGCCTCCAGATTGTCCAATCCCTCAATAATCTTATATGTCTCAATCAGATCCTCTCTCATCCTCCTAAACTCAAGCGTATACAAGCCCAGTCGCTCCAATCTTTCAACATATGATAGTCCTGCCATCCGGGAATTGGCCTCGTGAACCTACACTGCACTCCCTCAATAGCAAGAATGTCCTTACTCAAATTTGGAGACCAAAACTGCACACAATACTCCAGGTGCGGTCTCACCAGGGCCCTGTACAGCTGCAGAAGGACCTCTTTGCTCCTATACTCAATTCCTCCTGTTATGAAGGCCAGCATGCCATTAGCTTTCTTCACTGCCTGCTGTACCTGCATGCTTGCTTTCATTGACTGATGTACAAGAATACCCAGATCTCATTGAACTTCCCCTTTACCTAACTTGACTCCATTTAGATAGTAATCTGCCTTCCTGTTCTTGCCACCAGTGGATAACCACACATTTATCCACATTAAACTGCATCTGCCAACTAACCTAGCCTGTCCAGGTCACCCTGTATTCTCATAACATCTTCCTCACATTTCACCCTGCCACCCAGCTTTGTGTCATCAGCAAATTTGCCGATATTACTTTTAATGCCTTCATCTACATCATTAATTTGTGTTGTCAATAGCTCCGGTCCCAGCACCGAACCTTGTGGAACGCCACTGGTCACTGCCTGCCATTCCGAAAGGGACACGTTTATCACTACTCTTTGCTTCCTGTCAGCCAGCCAATTTTCAATCCAAGCCAGTATTCTGCCCCCAGTACCATGTGCCTAATTTTGCTCACTAATCTCCTATATGGGACTTTATCAAAGGCTTTCTGAAAGTCCAGGTATACTACATCCACTGGTTCTCCCGTGTCCATCTTCATAGTTACATCCTCAAAAAACTCCAGAAGTTTAGTCAAGCACGATTTCCCCTTCATAAATCCATGCTGACTCTGACCTATCCTGTTACTGCTATCCAAATGACTCGTAATTTCATCTTTTATAACTGACTCCGGCATCTTTCCAACCACTGACGTCAGGGTAATTGGTCTATTATTCCCTGTTTTCTCTCTCCCTCCTTTCTTGAAAAGTGGGACAACATTAGCCACCCTCCAATCCGCAGGAACTGATCCTGAGTCTACAGAACATTGGAAAATAACTACCAATACGTCCACGATCTGTAGAGCCACCTCCTTAAGTACTGGGATGCAGACCATCAGGTCCCAGGGGCTTATCAGCCTTCAGACATAACAATCTATCCAACACCATTTCCTGCCTAGTATAAATTCCCTTCAGTTCATTAATTACCCTAGGTCCTTCAACCACTATAACATCTGGGAGATTGCTTGTGTCTTCCCTAGTGAAGAGAGATCCAAAGTACCTATTTAACTCTTCTGCCATTTCCTTGTTCCCCATAATAAATTCACCCGTTTCTGTCTTCAAGGGCCCAATTTTAGTCTTAACCATTTTTTTTCTTTTTACATACCTAAAAAAGCATTTACTATCCTCCTTTATATTTTTGGCCAGTGTGCCTTCGTATCTCATTTTTTCTCCACGTATTGCCTTTTTAGTTACCCTCTGTTGCTGTTTAAAACTTTTCCAGTCCTCCGGCTTCCCGCTCATCTTTGCTATGTTATACTTCTCTTATCTTTATATAGTCCTTCACTTCCCTTGTCAGAAATGGCCACCCCTGCTTCCCCTTAGGATCTTTCTTCCTCTTTGGAATGAACTGATCCTGCACCTTCTGCATTATATCCAGAAATACCTGCCATTGTTGTTCCACTGCCATCCCTGATAGTGTACTGAACCATTGAACTTTGGCCAGCTCCTCCCTCATAGCTCCATAGTTCCCTTTGTTCAACTGCAATACTGACACTTCTGATTCTCCTTTCTCCCTCTCAAACTGCAGGTTAAAACTTATCATATTATGGTCGCTACCTCCTAACGGCTCCTTTACTTTGAGGTCCCTGATCAAATCCGGTTCATTGCACAACACCAGATCCAGAACTGCCTTCTCCCTGGTAGGCTCCAGTATTAGCTGTTCCAAGAATCCATCTCTGAGGCACTCCACAAACTCCCTTTCTTGGGGTCCAGTACCATCCTGATTTTCCCAGTCTACCTGCATGTTGAAATCCCCCAATATAACTATAGTAATGCCTTTGCGACAGGCCAATTTCAACTCCTGATTCAACTTACACCCTAGATCCAGACTACTGTTTGGGGGCCTGTAGATAACTCCCATTATGGTCTTTCTACCCTTGAATTCCTCAGTTCTATCCATACAGACTCTACATCTCCTGATTCTATGTCCACCCTTGCAAGGGACTGAATATCATTCCTCATCAACAGGGCCACCCCCATCGAAATGTGGAGCTGGTTTAAAGGAACAGATATTACGTGTCCTTGATAGGTATGCCCCTGTCAGGCAGGAAGGAAGCGATAAGCTAAGGGAACCGTGGTTTGCTGAAGAAATTGTATCTCTTGTTAAGCGGAAGAGGGAGGCTTATGTGACAATGAGACGAGATGGTTCAGATGAGGCGATGGAGTGTTACAGATTAGCTAGGAAGGATTGAAAGAGAGAGTTAAGAAGAGCAAGGAGGGGACATGAGCAGACATTGGCAGGTAGAATAAAGGAGAACCCTAAAGCTTTCTATAGGTATGTGAGGAATAAGAGGGTGACTAGGGTAGGAATAGGGCCAGTCAAAGACAGAAGTGAGAAGTTGTGTGTGGACCCTGTGGAGATTGGAGAGGTGCTAAATGATTATTTCTCATCCGATTTCACTGAGGAACAGGAGAATATTGTGGAGAGGATAACTGAGTTACGGGCTACTAGAATTGAAAGGATTAAGGTTAGTAAGGAGGAGGTGTTATCAATTCCATAAGGTGTGAAGGTAGATAAATCCCCTGGGCCGGATGGGATTTTTCTGAGGATTGTCTGGGAAGCTAGGGAGGAGGTTGCGGAGTCTTTGGCCTTGATCTTTGAGTCCTCATTGTCTCATTAGTACCAGAGGACTGGAGGATTGCAAATGTTGTGCCCTTGTTCAAGAAGGGCAGTAGGGATGACCCAGATAATTATAGACCTGTGAGCCTTACGTCTGTTGTAGGAAAAATTTTGGAAAGGATTGTAAAAGATAGGATTTAGCAAGCAACAATTTGATCGGAGATAGTCAGCATGGATTCGTCAAGGGCAGGTCATGTCTCACAAACCTCACTGAGTTTTTTGAGAAGTGACCAAGCATGTGGATGAGGGTAGGGCAGTTGACATGGTGTACATGGACTTCAGTAAAGCCTTTGACAAGGTTCCACATGGTAGGCTCTCGGAGAAAATACAGAGGCACAGGATTGAGGGAGATTCAGCAGTTTGGATTAGAAACCGGCTTTCTGTAAGAAAGCAACAAGTGGTGGTTGATGGAAAATATTCAGCCTGGAGTCCAGTTACTAGTGGTGTGCCTCAAGGATCTGTTTTAGGACCACTGCTGTTTGTCATTTTTATAAATGGCTTGGACACAGGCATTGGTGGATGGGTTAGTAAGTTTGCAGATGATACTAAAGTCGGTGGAGTGGTGGACAGTATGGAAGAATGTTGCAATTTGCAGGGAGACTTGGATAAACTGCAGAATTGGGCCAAAAGGTGGCAAATGGAGTTTAATACGGATAAATGTGAGGTGATTCACTTTGGGAGGAATAATAGGAAGGCAGAATACCAGGTCAATGGAAAGATTCTTGGTAGTGTGGATGTGCAGAGGGATCTTGGTGTCCATGTACATAGATCCCTGAAAGTTGCCACCCAGGTTGATAGTGCTGTTAAGGCAGCTTACTGTGTTTTAGGTTTTATTGGTACAGGGATTGAGTTCCGGAGCCGTGATGTCATGATGCAATTGTACAAAACGCTAGTGCAGCCTCATTTGGAATATTGCGTGCAGTTCTGGTCGCCCCATTACAGGAAGGATGTGGAAGCATTGGAAAAGGTGCAGAGGAAATTTACCAGGATGTTGCCTGGTCTGGAGCGCAGGCCCTATGAAGAAAGGCTGAGGGACTTGGGTCTGTTCTCATTGGAGAAGAGGCTGCTAAGAGGGGATTTAAAAGAGACATACAAGATGATCAGAGGATTAGATAGGGTGGACAGTGAGAGTCTTTTTCCAAGGATGATGACTTCAACTTGTACGAGGGGGCATAGCTACAAATTGAGGGGTGATAAGATTTAAGACAGATGTCAGAGGCAGGTTCTTTACTCGGAGAGTGGTAAGGGCGTGGAACGCCCGGCCTGCCAATGTAGTTAACTCAGTCACATCAGGGGCATTTAAACAGTCCTTGGATAAGCATACGGATAATGATAGGATAGTGTAGGGGGAGGGGCTTAGATTAGTTCACAGGTCGGCACAACATCGAGGGCCAAAGGGCCTGTTCTGCGCTGTATTGTTCTATGTTCTATGTTAAGCATATTCAATACAGTAATTGATTAGTTCATGTGATATCAATGAAGTTCATAGAGAAAAACCAGCAAGATTCCTTGGTCCAGGTGGTGATATACAAGGGAAATTACTAACTGCAGATCCCAGGCAGGCAGTCAATGCATTCCAAGTAGCCAATGGCTAGAGTGACAACAGGAAGCTCAGGACAGCAGTGTTGTCAAGCCTGAAGGTGGGGAGGCAAGTTCTGTGAGGAGTGCAAGCCCAGCATGATTAAGCACATATGGACTGTGGTGTTGAACGGTTAGCTGTTGCTTTGTTTTCTACTTTTTAGTAAGAAAGACTTAACTTTTCAAATTGTTTATTTTTCTGCTGTGTACCAAGATTCAGTGCCAAGGTACTTCTGTACATAAGATGGCACCATAAGTGACAACTCGTAAACTTTCACTGTACTCATGTGAGTACATGTGACGATAAACCCAATTCATTTCCATGTGGTGGTCAGACAAAGCTGGATGTCAGTGTCACGAATTCCAAGTGTGTCTGCAAAGTTATCAGTGCACTGAATCAGCATAGTTGTTTATCCCCTTTTAAAAAGTTATAATAATTCAAAGTTATAGTAGACTGGAAGTCAAGATTTTGTTCAAACATGATAAAGGTTAGTTTAAGACAAGAAATTACTGAAGGGTCCTGTAGAATAATGAGTTGAAGTAGCATTTACAGATACCAAATTTTAGAAATACCAAAATTAAAGAACACATTTATGAATGTTCCAGTCAGTCTATGTTGTAGTGTTGGCGTCCACTGCCCAAGTTCCTTGTTGCTGAAGTAAATTACTAACACTGCAGATTTTAGGAGAACAGAGGAACAGCAAGAATGAGAAATGTTTCATTTTTGTGATTTAAGGATGAGATAGTGCAGTTTCCAAAGGCTCTGAAAGAGACTTTGAAAATGACAAGGCCTACTATGGGCAAACCTGCTTGAAAAGCCTAACCATGTATTGTTAGTATATTGTGAGATTTTCAAGTAGAAATGTCCTTTCAATGTGATCTCTTGCTTCTTGAAAACCTACATGTAGCAGAATAATAGTGTGACAAAACTGCCTTTGAGAGAGGTGTCCTGTGCTATTTCTCTTGCAGAGGGGTATGTGACAGAGTTGCCAAAATGTCCCCTTCAGGAAAGCAGTTGGTGAATAGCTTTTGAGTACTCCTGTTTTTTCTTTCAAATGGGGCAAAAGAATCATGACTAGATGGTGTCTGGGCTCACAGAGACTCGGGAAGGCTTTTACTTTTGCCTTCAGTTAGTTGAAGATTTCTGCTGGCTGTTGAGCTAAAAGCTGGAGCTCGACAATGAAGTTACCTCACAAAAATCAAAAGGGTCAGACTGTTTCTTTCTTCTGGCCTAGAGAGAGACAACACGCGAGATTCATAGCTGTTCTGGTGAGTTGCATTTTTGCCGCAATGATGTGTTAATGGCATGCTGCCGATATTGGAACAATTGATTTGTGACTGAATAATACATCATCTTGTTAGGTATTTCAACAGAATAATGTTTTACCATTTTTTTCATATTTTAATAATGTTGAAAGATCAAAGTGTGTTTTCATTAAAGCCTTGTAAACACTGAAGGGACACATCTAGAGACATTTAAACTATTGATATTGCATGAGTTTTAAGTTCCTGCCCATAAATACAGCACGTTCAAACACAGATGACAAAGTGAGGAGCTGGAGGAGCTCAACAAGCCAGGCAGCAGAGGAGTAGGAAAGTTGACGTTATGGATCAGGACCCTGGAGAGGGGGAAAGAAGCTGGGAAGTAAATGGAAATGGTTTGTAACTGGAAGGTGTGGTCATTTGAAACGAACAGAGCACAGATACTCTACAAAATGATCTCCAGCTCGCGAATTATTTTAACTCGCCCTCCCACTCCCTGGAGGACATGTCTATCCTAAACCTCCTCCAGTGTCACAATGATGCCACCCGCAAACTGGAGCAGCAGCACCTCACATTCCATCTCGGGAGCCTACAATCCAATGGCCTAAACGTGGATTTCACCAGCTTTAAAAATGCCCCCCACCCCGACCTCAGCTCATGTCCAACCCTTCCTCTCATCCCTGCCTCCTTGACCTGACACAACCTGTCCACCTTCTCTCCCACCTGTCTGCCCCTCCCACCTCACCAACCAATCCCCACCACTCCCTACCTGCACTCACCTATAATCATGCCATTCTCCCCAGCCCCACCCCTCCTCTCTCTATTTATTTCCCAGCTAACTTCCCCCTACCCATTTCTGAAGAAGGGTCCGACCAAAAACGTCAACTTTCCTGTTCCTCTGATGCCGCCTGGCCTGCTATGTTCCTCGAGGTCCACAGTGTTATCTCGGACTCCAGCATCTTCACTTCTTGCTATCTCAAAGTTCAAACACAGGTTTATTTCACATGTTAATTGTGTCTTTGTAGCCAAGCATTTTTTTCCCCTGTGTATAGCTAAAAGTGGACTACATTATCACAACTCTGAATTCCTCAAAAGCATACAATTATTTCCCAATGACAGACATTAAGCTAACTGCTTTTTGTTACTTATTTATGGTCCAAATAAACTTTCACAATTCTTCATTCATGCAAATTTATGTTGACACTTAACATCAATTAACAATACTTCCTTATGCACTTCAAAATTAAGAAAATATAGATGAAGGCAGATTCCTCCAAGTAGGTGGCAAGTCAAGAAGAAGCAAGCAGAGGCACAAAACTAAAACTAAAAGGATTTAGAACAGTCAGAAGTGAGGAAATGGAATTGACTTCCAGAATTAACAGTTGAAGCTAAAAGTGTCAATATTCAAGGGCTGAAGGGTTGACAGAAGATATGCAATTTGAACGATTGCTCACATGGACAGCAAGTCAACTCACTGGGAAAAATGGCCTATAACTATTTAATAACTACTCTACATTTCTGTGCATCTAACCAGCAAACAGCTTCAACGCTCCACATCATTTATTCAAATCCACAATTTTTGCTGTGCAATATACTAAGTATCACACCGACAATTCAAATGCTTTTCCGATCAATATCACATTACAACCTTAAGAATTTATTTTACATGTAGTCGCACTCCAGGGTTAACAGGGCAACTAAACAAAATATTGGCCAAAATTGCTCAAATTGGCAAACATTTTGATTTATATGCAGTAAATGCATAAGAATAATTGGCAAAACCTTATGCGTAGGTGAATCTCATGAGCTCAGGTCCTGAGGAACCTATTACGGAATGACGGTGTCACAGTAGTAATGTCATTGGATATTAGTGTGGAATTAAAAACTAGTCCCAGTACTGTGATGTATTAAATGAGTGGCATTAAAACATAAGATGACTCCAGATCTATATTAACATATTGATTCTTGATGGTGCTCTGAAATGGACTTTCAAGCCAGGTTTGCATCAAACCTCAGAGAAGAGATATCAGAAACAGTACATCCACCCCAGTCAAGGCAATATCCAATACAACATCTGGGTGCTGTGTGAGAAAGTTGGGAGCGGTCCAATAGCCTAATGATACTCAAGAGTCTCACCCCACAGCTATGGCCCTCCTAAGATGGTGACAATGGCATTCAGCAGGAATTTCTCTGACATTCCTCAGAGACTCTAGACACCAAGAAGTTGTTTGGCACAAGGTCAAATCTAAGCAAGGAAACTTCCTGCAGATTAGAAGGCACAGTAGGTAATGGGCAGATGAATCAGTATTCCTTAATGATGAACACTGGAAAGGAGCACTCATGATGGAAAGGGTGCAGAATGTATTAATTGGAGGTCTTCAATGCTGATCACCAAGCCTCATAACTGACTGAGCTGACCAAGTCTAAAACAGTATGTTGTATGATTGGGTTTGCTACAGGGTGAGGAACTAAGGAGGAACAACCTATTGACCTCACCTTTACCAATCAACAAGTTACAGCTAATATCTGTGACACTATTGGTAAAGTGACCACTTGTGCAGCATAATTAGAGATGAAGTCCGGTCTTCACATTGAGAAAACCCATCATCGTGCTGTGCAACACCATCTCCATGCTAAACTGAATAAATTTCAAAACAAGCTAACAAATCAAAACTGAGCACCCACGAGGGCCTAAAGGTCACCAGAAAATGCAGCGTGAAATTAAAAAAAAATCTGCGATCTCATGACTTGGCATTTCCCCTAGTCTATCATCACCATCAAGCAGAGATATCATATCTGGTTTGAAGAAGAGTGCGAGAGGATGTGCCAGGACCAGAACCAAGAATAACTAAAACGAGTTATCAACCCAGGACTGCTTGCACGCAAACATCAATGGCAGACAATTGAACAATTAACTGAAGGAAGAGATTCCAAAAATATTGCATCTTGAATGATGAGGGAGCCCAAAATATCAATGCAAAATACAAACTAGGATGAAACATTTACTTCAACTGCAGCCTAAAAAGGACCAATTAGACGACCCATTTAAGCCTCCTTCCAGAGGTCCAGCACCACAGATACCAGTCTTCAAGCAATTCAATTAAAAGTATGTCATATTGAGAAATGGTTGAAGGTGCTACATAGCGCAAAAGCCAAGGACGCTGACAGTTTTCCAACAGGAGTATGAAAGACTATTCACACCCCTACTCAAGTACAACATTAACTGTATTATCCATCTTATCAACAAGATACACAAATGCCTTCAAAACCCGCAACGTCAACCACCTAGAAGGACAAGGGCAGATGCATGGGAAAAAAAAATTATCACCACCTGCAAGTCCCTTCTCCCTTCATCATAGTTGCGACAAAATCTGCAACTTCCTTTTTAACAGCACTGTGGATACACCTACCCATAATGAAGTGTAATTTTCAATAAGGCAGCTCACAATCACTTTAAGGGCATTTAGGGAATAGTATTAAATGTTGGCCTAGCCTGTGACACTCATGTGAAACAATATGAAATGGACATTTACTTGCTGAGTAAAAGTCATCAAAACAAATCAATTCCCAACGGTTATAAACTCAACAAAAACCATATAAATGCAAATAATTTTTAACTGCAACAGTTTTTGATAAAGAAAAATATCAGCAAAATCCTTCAAAGTGATAGGTGGTCAATGGACACCAAGCTGAAAAAGATGTCCAAAACCTTGAATATACAGGTAAGGGAACAAAGAGGAGGAGCAACATGCTATCCAAGACAAAGTTCAGAAAGAGCCTGGAAACAAAGCAACAGCAGACTTGCGTAACTGAAAGATTTGGACGTTAATGGTAACATGAACATTTATCTGCACATGATGTCATTGAAGAGCTACACACAAGTGAAGAAGGGCTAAAATTTGGATCAATGGGGCATTCAGGAGTTATTTGGAGAGGGCATAGAGTATAAAGACGTTAGAGAAAGAGGGACTCAGAGCTGACAGTCGTGTGACAGGAGCAGAGCATGGGAATTAATTAGACAAAATGTAAAAGTGCACCTTAACTAAAGACAGAATTAAATTAGGAAAGGGATTCATTCAGATGGTTTGTCAAACAAAGTCAAGATTGAAAGGTTAAGCAATTAAACGCTGTAATGGTATTAGTCACTACTAATCACTTCATAAAGTTGAATTTTTTTTATCCTTAGGAATGTGTCTCCATTTTTACATTAATGTGGCACATAACCAACACGTAGTTGCTCAGCCATATTGGGCTCATCTTAAGCACGTGCTGCTTTAGTCATCTACTAAGACTCTTTTCTTACTTCCCCTTGAATGATCAACATCCTCTATTCCTATTAATATTAACACTGAACCTATCAGTACCATATGCGATAAAGAACCATTTGTTATTAGAGGACCAGTTCCTCATTGGCTGTCAGCTTTACACACTTTTCTCCAACTGGTCTTCCCCATGATTGAATTTTGCTGGGCGTTTCAAGGATTTCAGGAGGAAATTTGCCTGCACACAAAAACAAAGTGCTGCATTCCAAAGACTTGAGCACATCTAGGCTGGCTCCTTGTTTGCAGTACTGAGGGAGAGTACTGTACTGTATTTGAAGAGGTTATATTTTGAGCAGTTAGACATGGCCCTGCATGGCCATTCACATTACAACATTTCCTTCATCTGAATCTCAGAATCCTGGCCAATACTCATCCTACAATCATCATTACATTGCCATCTGCTCTCTTATAGCAGTCAATTTATATGGCAAAGTACTCTACTATTGTATTTTGCAGAGTGCTCTGGGATAGCTCACAGTTCTGTAATACACTACACAAATGCAGTTATCATCGCAGATGTCCCATTAATGTCGGATGACAGTGACAGGGACACTTCTTCACCATCACCATGGGAAGGGGTTCATGGGGACAGGATTCACATCAGTTGTAATGCACTTTGTGGCAAAGCAAGTCAGCCGACATCAAGAATGCAGGCACTTTGAAAATATGTTGAGAAATAGTCAATGATCTTGAAATATAAACTGAAGAAACCAAACCTCTAGAAAATCAAGAACATGATAAAATTGACAAGTGGTGCATTAAAATATCAGGTCTTGAACTTTTATTAGCTACAAGTATAGGTATGTCCAAATTCCACAACCTGAATTACGATGACTATGGATGTCAACTGTTAAACAGCTGTTATTGTATCACTACATGTATCAAAATCTACAACCATTCCAATCTCTTCATGTCAGCATCTTATAAAACAGAAGTTAAATGAAAATTTTCCTATTTCATTTCAGAAATGTAACAGAAAATATTTCTGCTTAAACTTCAATTTTTACACCCACATCATGTACATAAATATCAAATTATTACTCAAACTTCCGCTACAGCCACAAACAGCAATCATATAAAACCCCCAAACAGCCACAACCATGATTGGTGCTAGTTTATTCAATCATTACATATTACTGGACAGAATGTTAATATGAAATCAAAGACAATTAGTTTAATTCAACCATATGATGTGGGTATGAAAGGGCTAATCTAAATTATTGACTACACCTTCCAGTTATACATCTACAGAATCGGATCTGAAAAATTAAGTTTTATTCTCCTGATCTTGAAAGAATTAAGTTCCTTATTAATGATAATGCATAACAATATGACTTGCCATGAGTTCTCCTTTCAATGTTTTTTGTTAAAATTACCCTCTTCAAATGAAAATAAACTAAAAAAAAATCAACATCTTTAAACATTCACAAGCACACAAGGGTTCCAGTACCATTTTATCCTCTTATTTGTAATGCTTTAAAATTGGCAACAGTGTTACTATAATAAGAAGTCAATAAATGCAGAAAAATACAGACGGGGAGACACAGCATTTGCTCAGCATGCTGGATGGCTCCATCAATTCGTTGTGAACACTCCAAGGATCTTTGATCCACGCTCTACGCCCTGGTTAAGAGCAAACAAAAAAAATGCCTTATTTATATTAAAATAATACCTAGATTGTCCTGTGATAATGGGAACTGCAGATGCTGGAGAATCCAAGATAATAAAATGTGAGGCTGGATGAGCACAGCAGGCCCAGCAGCATCTCAGGAGCACAAAAGCTGACATTTCAGGCCTAGACCCTTCATCAGAGAGGGGGATGGGGTGAGGGTTCTGGAATAAATAGGGAGAGGGGGGGAGGCGGACTGAAGGAGAGAGAAGAAGATAGGTGGAGAGGAGAGTATAGGTGGGGAGGTAGGGAGGAGATAGGTCAGTCCAGGGAAGACGGACAGGTCAAGGAGGTGGGATGAGGTCAGTAGGTAGGAGATGGAGGTGCGGCTTGGGGTGGGAGGAAGGGATGGGTGAGAGGAAGAACAGGTTAGGGAGGCAGAGACAGGTTGGACTGGTTTTGGGATGCAGTGGGTGGAGGGGAAGAGCTGGGCTAGTTTTGGGATGCGGTGGGGGAAGGAGAGATTTTGAAGCTGGTGAAGTCCACATTGATACCATTGGGCTGCAGGGTTCCCAAGCGGAATATGAGTTGCGGTTCCTGCAACCTTCGGGTGGCATCATTGTGGCACTGCAGGAGGCCCACGATAGACGTGTCATCTGAAGAATGGGAGGGGGAGTGGAAATGGTTTGCGACTGGGAGATGCAGTTGTTTATTGCGAACCGAGTGGAGTGTTCTCGCCCCATCCCCCTCTCTGAAGGAGGGTCTAGGCCCGAAATGTCAGCTTTTGTGCTCCTGAGATGCTGCTGGGCCTGCTGTGTTCATCCAGCCTAGATTGTCCTCTTTGTTTTAACTAGATTAGGCAATAAAACTACAGACAACACAAAAGGCCTCTACATTACAATTATTTAGAGTTACTAATGCAGCTTTACAAGAGCTGTAGACTGGGCAAATTGTACTTCTTTTTAAAAAAAACTAAGTGCAATGCCAAGAAAGATCCAGAAATGGACAAAGTAAATCAATGGCATACTGAGGCTTCAACTCATCCACCTGGAACTGGACCAGGGTGATGAGACCAATACCAACACAAGCTGAACTTTTTGTTATTAACAACAGTTGGCCTTTGTACCCCTGAACTATGGGAGCCATAAAAGGGGAGAAGCAAAGCAGAAGAGGAAAATATTAATATCAAAAGGAAAACATTCTCCTTACTCATATTGGAGAGAGTATTCTTAAGGATGTAACTGCATCGTGGATGGGAAAAATGAGCAATTAATGACATAGACATCCATACATTTCAAGAGACTTTGAAAAGGTACATGGGCAAAATTCAAAACGACAAAGGGGTGTGGAATTATTGGGGCATTAGGCAGAAAAAGATTACAAAATTGGCTAGAAAGAAACAAGCAAAGTTGAGATCAGTTTTGTTTTTAGAACAAGGTTGCAAGTGGGTAGTGTCTTACAGCATTCAGTTTTGGATTCAGGTGTCTAATTTCACATGATGTTAAAGAGGTAGCACCTCAGAAAAATAAACTTATTATGAAACCAAATTTTATTCCAAAATTATTCCAAGAGTTCCAGAATAATTCACGGATCAACATAACCCTATAGCAAACCCGAGTAAGACAAAATGAGCGTACTCTGTCGAATATTGAGCTGCATGTTACAATCAGGATTTTGAGGTATTAGAATATGCAATAATGTTGAATCAAAGAGATAACAAGATGTGGAGCTGGATGTACACAGCAGGCCAGGCAGCAGAGGAGCAGGAAAGCTGATGTTTTGGGTCTGGACATAAACAGAGAGAGAGGGGGAGGTGGTAATAGGAGGTGGATAGTGGAGCAGATAAGTGGAATGAAGACTGACAGGTCCAGGAGGCTGGGGTGAGGCTAACAAAGGTGGGTGCAGGCAGGAAGTTGGGATGCGGATTGGTCAGTGAGGGGGTGGGGGGGCGGGGGGGGAGAAGAATGGGTAGGTGGGAGAGAAGATTGGCAGGTGAAGGAGGCAGGGATGAGGGGTGGGCTGCTCTTGGGATGAGGTCAGGGGTGGGGAGATTTCAAGCTCGTAAAGTTCACATTGAGACCATTGGGTTGTAAGGTTCCAAGGCGGACTATGAGGTGCTTTTCCTCCAGTTTGCAGGTGGCATCATTGTGACACTCGAGGTGGTCCAGGATGGACATGTCATCCAGAGAGCGGGAGGGGGCAGCTGAAGTGGTTCGCGACCGGGAGAGGTTGTCATTTGTCATCAGCCCAGCATGAGAGGGAGTGAGAGTGGATGAGAGGAGGTGTAGTGTAGGTAGCTGTGGGAGTCAGTGGGCTTGAAATAGATATCAGTCTCCACCTCCTCTCACCCAACTTCCTGCAAAGATGCAATCCCCCATTCCCAATTCCTCTGCCTCCACCATATCCGCTCCCAAGATGAGGCGTTCCGCTCCAGGACATCCCAGATGTCCTCGTTTTTCAAGGACCGCAATATCCCCCCCTACAGTGGTCGAAAACACCCTCGACCGCATCTCTTGCGTTTCCCACTCCTCAGCTCTCATACCCCCATCCCGCAATAAAAGCAAAGACAGAATTCCCCTTGTCCTCACATATCACCCCATTAACCTCTGGATTCAAAATCATCATTCTCCATCACTTCCACAACCTGCGATCTGATCCAACTACAAAGGACATATTTCCCTCCCCACCCTGCCTGCCTTCTGGAGTGACCGTTCTCTCCACGACTCCCTCATCCACTCCACACTACCCCATTAACGCCAACACCCCCGGCACCTTTCCCTGCAACTGCAGGAGGTTCTACACGTGCCACTACACCTCAACCCTCACCTCCATCCCAGACCCCTAGAAAACCTCCCACATTAAACAGCTGTTCACCTGCACATCCACTAATGTGGTCTACTGTGTCCGCTGTTCCCAACGTGACCTCTTCTACATCCGGGAGACCAAGCGGAGGCTCAGAGACTGCCTTGTGGAACACCTACACTCGGTTCACAAACAACAACCACTCTCAGTCACGAACCACTTCAACTCCACCTCCCAATCCCACTCCCAGGATGGCATATCCATCCTGGGTCTCCTCCAGTGTCACAACGTCGCCACCCACAAACTGGAGGAAAAGCACCTCATATTTCACCTTGGAACGCTACAACTCACCAGTCTCAATGTGAACTTTATAAGATTCATAAACTCCGCACCACAACCTCATCCCAAGATCAGCCCCGCCTCCTTCACCTGTCCGTCTTGTCTCCATCCATCTGCTCGACTATCCACCTTCTATCACTGCCTCCCCCACCTCTATTTATTTAAGCTCCCTTCCCCACCCCCAATTGTGAAGAAGGGTCCCGACCCGAAACATCAGCTTTCCTGCTCCTCTGATGCTGCCTGGCCTGTTGTGTTCATTCAGCTCTGCACCTTGTTACCACAGACTCCAATATCAGCAGTTCCTACGATCTCTGAATGATGAATTAAAGTTGCCCAATTACGAGAAAATAAAAATAATGAAAAGTTAAAACATTTTCCTTAAAATAATGCAAATTAAGGAAGAATATCAGAAATATTTACAATTATGTAGGGCTGGATCACAGTTTGGAAGCTGACTAATCTCATACGTTTAGGGGTCAAAGATTAAGGACCATTGTTACAATCTCCAGAAAAATCACCAATAACTTGGGAGACAAATCCTGCAAACAACGAGAAAAAGCAAACCAATGGACAAAATTTCACTTTAAGACTTGTACTATAATGAACAACCTGAAATAAACAGATTAAACATTAAATTAACAGGGACTGATATATCAAGTGAAAGTTAAAAAGAGCACTTCACATTAAATAACAACTGAAAGAGATCTTACAAAATGTTTTGAAATTATATCATGCTTCTGAATGATAGGCAGCATTGAAAGGACAGTTGCAAATATATTTGCAGTTCTCCAGCAAACATTTACTCCTTCCCATCAGGCTTTTAGGAAGCGTCCAGTCTCCTTTTGAGAACTGGTCCAATTCAAAGTTTTTCCAAATACAATTAACATCAGAAAAAAAGTATAACTTGACATATACACCACCAACCCAACCCCCGACACCACACCCCCCCCAAACCATCTCTCAGGTCCATACATCCTCATGATACAGAATTCCAGTTCCAATTTAAAATGTTTAGTCAGATCTGAAAATAGTTTTTTGCACAAAAACCTTTACTCCTACATAATTTTTTACAGAACTCTACAGTTATATAGCATGGAAACAGGCCATTCAGTCCAACTTGCCCATTCCAACCAGATATCCTTGTCAGACGTAGTACCATTTGCCAGCACTTGGTGTATAACTCTCTCAACCCTACCTTTTCACAGACACATCCAGGTGCCTTTTAAATACTGTAATTGCACAGACCTCCAGCATAGAACATTACAGCGCAGTACAGGCCCTTCGGCCCTCGATGTTGCACCGACCTGTAAAGCTGATCTGAAGCCCATCTAACCTACACTATTCATTATCATCCATACGTTTATCCAATGACCATTTAAATGCCCTGAAAGTTGGTTGGTCTACTACTGTTGCAAGCATGGCATTCCACGCCCTTGCTACTCTGAGTATGGAATCTACCTCTGACATCAGTCCTATATGTATCACCCCTCAATTTAAAGGTATGTTCCCTCGTTCTAGACGTCACTGTCTGAGGAAAAAGGCTCTAACTGTCCACCCTATCTAACCCTCTGATCATCTTGTATGTCTCTATTAAATCGCCTCTTAACCTTCTTCTCTCTAATGAAAACAGCCTCAAGTCCATCAGCCTTTCCTCATTAGACCGTCCCTCCATACCAGGCAACATGCTGGTAAATCTACTCCACAGCCTTTCCAATGCTTCCACATCTGTCCTCTGGCAGCTTGTTCCATATGCACACCACCTTCTACGTGAAAAAGTTGCTTCTCAGATCCTTTTTAAAATCACTCCCCTCTCACCTTAAACTTATGCCCTTCAGTTTTGGACTCCTCTACCGTGGGAAAAAAAGTAGACTTTGGCTATTCACCCTATGTATGCTCCTCATGATTTTATAAACTTCTATAAAGGTCATCTCTCAGCCTCCAACATTCCAGGGAAAACAGCCCCAACATATTCAGCCTCTCCTTTTTGCTCAAATCCCCTAGCCCTGTCAACATCCTTGTAAATCTTTTCTGAACCCTTTCAAGTTTCACAAGATCCTTCCTACAGAAGGGAGACCAGAATTGAACGCAGTCCTCCAAAAAGTGGCCTAGCCAATGTCCAGTACAGCTGCAAAATGTCACCCCAACTGCTGCACTTAATGCACCGACCAATGAAGGCAAGCATGCCAAATGCCTACTTCACCACCCTGTCCACGTCCAACTCTACTTTCAAGTAATTATCCACCTGCATCCCAAGGCCTGATTGTTTGGTAACACTTCCCAGGACCCTACCATTAACCGTACAAGTTCTACACCGATGTTTTACCAAAATGCAACATCTCGCATTTACCTATATTAAACTCCATGAACCACTCCTCAACCCAATAGCCCATCTGATCAAGGTCCGATTCTACGCTGATAACCTGCTTGTCCACTACTAGTGTCTTCTGCAAAAAAATGGCTGTGGTTAGCACTGCTGCCTCACTACACCAGAGACCTGGGTTCAATCCCAGCCTCGGAGGGCTGTCTGCATGAGTTTCCTTTGGGTGCTCTGGTTTCCTTCCACCGTCCAAAAATGTGCAGGTTAAGGAGGTTGGCCATAGCATATTGTCCATCGTATCCAGAGAGTGTAGAGGCTAGATGGATTAGCCAGGTAAATGCAAGGTTAAGTGGATAGGAGAGGGAGGCAAGAACAAGGTGGGGTGCTTTTCAGAGGATCAGTGCTGACTCATTTGGCCAAATAGCCTCCAACTGCACTGTAATGATTGTATGTTCGATGATCATACCTCCTGTATTCACATCCAAATCATTTATATACAAGAAGAAAAGTAGTGGACCCAACAATGCTCCTTGCGGCACACCACTGTGCAAGAATTCCAACATGACTCCTGCAAGTGTCTCAGCTGCAGCTGTTTCTTTGATTCATAGAATCCCTACAGTGTGGAAACAGGTCAGTTTGGCCCAACAAGTCCACACTAGCTCTCTGAAAAGCATCCCACCCAGACTCATTTCTCTCCCTATCCTGTGGCTAATCCACCTAACATACACATCTCTAGACACTATGGACAATTTAACACGGCCAATGCATCTAACGTGCACATCTAAATCTGTGGGAGGAAACCCATGCAGACACAGGGAGAATGTCTGTGTGGAGTTTGTAACGTCGCCTGGGGCTGGAATTTAACTCGGGTCCCTGGCACTGAGGCAGCAGTGCTAGGCACTGTGCCACCCCATGATGGCATACTTTACTAGGTGGTAAAACTACCACTTTGCAACCAACTGAATTTCTATTTGAATTTCTCTGCCCATAACAATCCAAGACCACATGGTCATTTCTCCAAACTGAGATGGTCACCAGGAATTCACCATCTCTTTTCCTTCAACTGAAGTTTAAGAGGACACTCTGAAGCATAATCAGCTTGTAAAGTTAATTGTTGATAACACCATAGATAAAGAAAAGAGATTTAGAACACAGGGCAGGAGAAGCTTCTACACACCAAGGTAAAAGACAACAGAATTACTTTGAGGGTTAATGGTGCAAGAACTAATTGTCAATATTTATCTCAGTTTGGACAGTGTGCAAAGGAACATGGGAAGAAAGCAAGAAAATGTGAATAGAACTATCTGACTGCCTAGCAGACACTGATTGCGCTGAACAGCATAATTTTAATTACTTCTGCACTGGTGGCCATGTTTGCACCTGAGAATTTCGAATCTCAATGTATTGTCATTGCTACTAAATAGCATAGCCATACTTTAAAACAGAGGAAGGTGAACTTCTAAAAGAAAAAAAAACAAAATTTCACCAACAATGTATGCTTGTAGTGCATCAAAATATTAGTCCTGGTAGAAGGAACTGATGTATTTCTTTGGAGAACTGGCACAGACACAATAGGCTAATGGCCTGCTCCTCTGTTCTAATGATTTTGTTGTATATTGCATTTACAGATAAAGCAAAATTATTCACCATTATTTTAAAAGCTTTCTTAATAAATCATAACAATGACATATTGTAAACCAGCAAACAAGTTCAGTCACACACTACATAGAACTGACAAGTATTTTTGCTATCAAACATAGGCAGCCCAAATCAAATAAAATCACTCATGTCACTACACAAACAACAAACCAACAGGAATTAAATGGGAATAAACATGTGGAACATGCCCACTGGGTCAATCAATACAATCTTAATAAATTAATAACTTGCTGCTTACAAAAAGATACAGTTTAAGCAAGTTATTTGCTCAGATTTCACTATAAAGCGTGGCCTCCCATAGACTATTCACTGCCAAACTGAGGTTATCCAAAATGACTATCATCCAGATTGAGTCTTTACTCGCACCAAGCTGTTGTTTATCCACTGACTTGCTACCAGTTAGCAATTCCTCAATTTTAAAAATTCTCATTTGTTATTTCAGTCCATTCCAGGATATCACCCACCCCCATCGCTGCCATCTCCTCAAAACCCACCATCCTCCAAGATAATAAAATGTGGAGCTAGATGAACACAGCAGGCCCAGCAGCATCTCAGGAGCACAAAAGCTGACGTTTCGGGCCTAGACCCTTCATCAGAGAGGGGGATGGGGTGAGGGTTATGGAATAAATAGGGAGAGAGGGGGAGGCAGACCGAAGATGGAGAGAAAAGAAGGTAGGTAGAGAGTATAGGTGACGAGGTAGGGAGGGGATAGGTCAGTCCAGGGAAGATGGACAGGTCAAGGAGGCGGGCTGAGGTGGTAGGTAGGAAATGGAGGTACGGCTTGAGGTGGGAGGAACGGATGGGTGAGAGGAAGAACAGGTGAGGGAGGCAGAGATAGGCTGGGCTGGATTTGGGATGCAGTGGGGGGGAGGGGACAAACTGGGCTGGTTTTAGGATGCAGTGGGGGAAGGGGAGATTTTGAAGCTGGTGAAGTCCACATTGATGCCATTGGGCTGCAGGGTTCCCAAGCAGAACATATGTGTTGCTGTTCCTGCAACCTTCGGGTGGCATCATTGTGGCACTGCAGGAGGCCCATGATGGACGTGTCATCTAAAGAATGGGAGGGGGGAGTGGAAATTGTTCGCGACTGGGAAGTGCAGTTGTTAATTGCCAACCAAGCGGAGGTGTTCTGCAAAGCGGTCCCCAAGCCTCCGCTTGGTTTCCCCAATGTAAAGGAGGCCACACTGGGTACAATGGATACAGTTTCCCACATTGGCAGATGTGCATGGAAAGTCATCCTGGGGCCTGGGATGGGGGTGAGGGAGGAGGTGTGGGGGCAAGTGTAGCACTTCCTGCGGTGACAGGGGAAGGCGCCGGGTGTGGTGGGGTTGGAGGGCAGCGTGGAGCAAACAATGGAGTCACGGAGAGTGGTCTCTCCAGAAAGCAGACAAGGGTGGGGATGGAAAAATAGCTTGGGTGGTGGGGTCGGATTGTAGATGGCGGAAGTGTCGGAGGATGATGCATTGTATCCGGAGGTTGGTGGGGTGGTGTGTGAGGACGAGGGGGATCCTCTTTGGGCGGTTGTGGCGGGGGCGGGGTGTGAGGATGTGCTGCGGGAAATGCGGTCAAGGGCGTTCTCGACCACTGTGGGGGGAATGTTGCAGTCCTTGAAGAACGTGGACATCTGGGATGTGCGGGAGTGGAATGCCTCATTCTGGGAGCAGATGTGGCGGAGGAATTGGGAATAGGGGATGGAATTTTTGCAGGAGGGTGGGTGGGAGGTGGTGTATTCTAGGTAGCTGTGGGAGTCGGTGGGCTTGAAATGGTCATCAGTTACAAGCTGGTTGCCTGAGATGGAGACTGAGAGGTCCAGGAGAGGAGCTCGAATAGTTCATCCACTTCACCAACACCTTCCACCCCAACCTCAAGTTCCCATCCTCCGAGATACCTGTCTTCCTCTAATATTAGTCTTTTAGGCAATCTCAATTTTAACTGTTCTGCTATTTGGAAACTGTAACCTTAGCTACCTAATTTCCGTAAATTCCTCAAACTTTTTTCCTCAAGATATTGCTGAAATCCACCTATTTGACCAAGCTTTTAATTATTTGTTTGGCAATCTAATGTTGCTCAGCGTCAGACGTCGCTTTCCAAGCCAGTTTTGGGCATTTTAATCCATTAAGATTGCTGTATAAATATAAATTTTGTTGGTGGTGTATGTTAAGTTCCAGATTCTGAGCTTTGTGTCATATTCTTACTTTAATCATAATGCTATGTGAAATTAAATTTCAGTAGCTCTTTCCATACTAATTAGCAGCAACCTTATTCTGCAGTAAGTAGCAGAAAGCTTATAAGCAAAACTCGTACCTGGTTAAATTTAAAGCATTTTTGGAACATACATAGTTTACACCAAACAGTATAACATATGCTGGCCATTATAACATTTCTGACCTATTTAAAAACATGCAACTCAACTCCAGTTACATTCATAAAATTTTAAAAAGGTGACATTTTCAAAGGTTTGCTCTGACTGTGAAATTGGTTTTTACATAGTCTAGTTTGATAGAAAGTTTTGTCAGCACAATTTAACATGTCACTGCAAAGGATTCAAATAACATTTCAGATAAGATCAAAAAACCATTTTGTCACAAATAGTTTGGAAATAAAAGACACAATTTCAATAATCAGGATTCTTTAATTGGATGTGAAGCAGTTTAGGACATCCTGTGATTATGAAAAGCACAACATAAATAGGAGCGGCACGATGTCACAGTGGTTAGCACTGCTGCCTCACAGCACCAGGGACCCAAGTTCAATTCCGGCCTCGGGTGTCTGTCTGTGTGGAGTTTACACCTTCTCCCAGTCTCTGCGTGGGTTTCCTCCAGTTTCCTCCCACAGTCCAAAGATATGCAGATTAGGTGGACTGGCCATGTTAAATTGCCCGTAGCGTCCAGGGGTGTGTAATTTAGGTAGGTTATAGGGGGAATGGGTCTGGGTGGGATGCACTGAGATTCAGTGTGGACCTGTTGGGCCAAAAGGGCCTGTTTCCACACTGTAGGGATTCTAATTCTAAAAACTTCCTTGCTCCATATTTCCAGAAAAGAGTACTCCAGCCCAGCAGGGAAGCACCACTTCAGTCGTGTACGCATTGTGTCACCATAAAGAAATACTTAAAAGGTTTACATCAGTTTACTAAATTTTATTGGGTTAATGATTATCTGACTCCATGAAAGCTAAAACCTTGAACTTGGGAAAAAAATTAATTTATATTTCTAATTTATAAAGTAGTTACTACCTATAAAAATCATTACAATTAAAACTTCAAACCTGAGGAACAATCAGTTCGCAAAATTCAAAAAAATGTCAAAACCCACACAAACAATATACGTTTATATAACATATTGACATTGGAACGCAACACGAGAATTAAAAGGGGCACAAGGAAAAAAGTTACAGCAAAAACGAGAAATTAGCATTGTAGCCAAAGAGAACCACACATTAAAAAAAAACACTGCAATTCCTCCATACCAATGGCGATTGGGGAAGAAAATCCGACTTTACCATCTCTGCGATCTCCAGTTGCACGGCATTGAACAATTTTGAAAAGTAACGATATAGAGGCAAAATATTACCTTTTATATAACTTTTAATAGAAAATATTAAGTCCAAAGTTTAAAATAGTCTGGAAAACAATAAGTTCTCAACTACAATTTACAGACAAGAATACCTCCCACAAACTGAAGAAACGTGTACACAACTTGTAAAATATCAACTTGATGCCGGGCAAACAAAAAGATACTGAAACCAAAACTACACACGTTCTACATCTTACTTTCTTCCATGATCAACAAAAACTATACGTAAACCGCCAAACATTTAGTCACGTAGAAACAAAACACAGCTCCCACATCTCAAGTCCTAGCCTTTAAAGTTTGCCACCGCAAGCTTACTTCTATTGAGTGCATACCAAAGGTCGCTGCTAATTAGTGCGGAATTTTTTAAAATTATGTGTTAGGCTCGTTAGCTATAGGCATCGTATAGTTTCGCATCGAAGGAACTACATTTCTCGATTTTATGAATCCGCTCTCCTAGGACTCCTACATCTAAATACTTGCCCAAGACATGAGGACTTCAGGCAGAATGTTTTGAACTCCAGTCTCCACACGAATCAACATTCAACCCAAATATACAATATATAGTGAATCTCCCGCTCAAATACCGTGGTCCGTGGTCCACTGCACATAGCCGTAACAGGAGTGAGTTATCCTCAACTACAAACGTTGCCCGCCAAAACAAACACCCATAGCCTGCGGCGACAGGAACACAACAACCGAGGGAGCGAACTTGGATTCATCTCCCGTCCTCCGAAAACACCATCCCCAAAAAGCAACACCCAATCGACTCACTCATCTCCGTCCGGGCAGATTCCGGTAGTCTCGTCGTATTTGGTGCAATAGACGTCCGGGCTGTAGTTGAAGGTGCCGTCCCGCCGCCTGATGGGCCTCCTCCGCCGCTGATTGAGGAAATGCCAGTGGAAGCAGGTGAAGGGCCTGTGCTGGGCGCACTTGTGCTGCAAGAAGAGTGGACATTGCTCTGTCCGGAACTCCTTCAAATATCTGCAATAAAAATCCCCAGGATTAGCGTCTGTCGGTTAGGCCAGACGGAGGATCTGGGCCTGACGGGGCCGAGGCCTGGGCTCCGTTCCGTGCGGGGGAGGGTCGCTGCTCCGGGGCTAAATTAAATGGTGGGGGCGGGGGGTGGGAAGGATGGCTGATACACTTTTTTGCCATTATCTTTTTAACATCGGGCGGATATTGGGTTGCGCTGGATGCGGTGACGGTGAAACTGCTGCAGGCGGGATCGGTACTTACGTGTAATGAGACGGTTTCTCCGTCTGAGGAGAAGCGCTCGTCGCAGCTTTCGAAACCGACGGCATTTTTAGTCAAAACAATGGACTACGCGTGCGCAGCACAGAGCGCACTGGGTAATTGGCGGGATGGTTCAAATGTTGGTGCAGGGACATGTGGTTGTAGATATTTTGGCATGAACCTGTTCAGAGATGGAGTACACCTTTGAAGCAGATTGGATTTGCACCCGGACCTTTTCGTCCAGAGATAGTAAAATTACCACTGGAGCACAAGAGCCCTGACATATGGATATAGCTTTGGATCATAAACGTCTCACAACCAGCAAAGGTTCCTCTTTCGGGGACAATTTAAGATTTTCACTTCGTTTTATATGAAGAAGTGATATCAGTCATAATCCCGAATAGAATACTTTTAATTTTAAGGTTCCCTTATCATAAATATTTGCATTGCGTGTAATCAAATAAATTAAACCACAGATTCAAACTGAAGCCAAATTTAGAATTGATGCTCGCCTAAGGTATTCCTTACATTATAGTAGTGACTAACTTCTATAGTACGTCATGTGCTGTGAGCTATCCTGAGGTAATGAATAATGCTGTAGAAATGCAAGTCTCGTAACAACGATTCAGCCTTTGGAATGCACTTCCGTGCCGCTCGATGACAACGAACCTCGGTGTCCAGTGAAAGTGTCGGTTATTTCTAAATGAATTAACAAATGAAACAAATAGCTTCCCGCAACAAAAATTTGCATGCCCTGCGACCTGTCAAAATCCCGGTCCCGACTTTCTAAAAGAAGTTACTCCTGAAGAAATTGCTCCTGTGATGTGTAGTCAGCTTCAGGAAAATGTAAGTGACATTATTAATCCACTATTCCGTATAGACCGCAGCCTTTGTTGACAATATAACCTCATTTAATCTGTGAACTGCGATTGCGTTCGAAGTGGCACATCCCATTCCTCGAATGAGTCAGCAGGTTGCCATCCAGTGGCTAAATACAAATAAAATTCTGCTGTAATGATATTGCAAATCTCTTCAGACAGTGCTTAGAAATGAGGTGGTGTTTGTTATTCGAGAAACCATTTCACAACTACTAAAGTACTAAAAATATCAAAAGGACCGATGTGCAGGGAAAACGAATTTGTTGATTTCGCTGAGGGAGGAATATCCAGAATTCCAATTTGAATTCCTTGATTTTCGAACAATAGAAAGGGCTGATGCTTTAAATGTCGCCGAGGCACCATATTCTGAACAGTAATTACAGTTGTGAAAAAGTACCGTGCTGTCCTACCCAGATTATGAATTTTGTCACTCCAAACCTGGAAATAGGACTGAGTGTGTTCAAATACAAGCAAACACATCAGCGAATCTATACGTTTCAAAATTGTACATTAGACCCCACATCTGACTGTTACCAAGGAGACCAAGTATAAACTGTACGGCAGTCAGACCACTGCAAAACTCTGGCGCCGCAGGGTTCGATTGCCAATTTCAATAGAACTGTATCTTTCGTCAAGCAGTCTGCTCTCTTCCCTGGGTCATCAACCGCAAGCACCCCAACCTTTAGAAATATCCGCTTAGTACTCCCACAAGGACCACGCACAGACTGGCACTCCCCCATTGCATAGCGAAACTGTCGTGAACATTTCTAGAAATGCCTCAGGCAGTTCGCACGGTCGTATACAACAGTGTCTCTCACCGATTCCTCTCACAGAAATCTGATGGTGGTGTCACCGATTTCATACATGTCGGTCTGGACTGAAGCAGATATCGTTAAGTTTTGATGTAGTCCACAATTCCAACCAAACGTCGATATTTCAATCCGAACTCTGAAAGTCCTGGATGAAACAGTCCCTGTGCGGGCTACTCCTGAACCAGAGACATGGCACAAGATTTTGTGGCACACATTTCCGGCTGATGCCATCCCTCTTCAGAACTTTTCTTACCTTTAAATCCCGAAATCATCGCGACTCTGATCTGAGATCACTGTTTTTAAATATTTTAATTCCTTCAACAGGATTGATTTTACTTTGTGTTCCCGAGCATACGCCACTCTCTCCTTCGAGAAATATTCTAAATGTGACAGGGACCCGCGTTCGATTCCAGCCGGGCGACTGTCTGTGTGGAGTTTGCACATTCTCCCCGTGTCTGCGTAGGTTTCCTACGGGTGCTCTGTTTCCTCCCACAATCCAAAAATGTGCAGGCTAGGTGGATTGGCCATGCTAAATTGCCCATAGTGTCCAGGGATGTGTAGATTAGGTGGGTTATAATGGGATGGGTTCTGGGTGGGATGCTCTGAGGGTCGGTGTACGGTGTTGGGCCAAAGGGCCTGTTTCCAGGCTGAAGGGATTCTCTGAACCATGACATATATAATCCGCTATTTTTACAGATGACAGCACATTTTAAGATGGATTTAAGATTACTTTTGAAAGGGCACAACTCACTGTCTGAATGAGTCAACAAGTAGCGAAATACTAACAGCAGGCTATGAAATAATAATATTTAAATTGTCTTGAAACAGTACTTTACAGTTTGATTTTGCGATGTGGTGGCCTTCCCATTCCAATTCACGACACCAAAGCCTGGTTTAGGAAAAGGAATATATTCCACTCCCACAATTCGTCTTGATTATTTGAAAACATATCAAATAGACCATCTATCACGTCTCTAATTTTTCTCACTTCTGATGAAAGGTTACAGACCTGAAACGTTAAGTCTGCTTCATTCCATTTATTTTCCCAAAAGCTGCTGAGTAATTCTAGCTTTTTTTGTTTTTATTAGCATCAGATAGAATTTCAAAATCTAGTGAATGTATTAAATTAATGCGAACAAATATTTTCACTCAAACGTCCTGTTAGCAATTTTTTTAAAAACCTAAAGTAAACAGATTGCAAATTTTAAGAGTTAGCCTGTCATTAACTTTTGAAGAGACATGATCTCTTTTATCAGACCTGCCATGCTGTTTTTTGCTGAGTTTGTCAAGGAGACTCAAGATATTTTTAATAAAAACCGAAAGAACTGTGGATGCTGTAAATCAGGACCAAAAACAGAAGTTGCTGGAAAAGCTCAGCAGGTCTGGCAGCATTTGTGAAGAAAAAAGCAGAGTTAACATTTCAGGCCCAGTGACCCTTCCTCAGAACTCCGAGCTTTTCCGGCAACTTTGTTTTTGTTCAAGGTATTTTTAACTCGTCAGAAATTGTTTTGCTTCCCCCTAATGCTCAGGAAGGAAATGCTAGATACCCTCAATATTGATGTTCATGATTTGGCTTCTCAAATTAGAGAAAAAAAAATTGCTACCCAATTACAAACTAAACAATCACCAGCCATGCATATGTTCGAATGCTGTCAGAGAGTCACAGACATATACAGGACGGAAACAGACCCTTCGATCCAACTTGTCCATGCCAACCTCCCAAATAAATCTAGTCCCATTTCCCAGCATTTGGCCCAAATCCCACTAAATGTTTCCTATTCATATACCCATCCAGATGTCTTTTAAATCTTGCAATTGTACCAGCCTCCACTGTGGCAGCTCGTTCCTTAGATGTGCCATTCTCTGAGTGAAAAAGTTGCCCCTTAGATCCCTTCTAAATCTTTCCCCTCACAGCTTAAACCTCTGGCCTCTAGCTTTGGATTCCCCCATCCAGAGAAAAAAACCTTGTCTATTTACTCTATCCATACCCCTCATGATCTTATAAACCTCTATAAGATCACCACTCAGCCGCTGACATTTCAGAGAAAGTCACACCAGTGTATTCAGCCTCTCCCTCTTGCTCAAATCCTCCAACCCTGGCAAAATCCTTGTAAATCTTTTCAGAACCCTTTCATGTTTTGCAGCATCTCTGGTCAACAGTTCACTTCTTTTGAGAACACAGCCACAAACCTTGCAATAACACAGGTCTAATAAGCCCCAGCACTAGATGAAACTTCAGACATTCATTCAATCACTAAGCTTTAAAGAGATATCCCAAAATTAAACATTTTTAAGGTGCATATTTTTGCCACATCCATGCATAAGTTACATACTTTGACTAATATTTGGATTTAAAATCGAAAAGGTGTTTTGGTGTTTAATGCTTGTTGGCCCTACCCTAGATCGTGAAGAGAAGTAAGAAGCTTCTGCCTGGACTCTCTTTTGATTCTTGATTCTCATCTTTCTCTATTTCTTTGTCTCCTGCTCCAGACAATGGAGGAAACACCCTTTGCATTTTGGAATTATGCTCTTGCTCTGACGGGCACTTGTTGCCCTGAGGATCACAGTGACTTATGAGGCTATCCTAAGCAAGTACATGCAGAAAAGAAATAACTTGAATCTGTGCCAAAGAAAATGTTTAATAAACCCTATTTGATAAACACAGTTGTGATCTGTATGGTATTAAAAATGTATTAGATCTCCCAGCTCTGTGACCAAAGTGTTCCTAGAATTTTCTGTGGAAAAGTGACAACATTAAAGTCATTGTTGTCTGTTGATTTTAAAAGATACCTTGTGTATCGAAAACATTAAATTGAAATAGAAGATAGTCATGTAACATCACAATCAATAATTTTGTGAAATGCTGATTATCTACATATATTGCAAATTCTTCTCAATCATTTTAAGTTGGCAGGGTGACTGTGGAAAAACAAACAAGACACTTTGTGAAAATATTTTTAATCCAATCCATTGTTTAAATGATTTAAGAGCTACTAAGGTAACTTATTATATGCGAGATGCTAGATGATTTTAGAAAGAATCAGTATGGACTCAATTACCCTCCTGTGTTGCTATTGATATCTGTAATAAATATTGATATCAAAGTAAAGTTTTCATGGTGAACTGTTCACTGGGATTAAATTCTCGTAAGTTTGTCCTCGATGTCTTTATTGGCCGTTACTCTTGGAATCTCTAGCTTGACCCTGTCATTCTTGTTAATGACACATTTGTTACTGTTCACAATGGAATCAGTACGCATCAGTGCCATGATTCAGTTCAGGTACAATCGCTTCATACGCATGCTTTTTTTCTGGTTAAGGTCCTAACATTAGTAGTTGATTTGTCATTAAATATAGTTTCAAGCTGGGTTTGTGTTCTTCCTTTCAGTAAAATATCAAAATATTGTGTACAATTTAGAAGAGTTCATTTTTCGAAGGATATAATATTACTGGGGAAGATGCAATGTAGGTGTATTGGGATGCCATCAGAATGCAAGTGTACAGCTATAAAAGAAAATAAGGTAGTTTATTTTTCTACAGAAGTTGATAAGGTTAATAGGTCAAAATTAATAAGTGATGTTTTGTTTCTATGCATTGGTGACAAGGTAACTAGAAGAACAGGTTTAGAGCATACTTGCAGGGAAATCACAACACTGCCAGTACACAACAGATTTCCCAAATACATAGAGGGAGATAGGAGAGGAAGATGGAGATAAATTGATGTGAATTGCAAAAATACTATGGCAATAATAAAAGGATATTGTTACAAGACAGGCAGAGAATCAATGCAAATCAGTCTCCCTATCCCTGTCTTCATAAAACAGTAAAACTAAAATACTCAATGACCCTCAAAAACAAAAACAGAAGTTGCTGGAAAAGCTCAGCAGGTCTAGCAGCATCTCTGAAGACAAATCAAACTTAATGTTTCAGGTCTGGTGATCCTCTTTAGAACTGGTGGTAGCTAGGAAAATGTCAGTTTATATAAGACCATAAGATACAGGAGCAGAAATTCAGCCATTTGACCCACTGAGTCTGCTCTGCCATTCAATCATGGCTGATAAGTTCCTCAACCCCATTCTCCTGCTTTCTCCCCATGACCCTTGATCCCTTGATAATCAAGAACCTATCTATCTCAGACATAAATGTACTCAATGACCTGGCCGCCACAGCCTTCTGTGGCAGTGAATCCCATGGATTCACCACTCTCTGGCTGAAGAAGCTTCCCCTTATCTCTATTCTAATAGGTCTTTCCTTCACTCTAAGACTGCGCCCTCGGGTCCTAGACTCTCCTACAAATGAAAACATCTTTCCAACATCCACGCTGTCCAGGCCATTCAGTATACCATAAGTTTCAATTAGATCCCCACTTCATCCTTCTCAACTCCAATGAGTACAGTCCCAGAATCCTCAAACATTTCTCATATGTTAAGATTTTCATTTCTGGGTCTATTCTTGTGAACCTCCTTTGAACCCGCTTGAGGGCCAGTACATTCTTCTTGAAATATGGTACCCAAAACTGCACACAATACTCCAAATGCGGCCTGACTAGAGCCTTATAAAGCCTCAGTAGTACATCCCTGCTTTTATATTCAAGTCCTCACAAAATAAATGCCAACATTGCATTTGCCTTCCTGACTACTGACTCAACTTGCAAGTTTACCTTGACAGAATCCTGGACTAGAATTCCCAAGTCTCTTTGCACTTCAGACTTCTGAACTTTGTCCCCATTTAGAAAACTTTTATTCTTCTTACCAAAGTGCATGACCTCACACTTTCCCACATTGTACTCCATCAGCCACTTCTTTCCCCACTCTCCTAACCTGTCCAAATCCTTCTGCAGCCTCCCCACCTCCTCAATACTACCTGTCCCTCTACCTATCTTTGTATTGTCTGCAAACGTAGCCAGAATGCCCACAGTTCTTTCATCTAGATCATTAATGTGTAAAGTGAAAAGTTGTGGTCCCAACATTGACCCTTGCAGAACACCACTTGTCACTGGCTGCCATCCCGAGAAAGACCCTTTTATCTCCAATCTTCTTTCCATGCTAGCACCTTGCCTCTAACACCATGGGCCCTTATCTTACTCAGCAGCCTCCAGTGCAACAAAGGCCTTCTTGAAGTCCAGATGGATAACATCCATTGGCTCTCCTTGATCTACCCTGCTTGTTACTTCCTCAAAGAATTCTAGCAGATTTGTCAGGTATGACCTCCCCTTGATGAAACCATGCTGACTTTGCCCTATTTTATCATACACTTCCAAATATTCAGAAATCTCATCCTTTACAATGGACTCCGAAATCTTACCTACCTTCAAGGTTAGGCTAGTCAGCCTGTAATTTTCCATCTTTTGCCTTACTCCCTTTTTAAACAAGAGTGTCACGTTAGTGATTTTTCAGTCCTCTGGGACCCTCCCTGACTCTAGTGATTCCTGAAAGATCAACACTAACGCTTCCACTATCTCTTCAGCTATCTCCTTTAGAACTCTGGGGCGTAGTCCATCTGGTCCAGCTGATTTATCCACCTTCAGATGAATCAGTTTTACTAGCACCTTTTCCTTAGTGATGGCCACCGTACTCAGCTCTGCCCCCGACTCTCTTGAATTTTTGGGATATTATTCGTGTCTTCAACTGTGAAGACTGACGTGAATTATTCAGTTCCTCAACTATCTCCTTGTTCCCCACTATTATCGCTCCAGTGTCATTTTCCAGTAGTCCAATGTCCACTTTTGCATCTCTTTTGCCCTGTACATATCTAAAAAACCTCTTACAGTCTTCATTTATATTACTAGCTAGCTTAGCCTCATATTTAATATTCTCCCTCCTTATTTCTTGTTTTGTTGCCCTCTGTTGGTCTTTGTAGGCTTCTCAGTCCTCTAGTTTCCCAATGCCCTTTGCCACATTATATGCTTTCTCTTTTGCTTTTATTCTATCTATGACTTCCTTAGTCAGCCGTGGTCGCATCATCCTCCCTGTACCATGTTTCTTTATCCTAGGGATGAATTTTTGCTGTGTCTCCTGAATTACTCCCAGAAACTCATGCCAGTGCTGCTCCACTGTCTTTCCTGCTAGGCTCCTCTTCCAGTCAATTTGGCCCAGCTCCTCCCCCATATCTCTGTAGTCGCCTTTATTCAACTGTAATACCGTTACTTCTAATTCTATCTTCTCCCTCTCAAATTGGAAAGTAAATTCTATCATCTTAGGATCACTGACTCCTAAGGGTTCCTTTACCTTAAGCTCCCTTATCAAGTCTGCCTCATTGCACAACACTAAGTCTGATATTGCCTGTTCCCTTGTGGGCTCCACCACGAGCTGCTCCAAAAAACCATCTCTTAGACAAACTCCTTTTCTTGCAATCCACTACCAACATGATTTTCCCAGTCCTCTGCATATTGAAATCCTGCATGATCACTGTGAATTTGCCTTTCTTACACACCTTTTCTATCTCCTGGTGTATTTTGCCCCCCAGATTCTGACTACTGCTTGGAGGCCTGTACACAACTCCAACTATGGATTCTTTTACCTTTGCGGTTCCTCAACTCTCCTCACACAGATTCCACACCATCTGACCCTACCTCGTTTCTTCCTACTGACTTACTACTAAACCCCTCGGCCCACCTGCCTATCTTTTTGTTAGGATGTATATCCTTGGATATTCAGTTCCCAATACTGATCCCCGAAGCAGAAGATAGGGTGGGAGTAGGGGTTAATGAGAAAACAATAGATGGGGCTAGAGCCCAAAGAGGGAATTAAACAGCTGGACAGACAAAGGGTATGGATGATGATGATCTGGCTAGGAGAGCGAATAACTGTTAATGGAGACTGTTAGTGGCTAACAATAGGTAATGTGTAATGACAGACGAAGTGCTAACAAGGCCTGGTGTGTGGGTTTGGGGGCTAGGACATGGGAGAGTTCGGGCCCTAAAATTATTGAACTCAGTTTTGAGTCCAGAGGGCTGCAGGGTCCCCAAGCAAGTGAATGAGGTGTTGCTCTGCCAGCTTGCACTAAGCTTTGCTGGAACACTGCAGCAAGCCTGAGATAGAAATGTTGGCCAGGGAACAGGGAGGTGTGTTATAGTGGCAGGCAACTAGAAGCTCAGGGTCTTTTTTGCAGGCCTACAAAGTTACCCCAATGGATTCCAACCAGACTTTGTGAATTACCGATACCAGATACAAAGTTTATCACTTAACAAAAGAATTGACAATCTATTAATAATACAGTAGCTTTAGCAAAACAAAGTTAAACAACAAGGTAGTCTCATTAATACCTACGATTGAAATTCAATCTTTGATTCTAGCCCCTATTTACACATACATAGACAGACACAATTGAGAGATAAATTAAAGAAAAATAAAGGGAATGTAACAAGCCAGTTCACTTAAACAGTTTCCACGATCTGTAATATCACAGGCACATGGGATTTTATTTTGCACGGCTGACAAAGGCATTGGTCAATGCAAATAGTTTTCAGTAGACTGATGAATATTTGCTTAATACATAACTGAGATTCTATTCTCCAAACTTTCTATAAGTTGATATTGGGAGGATAATCAGGGAGCAACCAAACCTCCATCCTGCAACTTTGGTAGCCGCAATCCTTCTGACAAAATGCAAAGTTCAAAACTAGTTCAAATTTAGGTTTCTCTTTGTTTGACTGGATGACACTTGTCTCCCTCTGAGGCCCCTATAAACATTAACACGTCATTTATTTGAGCATAATTCATCTCCAAAATCGAAATGCCGACAGTGTTCATCAAACATTAACTTGCAATTCACTTTCAGGCCTGGCCTTATAAACGAATATTAGTTTGTTTCTTCTCTTCTTATTTAGAAAAAATGTTGCGACTTACAGTCCAAAGGTCACCTTCAGCTCACAGCTCACAGTTGACAGCACCTAACCAAAAATGATAAAAATGAAAGATAAAATGTTGAAGGTCTCGACAATATTTAATTACTCTGAAATTAATTGGGGTCTTATCAGTATAAAAGTTTTGCAATTCTAAGTTAATACATTTAATAGAACATTGGTTTGCCGCTCCATAGCAAGCTCAACAAGAAAAGGTGCAGCTCTCATTACGTTGTCGAAATGAAGCTTGGAACTTGAAAGGATATCAGAATTAGAGCATTTGATGGTCATGTTCAGCACAGTTGTGGAATAGGACAAAGGTGAATCAAGAATATACTTTTTCATTCAGTGAAATGCTGATTTTATTAAGTTGAGGTTTGATTTGGAAAACATGGATTGGAAACAAGATAACAAAGTGTGAAGCTGGATGAACACAGCAGGCCAAGCAGCATCTCAGGAGCTCAAAAGCTGATGTCAGCTTTTGTGCTCCTGAGATGCTGCTTGGCCTGCTGTGTTCATCCAGCTTCACACTTTGTTATCTTGGATTCTCCAGCATCTGCAGTTCCCGTTATCTCTGATGGATTGGAGACAACTACTTGAAGATAGATCAGTGTCAGAGCAATGGAAGATGTTCAAGAAGATCAAGAGGTTTTGAAACAAATATATTTCCACAAATAAGATACTCCTGGATGTCAAAGACCACAAGGAGTACAGAAGATAAGGCAAAAAAGGGAAGCCAAAAGGAATATAGAAATTGTCAGGGTGACATTACAGAGAGAGTTCTGAAGACAAAGAATTTGGCAAGCAAAGTTAAGCAAAACCCAAAAACGATTCATACATAGATAAAAAAAACAAAAAAAATTAAAGAAGGAATTGTCCTTTAGTGATCAAAAAAGGAACCAATACATGAAGGCAGTTGATGTGACCATGATTCTTAATGAATCGTTTGCATCTGTCTTCACATAAAATGGAGACAATTGCACTTAATGGGAAACAGTGTGAAACATTTGATGTCATAGCCATTGATCGAGAGAAATATTAAGATTTTGACATTTGGATAAATCACCAGACATGGATGAAATGTATTGCAAGTTACCAACAGAAGCAAGGGAGAAAATAGCATAAGCTCTAACCATAATTTTCCAATCATCTCTGGCTACAGGCACGGTGCCATAATGCTGTTAACATTTTACAACTGCTAAAACAGGATCAAGGGATGAGTAAGTAAGTATCAGCCTAACCTCGATGGAGGACAATTTGATAAAATGTAACCCATGCAGATTTCAACGACGCTTTTGACAAAGTCCTCTGTGCAAAAGGTAAAAGTCCATGGGATTGAACAGAAAGTGGAAAGGTGAATTTCAAATTGACTCAATGGCAGGAACCAAAGTGCAATGGTTGACGACTGCTTTAGTAACTGGAAGGTGTTCCACTGGGTTCAAGACTAGATTATTAGCTTTTTAATGGGTCAATGATTTAGACTTACATGACCCCTACATTTATAGAAGTTTGGGCCTGATTCAAAAATTGGCCATATGGTTTACATTGTAGACTTCAGTATGTGAGCAATAAATTGGTGAGTTGAGCAAAAAAGCAGCAAATCAATTCCATATCGTGAAATGAGAGGTGATGCATTTGTGGAGGACAAACAAGGCTAGGGAGTACAGAATAAATGAGAAGTGTAATGGAACAGAAGGATTTGGATCCTGGCAGTAACAAATCAGATAAATAAGGCGGTGAATGCATGATCTTGACCATTATTAATTGAGGCATAGAAGATCAAACAGGTTATGCTGTCAACTGAAAAAAACACATTAGGACTCAACTGGAGTATTGTGCATTATAAAATTAGAGGTCATTAACAAAGATTTTGCCACAAATTAATATTTTAATTTTGAGGAAATATTGAAAATGTTGAGATTACTTTCTTTAGAACAGAGTAAGCTGAGGGGGAATTTAATTAATATGTAAAGAATCATATGGGGCCAAGATTGAATAGGAAGGACCTATTTCCCTTTGAAGAGGTCAATAACGATATCCCGTCACCAAGTCACCCTTTATTTCGTCTTCTTCTTCAGGTGGTAATGGCGTTGAGGCTACAATATCTGCTGTGTCCATTTCATCCTCAGAGGTTTCTTCGAAACTAGGTGGAGGGGAAGAACCCACAGGCTGGATGTTCTGACTGGCTGGGAATGTTTTGCTTCTGCCCATTTGCAAGATCGCAGCTTTCATGTGGCCCGTGTGCTTGTTCAGGACTGCCTGTCCTACTTGAACTTTGTGCGCCACAGGACTAGGCCTCACACCAAATCTGCTTGTTACCCATCTAGGGCCATTGTCAAATATCATCCCCTGAAATAAATGCCTCTCTTACTTAGAGGAGTCTTGTGTCCAGCTTTGGCATTTCTGATGCCGTTTTACCCCCTCCTGCATGTCCAGGAAGATCATGTTTAAACTGGTGTGGAGTCTTCTCCCCATTAGCAATTCTCTGGAGCTATGCCTGTAGCTTCATGAAAGGTGATCCTATAATCAAACAGGAACCAGGACAGTTTGGTATCAAGTGAAGCTGTAGGCTGTTTCTTTATGCCTGCCTTCAAAGTTGGGACTACTGTTTCTGCCAGACCATTAGATGATGGATGGTACAGAGCTGTCCTTCCATGCCAAATGCCATTTGACTTCAGAAAGTATTTGAATTCCCTACTGGTCAATGATGGCCTGTGGTCTCTGACCAACACTTCTTTGAGTACATGTATTACAAAAGATGCTCATAACTTTTCAGTTGTCATTCTTGTGTTTGACGAATGAATCTATGCATGTCCAATCACTTTCAGTGAGTGTCCACAATGACTAAAAACATACAGCCAGTGAAATGACTGCACAGTTGATGTGTAAACAAATCCAGGGTTTACCCAGCCATTCCCACAACTGTGGGGAAGCTGCTGGCGGTAATTTTTGTCCTTGTTGGCACTCTGGCCACTGCCCCATCTATGTGACTATGTCACCATACAATCCTAGTCACCGGACATAACGTCTCAACAACATTTTAATTTTCAAAACCCCTGGATGACCCTGGCGGAGTTCAGCCAGTAGCTGGCGACAACTAGGTCAGGACAATCACTCTTGCTCCCCATAATAACATGCTGTCCTCTATGGTGATCTGGTCTCACCGGGTCCAGAAAGGTTGTGATGGTCCTTTTGTTTCCCCATCACCACCAGCTGATTTAGCTTGTCAGGATAGGATTGTTTTGTGTCCACAGTCGAATACTGTCAGCAGTGTGTCCAGAAAGATTAGTACAAGAACAGACTCTTCTCGTGCTGTCACCACCAGTGGTGTATATGCCAATGGGAGGCAGCTCAATACATCTGCATTTTCCACCTGACCTCCCGATTGTGTTCCGACTTATAATTGTACGCACTCAGAATGGGAACCCACCACTGAATTTAAACTGAAGCTATGGTTGGCATGGCCTTGTCATCCTTGTGTAGCCCAGGGTGGGGTTTGTGTTCTGTTACTATTACAAATTTACATCTATGAAGGTATTGGTGAAACCTTTTCACACCAAGGATGACCACCAAACCTTCCTTCTCTATCTGAGTGTAGCTTTGGTCAGCATCAGTTTAAATCTGGGAAGCATATTCTATCGGACGTTTCTCTCTGCTGGACCATCTGTGAGCCAACAGTTCCCTGATCCCATATGGGGAGGCATCACATGTCAATCCCACATCTTGCTTGAAATCGTGGCGTACCAGCGTCTTAGACAGCAATAACTGCTTCTTCACTTCTCTAAAGGCTAAATCTTGGCTACAAGACCATTTTGAAGGCAGACCCGCTTTCAATAGCAGATTAAAGGTTGCTAGGATGGAGGACAGGTTACATGTGAATTTTCTGTAATAATTCATCAACCCAAGGAAAGGCCTAAGCTCAGATACAGGCATGGGAACCAAGGCACTTTTAATTGCCCTCACTTTATCTTCCAAAGGATGTAACCCTCTCTTGTCAACTCTGTAGCCAAAAGTACGTCACTTGGGGTGCCTGAACACATTTTTTTTTCCTTCCTAAGGTGTACATCCACCTTGGAGAAACAATTAAGCACTTTGTCCAAGTTCTCTAAATGATCTTTGTTGGTCTTCCCGATAATCCAGATCATCCAGATAAATGCAACCTAGGTAGACATTAAACATTCTCTATTGTCTGCTGGAAAATGGCACAGGCTGATAAGACCCCAAAAGGCAGTCTCATATATTGATAGAAACCATTATGTGTATTAATTGTAGCATATGTCTGGGAATCTTCATCTGATCGCAATTGCAGGTATGCATGGCTCATGTCCAGCTTCATGAAGGACAGCACCCTGCCCCAACTAGTTTTGCATATAAGTCCTCTTCACAAGGGATTGCTGGTATTTATCTAGCTGCAAAAAGCAGTTTACTGTTTGTTTGAAATCCCTACGAACGTGAACTGATATGTCGGGCTCCACAATCGGTATGACAGCTGCTACCCATTCTGCAAATTGTACTGATTTAATGATTCCTTCGCCTTCTAACCTCCTGATTTCTGCCTCTACTTTTGTACATAAAGCAAATGGCACTGGGTGGGCCTTGTAGAATCATGGAATTGCTTCTTTGTCAACATGTAGGGTGGTCTTATCTCCTTTAAAAGACCCTAGATCTTCCTGAAAACCCTCTGGGTATTTAATTAGGACTTCACTCAGACAGTCATTCACTAAATTGAAAAACGTTGAGCTAATCCAGTTGAAACTTTTACAACCAATGTTGTGCTGTCAAGCTTGGGCTCAGACCTTTTAGTACAATCAATGGTTACTAAGCCAGCTGCTTCTTGTAAGAGACAGGGACTGAAGTTGTATCCTTAATCTGTCAGGGTTCACCAGTATAGATTCTGAGCCTGGCCAAGGTCTTCTGCACCTATGGGTTGGAGGCAAGAGTGAATTTTGGTTGAGACTGGTTCCGCAATCGCTGGTTCAGCCATCAAGTATCGAACCCAATTTGCACTGGGTGACGTTTCAACCAGACATTTATTTTGATTGTATCAGAGATAATGGGAACCGCAGATGCTGGAGAATCTGAGATAACAAAGTGTAGAGATGCTGCTTGGCGTGCTGTTTTCATCCAGCTCTACATTTTGTTATCTCATTTATTTTGATTGGTTCTGTTTTGGATGTTGCTAAGCAATTTAACTGTTCCAAACCCAAGGTAGGTGGGCTTTCCAGAGTGTGCACTCTACTGATACTAGCCTATGAGTTTACTGACTCAATTTAGATTTAGTGGGACTCTTTTGCTGTCTCAAATCTGCATACCAGTAGGAAATACAATGGTTTGCCGGCCTGGATCCTGAAGAAGACATTAACCATTTGGCCAAGGCTTGGCTTTGTTTTTGAGTTTTGCTGTGGGGTGACCTAGAGTCCCTCTATTCACGACCTGCCCTAAGTGAGGCTGTGCAGTTGCCTTCAGTCAAGTGGAGTCCCCAGGTTCAGTTGGCCTGACAAGTGTGTCCACTTCCATTAGCAACCCTGTAACTCATGTGCTCCACTTGCCATATTTTCTAATGATAAAGCCAGTTGGGTTTCAGCTAATAGGTGCTTTTGCATAATCACATCATTAATCCACAAGTCACACAACACCAGGTCATAGTCCAACAGATTTATTTGAAATTTCAAGCTTTCAGAGCGTAGCCTCTTCATCAGTTGAAGTGAGACAGAAGCACAGATAACACAATTTATAGGTAGGGAGAGATCAAAAGACCATGCAAATGGTGTGGGTGGAGTACAGAATAATAAGTCTCTGGAGGTGATCCGAAGTGCCAGACAGGGTGAGTAAAGTGTCAGCAGCTGAACAATGAGCAAAGGGATGACCTCTAATCCGATTAAATGAGGCAGAGAGATAATTACAAAAAATTAAAAATAAGGTGGTGCTGGTGACAAACCAAATGGCTGGGATAACATGATACGTGTAAGGGTCCCATGCTGATGATTTAACAATGTAATAAGTAATCCAAAACTGTATAAACTAATTAAGATAGAGAGATCATAACAATTTATCCAGGTGATGATGTCAAAACAGGACAGTAAGGAAGATTTTACAGGTACAAAGCAGCGTGGTTGAGTCACATGTAGCACAACATGTGCCCAAGATCCCATTTGAGGCCATCTTCATGAGTATGGCATTTGGCGATCAGTTTCTGTTCGATGATTCTATATTGTTGTGTATTTTGAAGGCTACCTTGGAGGATGTTTAGCTGAAGATCAGAGGCTGAATGTCCTTGACTGCTTAAGTATTCCCCCACTGGGAGGGAATATCCCTGCCTGGCAATTGTTGTGTGGTATCCATTCATTCGTTGTCATGTCATCTGCATGGTCTTGCCAATATGCCATGCCTTAGGCATCCTTGCTTGCAGTGGATGAGATAGACAATGATGGCTGAGACACAAGAGTGTCTGCCAAGTATGTGATGGGTGGTGTTCCCATGTGTGATGGTATTATCCGTGTTGATTATCTGACATATCTTGCCGAGGTTGCCATGGCAGAGTGGTGTGGTGTTGTGATCGATGTTCTCCTAAAGGCTGGGTAGTTTGCTGTAAATGGTGATCTGTTTAAGATTTGGAGGTCATTTGAAGGTGTGAAGTGAAGGTGTAGGGATGATTTTGGTGAAATACTAATCGTCATCAATTACATACTGAGGGCTGTGAAGAACGTGGTGTAGACTGTCTGGTGTACAGGAGTACTGGATGATGGAGGATACTCTATAGGTCACGCCCTGTGTCTGTCTTCTGAGGAAGTCATTGCAGTTTTTTGCTATGGCACATCAGAACTGACAATGAGTTGAGTGTCGTATCCCATTGTTATGAGGGTGTCCTTCAAAATCTTTAGGTGGCCATCACATTCCTCCTCATTTGAGCAGATCGTGTGCGCGTGCAGGGCTCGCCTATAGCGCATGGCTTCTTTAATACGTTTAGGGTGGAAGCACAGAAGTGCAGCATTGTGAGGTTATCTGTAGGCTCGCAGTAGAGTGAGGTATTGAGGTGTCCATGCTTGATGGAGATATGTGTGTCCAAGAATGAGACTGATTCGAAGGAATAGATCATGGTCAATCTGATGATGGGATCAACCTTGTTGATATCACTATGTAGCCGTTGTGTGATTCCTCACCATAAATTGAAAGGAAGAAAATGTTGTCAACGTATCTAGTGTATAGCAAGATAATAAAATGTGAGGCTGGATGAACACAGCAGGCCAAGCAGCATCTCAGGAGCACAAAAGCTGACGTTTCGGGCCTAGACCCTTCATCAGAGAGACCCATCCCTTCCTCCCACCCCAAGCCGCACCCCCATCTACCTACTAACCTCATCCCACCTCCTTGACCTGTCCGTCTTCCCTGGACTGACCTAGCCCCTCCCTACCTCCCCACCTATACTCTCTCCACCTATCTTCTTTACTCCCCATCTTCGGTCTGCCTCCCCCTCTCTCCCTATTTATTCCAGTTCCCTCTCCCCATTTCCCTCTCTGATGAAGGGTCTAGGCCCGAAACATCAGCTTTTGTGCTCCTGAGATGCTGCTTGGCCTGCTGTGTTCATCCAGCCTCACATTTTATTATCTTGGAATTCTCCAGCATCTGCAGTTCCCATTATCTAGTGTATAGCGTTGGTTGGAGGTCCTGCGCAGTGAAGAACTCTTCCTTGAACTTCTGTATGAAAATATTGGCATATTGGGGTGTGAATTTAGTCCCCATGGCTGTTCTGTGTTTGGATAAAGGACTGGTTTTCGAAGGTGAAGTCATTGTGGTCAAGGATGAAGCAGATGAATTGCAGGACAACATCTTGAAATTGACAGTTGTTGGTGTTGAGTCCTGAGATTGTTGCAGCAATGCCACCATCATGGAGTATGCTGGTACAGAGTGCCAAAATGTCCACTGTGCTGAGGAATGTTCCTGGCTCAACTGGTCCGTGGGTGCTGTGTTCCTGTCAGAAATCTGTTGAGTTGCGATAGAAGCTGGAGATTCTTTGTACAATGGGTTTAAAGATGTCCTCATCATAGCCACAGAGGTTCTCACACAGTGTCCCACTGCCTGGTATGTTGGCCTTGTGTATCTCTGGAAGGTAGTAGAAGCCCCCTATATGAGATGCACATGGGATAAGAGTGCATACGATACCCTGAAGGTCTGGATGAAAGGTCTTGATCAGTCTGTTCAGTTCATGAGTCCATTCTTTGGTCAGATTGGCAGGTAGTTCTCTGCAATGTTCCTGGTTGTTCAGTCGTTGGTATACTTCTTTGCAGTAGTTCGTTCTATTCTGTATGACAATGGCTCCTCCTTTGTCTGCTGGTTTGATGACGATGTTGGTCTTGAGAGCATGGATGGTGTTGTTTTGTGCTTGAGTGACATTCTGTACTATCTTGTGAGCACAGCTGAGGAATCTGGCGTTAATGCATCACTTGGCAGCTTCAATATATATGTCGAGCCTAGGGAAATAGCCTTCTGGAAGGGTCCAATTCGACTCTCTCTTCTTTGGTCGCTGCACCACAGATCTCTCTGTTGACTGTTCTGGTTCATTGGTTGTCTCATTGGGCTCACTGCTGACATCTCGGGGTTTGTGGAAGAATTCCTGGAGCCCCATTGCCCTCTTGAATTCCTCTGTGTCTGCCGCCAGATCAATAGGGGCGATTTTGATAGTTGGGCAGAAACTGAGCCCTCAGATGAGAACTTCAGTTTTGTCTGGTTGAGGGATCTGGTCAGACAAGTTGATGATGGATTTCTCTGTGGTGGTACCAGTTTCAACTGTGGTATCAGGGAAGCCTTGGTTACTGCTGGCACTCACATCATTTGTATGGTCTTTTGCTCTCTCTGCCCTTTATCTCTCTCTGCCCATAAATTCTGTGTTCTGTGTCCTTCTCTCTCACTTCGCTTGACAAAGGGGCTACACTCCAAAAGCTTGTGATTTCAAATAAACCTGTTGGATAATAACCCAGTGTCATGTGACTTCTGCCTTTGTCCACCCTACTCCAACACCAACACCTCCACATCATGGACACCATTAATCCGGCGTGCCAAATGGTCTCTCAGCATCTCACTTAGGGTTAAACCAAAATTGCATGCCTCTGCCAGTTGTCTTAACCTCATCAAAAATCCTGATACAGATTCCACTCGTTCGTGAACTGACAAATAAAACCGATAGTGTCTCAGAATTAGAGGAGACTTGGGGTTGTAATGTTCCTTAACTAAATCCATCAATTCTTGAAAGGTTTTAATTTCTGGTACCTTAGGGAAAGTTAGGCTTCTAATAATTGAAAAAAACTGCGAGTTCACAAGCTATCAAGAGAATTACTGATTGCTTTTTGTCTTGCCCAATGTCATATGCCCAGAAAAAATAATGCATTATTTCTGCATTCTGGGCCCAGTCTTCGAGGGCAGGATCAAATGAGTCAAACCTTCCAAATAGCAACATGACGCCAGAAATGCTCACCCCAAATCAAAACAACTGTTGCAAGCACATCTCTTCAGGGGCAATTCCATTCTCATTGCCACTGAAATAACCCCACGAACACCAGCTTTCAGAGTCTCAGTCCTTCTTTGGGTGTTAGTGACAGAGATAGTATCAGACACAGAATTTACAAACTTTTAATCTTTTACTTACAAATTTTGCATCTGATACTACCTCTGTCAATAACACCTAAAGAAGGACTCAGGCTCCAAAAGCTTGTGCTTTCAAATAAACGTGTTGGACTATAACCTGGTGTCATGTGATTTCTGACTTTGTCCACTCCAGTTCAGCACTGGCATCTCCACAACATGTCAATAAAAACTGGTATCATATCACCAAGTTGCCCTTTATTTTCATGTGCGCAGTAGATGACACTGACCAAACTAGCTCACAGCGAGTTCATAGAGTGAACAGAACCCTTGACACCTCTGGTTATATCTGTCAGCCAGGGCTCCCTGATTGGGGCTGCTGACCTGGTCCAGTCAGGGAACTCATATTCTATTTGACTCACCTGACCGACCTTGTTCTAAGCACTATCACGCCCTTCCCTTTTATTGAGCCTCCCTCTGCTATATAATTCTACAATTTAATGATTCTATTAATTCCATATCAACAGTCCCTCATTCTAAATTCTCATTTCATCTGTTTGTCTTGACTAAAACATATATTCTCTGAATGCAGCAGGTGTTCCTTCCAGTCTGGTCTTTCCTTCAAGGCAGCTCCCTCTTTTGGTATAGACTTGCAATCACATTGTGCTTTATGACATTAACAACAGTAATGGTAACAACTCAAATAATTTAATACAAATTAAGTTTTTAAATGCTGTCATAATTATTTAAATAAATGCACGCAGGAATTGTTCACCAATAAGTATATGATAAATGACCTGTTAACCTGCTTTGCTGATCTTCAAGTAATGAGAAATGTTAACTCAAGACACGAGGAGAGCTCTTCCGTTCTTCAAGCACCATTCATTTGAGCTGCCAGATGGGGCATCAGTTTAATGTCCAATTCATTCCTACTGTTCTACTAAAGAGAAATCAGACACAGAGGGAATCAGAGAAACACTCAGGATTCAGGGAAAAGATAAAGCAGCTGAGATCTGAGAGAGATCTTCAACGTGGCAATGCACGAGCATAAGCCTCATGTATCAAACACCTTTTCTTAGTCACTAAAATTTATTTAGTTTTACTGTTCTGAATAAAAATCACTTGTGGCAACATTGTTTCAACTTCTTTGTCACATAACAAGTTATTGAAATTTCTTTCTGATGGCGTATTAAACCAGACAGGAATCCCACTGTTAGGGAGCTAGAGTTAAAATTGCACTTTTCAACTTATTCTCCATTCTGTATCTCCTGGGCCTTATTTAGATCACAGTTTTGTTTGACTTTAGAATATTTATTTTATACTTCCACAACTCCCTTCATCCTCTTCCCCCTCCCATTGGTATTCCCCGTGCTCCATTTCACTCCCCAGGTTGTTTGGTCATTTAGCTCAATTTGCTAGATAACTAGAGCGTGGTGTAGAATGATGCTAACAACATGAGTTCATTCCCCACACTGGCTGTGCTTGTTCATAGAGGCCTTGCCACCGCAGCTCAGCCCACACTTGTGGAGTGGTGCCCCTCAATCTAATTATGGCCAGTAGCCTTTCTCTAAATAGCCTATGGTCTTTTTGTGAACTATGGCTGATTATCTAACCCAAACCCATTAGTAAAAACACGACAATAGTCCTGATGTCATTGTTGTAATGTAGGAAACAAGGCAACCACTTGACACATAGCGAGCTTTCACAAACAACAAAGAGATAATGATCAGACAATCTGTTTAGTGATGCTGGAATGTGGAATTATCATTGAGAGTGCCAATGGCCCCCTGTTCATCAAAACAGTCAAAAATCACACAAAACCGTGTTATAGTCCTACTGGTTTTTTTGAAGACACAAGCTTTCGGAGTCTCACTCCTTCATCAAGTATCAGTGAGAGAGGTGGCATCAGACACAGAACTTGTAAGCAAAAGATCAAAGGGTCATAGAACTGATGTGAGTGTGTTAAATAAACCCAACTTAGCTGTTAAATCTTCCATCAGAAAAAATTAATATGCAAATTCAAGAATTTCTTTCAAGTCACAGCCCCAAGATAACTAATTGTTTTTAATCAGTTCCCTCAGTATACCAGAGGTGACATCCCAGGTCAGACAATGCATTTTAGGTGCGGGGGCTTGTTCAGAATCTGGCTGTGTATCAAGTTGGAGTCAATCTGGTTTTATTTCCAAAGTAGGAATTTATAAAATGCCACATTGAATGTCTACAAATTGTGTGCTTTTTAAACAAAATAGAATGTATCTGCAATTACAAATAAGCTTAGATTTATATGCGTGCGTGTGCGTGTGTGTGTGGACTACAACACTATACAACCCTATCTTGGCAAGCTCTGAACACATCAGATCTTCGACATGGACACTAACATCACACGTGGGAACACCATCCACCATGTGCATGGCAGATACTCGTGTGACTCAGCCAACGTCATCTGTCTCATATACTTCAGGCAAGGATGCCCATGGCATGGTATATTGGCAAAACTATGCAGACACTACGACAGCAGATGAATGGTAACTGAACAATAATCACCAGACAGGGATGTTCCCTCCCAGTGCAGGAAAAATTGAGCAGTCAAGGACAGTTGACCTCACATCTTTGGGTAAAAGTCCTCCAAGGTGTACTTTGGGATACTCAACAATGCAGGCGACCCCACCACACTATACACTCACACATTCGCACATACATACACACTCTCTCGCACACATACTTTTACGCTCTCTCTCCTTCAAACATACATGCATGCGCACACACACACACACACACACACACACACACTGTAGACAGTCAATGTGGCATTTTATAAATTCCTACTTTGGAAATAAAACCAGATTAACTCTAACTTGATACACAGCCAGATTCTGAACAAGCCCCCAAACCTAAAATGCATTGTCTGATCTGGGACGTTAACTCTGGTATACTGAGGGAACTGATAAAAACAATTAGTTATCTTGGGGCTGTGACTTGAAAGAAATTCTTGAACTTGCACATTAATTTTTTCTGACTGATTGAAGGTTTAACAGCCAAGTTGGGTTTATTTAACACTCACATCAATTCTATGACTCTTCGATCTTTTGCTTATAAAATTCTGTGTCTGGTGCTACCTGTCTCACTGACACCTGAAGAAGGAGCAAGACTCTGAAAGCTTGTGTCTTCAAAAAAACCTGTAGGACTATAACCTAGTGTCATGTGATCTCTGACCTTGTCCAGCCCAGTCCAACACAAGCACCTGCACATCATCAAAATAATGACAGCGTATCTTTCACATCAACTTGAAAGCAGAAATAGCATTTCTGTATAATGCCTCATTGATATAATGGCATCTCAGACAGTGCCACACTCCTTAATTGCTGAAGGAAATTTCCAATAAAGGGAACAAAAATACTGGAGGCAATTCATAACCAAGAGCTAACAGGGAAAGGAATAGTTTTAATCTGGCAGCAGATAAATAGTTTGGGAAATTTACTAAAGATGCAAGATTTTCCTGATCCCTCATAGTGAACCAAACTAAGCTCACTTACTCTGATGTAATTCATAGACAAACAAGTTATAATTGCTTGTGCTGCTAATTCCTTCCTTGGGCCAGCAAGCATTTTCTTTTCAAAAAACAAAAAAAACTGACGATGCTGAAAATCAGAAACAGTTCTGAAGGAGGCTCACTGAACCCAAAAAGTTAGCTTTGCTTTGTCTCCACAGATGCTGCTAGACCTGCTGAGTTTTTCCAACCATTTCCAATTTTGTTTTTAACTGTTTGCTTTTCTTACCTATTGATTAGGTTTTTCCATTTCTTGTTGTACTGTCAAAGGCATTACAAAAGTGAAGCTCAGAATTAATCTCAGTAAGGATTTTTAGCAAATGTACTGAAGTGACATGAATAAAAATGTTATGCGGTAAACCAGCATTTTTTATGTGGCAAATAGCAGAATATCAAGTAAGATCCAAGCAGAAAAAAAAGGAGAAAATCCAATGTGTGTTTATTTTTGTTTAAAATGAGTCAACATAGTACCGTAAGTGTAGACGGTAATTTTTAAAAAATAAAACATTTCCATACCAGCAGAGACCTGCAAAACATGTGCAGTGTAATTTGTGTCTTTATTGCAACTGTACTACTTTAAATTATTATCCCATGCTGTTACCCTCATGCCATACACATTGCATTTCTTTCGTGCCTTTGCATTTCACTCCCATCCCTCTTCAGTGCATTCCCCATCCCACATTCTGTAGCACTCATGCCATTTCCACATTGTCCCTTTTCCTGCTGTTTCATTTCCCATCCACCCAATCCCTCTAGCAAGGTGACTCTGGTCTGCCACTTTTTTTTTCACATGGCACCTGTAAAATTTATAAATGATCAATTTGACTGTATTTAATGCCAATAACTGGCATATAATTTGAATAGAAATTTACCTGATTACAATTTTTTCCTGTATCTGGCTTTAGTTTTATGTTTTTTAAATCAACCTGTTGAGACATATAATAATAATTCTGCTTTGCAGGTTAGACTTGAACACAGACCTTCTGACCACAAGACATAGGAGCAGAAGTAGACCATTCATCCTATCATGACTGGTTTGACATGCAAGAGATTGTGCTGATCAGCTAATCCTCAATGCCACCTACCTGCCCTTGCCCGTAATCCTTAATTCAAAGTCTGTCTCAGCTTTGAATATAGTTAATTGAAGTGACTGAGGAAGGATGGAACTTATGTTGATGTGGGAGGGGAGGGACAGTGTGTGGTGGGAGAAAATAGAGGACATGGAAATGGTGCCCAGAAAGATAGGACAAAACAGGGATGAGGCAGACAAACAGACAAACATATCACTGACGAGTGAGGCTCAGCGCAAGCAGGAAAGACAAACCTCATCTTCCAGCTAGGCACAACGGGGGCATCAGGCCTCAACATTGAGTTGAACAATTTTAGAATATGAGCACATAATTTCTAATCAAAAGAACAAAAATACAGGCGGCAAATCATAACCTGTCCCTTGATGGTCCTTTGTACCTTATCCCAAGCCCCAACACCACCACCATCACAAGCCTAGGTCATATCCTGTATGCGCTGCTCCTAGTACAGTCAACCCATTTCCAAACATTTAGAATTCCTGTTTGCACCCTACCTATCTCTGACCCTCAGCTTATCATCAGCAATCTTTCTTTAACCCCCTCTCTTTCTCTGTCTGTCTGTCTGTTTCTGCCCCCCCACGCCACCACTCATTCCTGCCATTGGCCTCACCTCTCTTCTCAACTGTCACATAGATAAGTGACAAGGGTATTTCCCTAGGGTGGGAGAGTTCAATGCTAGGATGCATTTTTTAAGGTGAGAGAGGAAAGATTTAGAAAGGACATAAGGGGCAACTTTTTTCCATTAAGAATGGTTTGTGTGTAGGATGTACTGCCAGAGAAAGTGGTGAATGCAGGTAGTTACAAAAGTTTGAAAGACATTTGGATAAGTTCATCAATAGGAAAGTTTTGAAGGGATATGAGCCATGCACAGGCAGGTAAGACTACTTTAGTTTGGTCGGTGTGTACTGGTTGGACCAAAGGGTCTATTTCCATGCTGTATGACTCGACAATTTGCAGTTGATATAATTCACATCTAGTGATGCTAAAATTAATATCTGCGGAATTTCAGAAGCTTAATGACATCATAAGGATGACACTTTAGTTTATCTAAACCATGCTGCACCTACTGTGGGAATGTTTACTCTGGTTAAAGCATGCTGTGCCTGTACTGCAAGTGTTTTATGGGACAACGTTTCATCTGACGTGAGCTAAAATATTGTCAGGTTGGAATCTTATGAGGTACCAAGAGAGGGCTGCATTGTTGACTGGCAGTGTTAAGGAAGATCTGCGTTGTTTGGTGATGAGTGTAATTCCTGGGAAACTGATCTGCATATACTGCTCGTAAACAAGGTTTTTCACTGTATTTCAGTACATGGACAATAAAATCAAAATCAAATCAAAAAAATCAAAAACTGCACTGTTGAAAGTGGGCAATACTGAGGGCAGTTCATTTCAGTGGCAGGGAAAAGAAGTGCCAAGGTGGTGCTACACTTTCTGGGGAGGACAGCTCTAACAGATAATATGGTAAACTGGATCTCTGCCCTTTTAAGTGAATGTGATAGATCTCCGTGACACTATGTGAAGAAGCACAGAATTTGCATGATGTCCTGGAACACATTCCAGTCTGTTCAAACACCTCACAAAACAACAAAGGCTTCTGTTTATGGTGTCATACAATGTGCCAGACTACCACATTCACCTACATTATGACAACAATTGAACTTGAAAAGTAATTGATTTGTTGTAAAATGCTAGCTGGCATTGAAGGGACTTTTTTTTGGATTTCAGTACAGTGCAAAGTCAGTGGGGGTTCGTAAATGGCTTGAAGGGAGCCATTGAGGGACCACTGTTGGGGTAAGGCTAGAGAGAGGAAGGGAGTGAAATGTGGAGAAGCAGTGGTGATTGGAATGAGGGGGGCAGCAGCGACTGGGGTAACTATTAACTCGCGAAGGAGCACTGATTATGGAAACAGTGACTGGGTAATCACTTACCAGAAGAACACTGATCAGAGGGGTGAGCACTGATGTGGTAGAGACAGAAAGAGGTGAGGGAGGAGGTAACTGGAAAAAAAACAGTTGACTTTGATATCACATCATTCAGAGCAGTGACTCCTTGAACTCTCATCATTCACACTCTCCAGCCATCTCAACCTCTCAGTTCTGACATTGCAAGTGGCCTCTGGCTTAAAAAAAAATCATGAAAAAAAAACATCATGAAAGGAGCCTACAACTTCTCAGAGATAGTAGGAACTGCTGATGCTGGAGTCTGAGATAACAAGATGTGGAGCTGGAGGAACACAGCAGGCCAGGCAGCATCAGATGAGCAGGAAAGCTGACCTTTTGGGTCGGGACCCTTCTTCAGAAATGGGGGAGGGGAAGGGGGCTCTGAAACAAATAGAGAGGGGGCGCAGTGATAGAAAGTGGACAGTGGAGCAGATAGGAGAGAAGATGGACAGTTCAAGGAGGCAGGAATGAAGCTTGTAAAGGTAGATGTAGGTAGGAAGTTGGGATGTGGTTTGGTCAGTGAGGAGGGAGGGGCAGATGGATGGAAGAGAAGATGGCCAGGTCAAGGAGGCAGGGATGAGAGGGGCTGCTGATCTTGGGATGAGGTTGGGGGTGGGGAGATTTTGAAGCTCATAAAGTCCACATTGAGACCATTGGGTTGTAAGGTTCCAAGGCGGAATATGAGGTGCTGTTTCTTCAGTTCCCAGGTGGCATCGTTGTGATACTGGAGGAGACAAGATAGACATGTCGGTCAGGAACTGAGAGGGGGAGTTGAAGTGATTTGTGACTGGGAGGTGTTGTCAATTGTCGCGAACCAAGTGGAGGTGCTCCACAAAGCGGTCTCCGAGCCTGCGGTTGCTCTCCCCGATGCTGAGGCCACATTGGGAACAGTGGATACAATAGACCACATTAGGGGATGTCTAGGTGAACATCTGTTTAACGTGGAAGGTTTTCTTGAAGCCTGGGATGGAGGTGAGGGGTGAAGTGTATGGGCACGTATAGCACCTCCTGTGGTTGCAGGGAAAGGTGACAGGGGTGGTGAGGCTAGTGGGGAGTGTGGAGCAGACAAGGGAGTCACGGAGAGAGCAGTCCCTCTGAAAGGCACATAAGGGTGGGGAGGGAAATATATCCTTTGTAGTGGGGTCACATTGCACGTGGCAGTACTGGCAGAGAATGATGCGTTGAATCCAGAGGTTAATGGGGTGATATGTGAGGACAAGGGAAGTTCTGTCTTTGCTTTTATTGCAAGGAGCGGGTGTGAGGGCTGAAGTGCGGGAAATGCAAGGGATGCGGTCAAGGGCATTTTCAACCACTGCGGGCGTTCAAATTGTTGCCCTTGAAAAATGAGGACTTTTCAATTGATGGTAGGCAACTATGTTCCTCACTCCACCATCCCATCTTCAGCAGAAGAACCTTGCTAATTCTCCTGTGATTTAGTCAGGATCTAGCGATCACTTTCATCTTGAGTATTACTGTAAACTAGTTTTTGCACACAGATACAAATCAGAAACTGTTCACCACTCATTAGTGACTTGTCAGAGAGGGCCTGCCAAGCTTTACATGATGTGATTATTGGAAGAATCAAATTTCTTCTTTTTATCTTTTGCTGTTGATGTTGTGTAACACAAGATGGAGTAAGATAAAACCATACAAGTTCCCCTAGGCACAGCGAAGTGCCACTCACATACTGAAAGCCAATTACAGCAGAGAATAATTATAAATATGGCCACATCCAGTGCAGGAGTTGCCAAGTTCTACCCAGGTACCCAGATATTACAGGAGGGCTTGGGATTATGCACCAGTGAGTGTGAAACTCAGTCAGTAAAATCATTCCCAGTTGAATGCCGATTCAGCTGGTGATTCCAACTTTGTTCAAATCAAGCGGGAAAAAAACCATTGGAATAAGTAGCGAGACTAACTTATGATCTTCACAGAAAGCATGGTCACTCAGCTGCAGTAAAAACTCAGCAACTTGAGCAGTTCTTTGGAGAGAAATCAGAGTTAACATTTTGGGTCCAGTAACCCTTCTTCAGATGCTCCAGGCATCCTGAAACTTTGCAGCAATGTCTGTTTTTGTTTCTGATTTCTAGCATCCACAGTTCTTTTTTTGATTTTCACTTAGCTGTAGCACTAAGCCTCCACCACCTTGACAGAATATTATCACCTGGAGTGAATATCTTAAGTAGATGAACGTAAAAATACATCTGGAACATCCTCCAACATTGCAAGCTAAATCAGTCTGAGCCCCATGTCTTAGTAACACCTACAATGGAATCTCGCACTTCAGTAATTTGAAATTTCAAACCCAAAGCCTGGGCTTTATGGCTTTGCTCCACATTTAAAAGAAATACTAGATTTATGTTGCGTCTGGTCACATCCTCATGACTTCTCAAAGTGCTCCACACCCAATGAATTACTTTTGAAGAAGAGTTAACACGTCCTGAAAATGTCAATCGACTTGAAACATTAACATTTTTCCTCCACAGAATATTTCTACAGAATATTTCCTGTCTTTATTTTAAATCTCCAGTTGCCACAGAAATTTAGTTTTGAATAAGTCATGGCACTGTTTTTATATATAGTGGGGATGAGTCAGTATAAACAATCATGAATTAACACATTAAGGCACCATTATTATAGAAATTAATATGTAATCCAATTATCATCTTAAAATTACAAGAGAAACAAATTAATCTTACCAATTAAATTTGAAGGTCATTACACATTTATTTGTAAGACACACTATCCTCTGCAATAACACCCAAATGTGAATGCCCCATATGTACTGGTGGAGCATTCTGCTCACTTGTCAAGGCTATCATGGCACAATGTGGAGGTGCAGGTGGACAAGGTAAGAAGTCACACAACAGCAGGTTATAGTGCAACGGGTTCATTTGAAATCACGAGCGCTGCTCTTTCAGCAGGAGAAGTCAAAGGAGCAGCACTCCAAAAACTTGTGATTTCGAATAAACCAGTTGAACTATAACCCAGTGTCGTGACTTCTGACCACATCCTGGTAATAAGCAGACCTCTGATTTATCCATAAAACTATAACTGCTGGGAAATTCAATTCAACTGGCAGTACCAATGGAAAAAAAACAAAATTAATGATTCAAGTCAAAAATGACTTTTTGAAAACGTGGAGGCTGATTTATCCTGTACCCTCTAGACTAGCTCACCTGACGGCAAAAGCCAGAAGTACGGGATAACGCCTTAAATAGGTGAAACCTTACTGGTGCTCTGGGACTCATGGCCTCCTTTTTGTTTCCTTAACTGGACAAATCACAGGGATAATCATAATAAAATAAATGAAGCACAAGTGTCTTTTTTGAAATTATATTGTAAAATTCTCTGTGTAATTTAAATATAATGGATCATTGTGCTAAGCATTTTCCAAAAGTGAACATATTTCTTACATTAAACTTGTATTACCTATTTTTATTTTAACAAGTTTTGCCCTGCCCCACAATTTATGACTGAACTCGCAATAATTGAATCTCTTTAAAATAACCTATTTTAAAATGGTCACGTAATAGTACATAAATAAGATCCAGATTAAAAATTTGAGACAAACCACGAGTGCTGCGTTCGTCATAATTCATGCTGTTACGATATTCACATGTTTCATGATCAGTTCCGGTTGGTAGTAAATGTGTAAACCTCTGAAAGCTGACTAAAATATCTTCTTAAGCTTTATTTAAAGGTGCACAAATGACTACACCGCAATGCAAACCGGTTTGAAGCTGAATGAAATCTCAGTGGGTGGGAAACGTGTGGGCGAGAGAGTTGGCTTGAGGACGTCCTTTGAGTACATGCAATTAAACACGAATGCTGCCTCACCCTCCCCGCCATCGTCAAAAACAAAAGTACTTTATTACACCAAGGAGCAATAAGGATTGCAGTAGGATTTTGATGGCAAAAGGCATTTTATAATATCTTAATTTTGAAATATCATTCTGGAAATGGGAACAGTCATTGGTTTTGAAGAAATAGACAGCTGGTATTTGCATTAACCAGGTTAATTTAGACGAACATCAGATCTTCACTGCTGCAATAATTCTGTTGTTTATGTGCATGAACGTGAAGGAGGAACTCGGCAGAATCCAAGAAGGAACAAGGAGGCGGAGCCAATCCCGCTAATTACCATACTACAATTGCTACAATGATCTATGGCCAATGAGCTTCAAGGACAGGCTGTTGTGGAACGCTGACCCAGGAATGACGTCATGTAGGTTATAAATAATGGTGTTAGACCAGCCGCCAGTCAGTCGGATTTTTTTTGTTGTCAAGAGTGCTCGGTGAGTATTGAAGTCCTGCAAAGTTGCCTGTTATTGTTTATATTTGGATTGAAATTTGTTTAGATTTTTTTGTTATCGCTAGCGCTTATCTTTGGTTCGGTGGCTGAGTTGTATGTTTTCTTGTCGGCGAATCATGGGTGTCTGATTCCGGCCATGTATAAACTCGAGGTATGGCCTCGGCCTGTGTTTTGATTGTATTTCGTACAGTGATTAAGAGTTCGGGTTTGTTCTTTGAGCGGCGCTGCGGGCCCCGTGGCGGAAGGGAAAGTGGAATTACTACTTGTAGTATCACGCAGGGAAGGGATCATTCTTTCACCTCCAGTTTGCGTCAGCTTGTGTGGGACTGTAACCGGACGGAGCGTTTAAGTGAAGTGATCGCCTGATCTTTGAGGGTGGGCCCCGGGGTTAGGTGATTTCCCAGCTTCTAACGTAGAAAACTACCACACAGCCGCCATTTCGTTTTGTGAATTCGGGTTTGTGTAAGTACCGCCTCCGCTCCATGCTGATTGGACTTGGCGCTCGTTACTCCGCACAGAGCGGGAGGCTAGCGGGTGAGTGACCTGTCCTGTCTACTTTTATTCCTTGTAGACCCTGTGAGCGGAGATGGCTCGTACCAAACAGACTGCCCGTAAATCCACTGGCGGTAAAGCGCCCCGGAAACAGCTGGCCACCAAAGCAGCCCGGAAAAGCGCTCCGTCCACCGGCGGAGTGAAGAAACCCCATCGTTACCGGTGAGTTACTTATGGTCGTCTTCGATAACCAGAATGTCTCTGCTTTATTTCTCTAAATACGCTTTCCCAGGATTTTCTCGGCCCGTTTTTATTTTCCTTTTAACTTTCAACATCTTCCACTATTTTTAAAGCTTTAAATTGTGAAATGTAGGCCTGGGATTCCACACACTCGGATTGCAAATATCCGTCTCTTGCGGAGTTGGCAGAGATATTGTTACGTCTGTTAGCTTGTCCTTCGGGCTGCTTTCACCCATTGAACCAACTGGTAAATTCGTTTCTTATTAACTTGGATTCCCACAATCAGGCCGGGTACCGTCGCGCTCCGAGAAATCCGCCGATACCAGAAGTCCACGGAGTTGCTTATCCGTAAGTTACCTTTCCAGCGCCTGGTGAGGGAAATCGCTCAGGACTTCAAAACTGATCTGAGGTTTCAGAGTGCTGCAATTGGAGCTTTGCAGGTAGGACACGCAATGTTTGATACCTTGAGTTATGACACTGGCCGCTGATGTGATTACCCACTAATATCTAAATCTTTTCCTGTGGAATTTTAATAATTCTGATGCTCTTCCTCGGGTCTTTTACTGTCATTGTGGCCCTGTTTGTCGCAAGGATATGAGCTGGGATGTGGCAGAAAGTAACTTTTTGATATTAGCTTTATTCTGCATCTTGACTATCTTGGGGCTACAGTTCAACCCAGTATTTCTGCTGTTCCCTGCTATTTGTTTGGTTTAGAATGTCTTTCGGGGTTTCAGACAGTATTGATGTGCTTGTCTGGATTTCTGATTCTCCTTGTTGCTAATCTGGTGCATGTTGACTTTCTTCCCTGGTCCAATTGAGTATGTGCTTTAGAACTTTAATGACTTGATAGCTTGCAGTTCATGTGTGCCTTTTAATTACTTTTCTCTTCCTGCTGCCCTCTACAAATGCACCCTTTCCTGGATATTAGGGGGATTTGAAGCAAATACTCAACTAAATTATTACATGAGTAATGGGAGTATTTGGAGAATTTTTAAAACGTGGAGTTTTGACTTGTTTTCTTGAATTGTCAACAAGGACAATTGTGCTGAGGCACAGTGTAAGACTAAACTTTCAAGTTTTATTTATGAAGATTAACTTTGTTTGTTACAGGAAGCCAGTGAGGCTTACTTGGTTGGCCTGTTTGAGGACACCAACCTGTGTGCCATCCATGCCAAACGAGTGACTATTATGCCCAAAGACATCCAACTGGCACGGCGGATCAGAGGAGAGCGTGCTTAACTCAGCTTCTTGACTTTTTCTCCAACGATTTTGAAGTGACATTTAAATGATTTCTAAAGCATTATTGGACTGTAAACTTGGCTTCTTGTGGAGGCTGGGCCTTTATTTTGTATTTTTGTTAGTATTGAGTATTGATTGTGACTTAGTGTGGAAGTAGTAAAATGTTTTGTAAACATTCCTTCAGACTCCTGGCTCAGGTTACAAAATAAAACATTTGTATCTTTCGTCCGTGCTACCTCCTAATTTTAGCGTGTACAGCCGGACTCTTAACCTTGCATGTGTTTGGGGTGGGGGTGGGGGGGAGAGAACTTGTAGGCGCTTCCTCTTACAATTTTCTGATTTTCAATGGGGTTGTAAATAAAATTTTCCACTACCTCAGCTGTATTTGAGTCTGTCTTCAAGTTTACAGTATTTTAGGTGTCACTGTTTCCATTTCAGAAACCGAAGATCTGACATGGGTTCAGGGGACTGTGGCTAGTATGGATTCTGACTCAGCTGTTGGAACTGTGCTGTATTTCAAATGTACTTGACTGACCATTTCAGGGGTTTTAATACCCCCATCCCTAAAACTTCAATTTGACAATTGGAAGTATAATTCCAAACTTTACATGTATCAGGTTTCATGTGTAGAAAGTTCAGCTGCTTTTGAATTTAGTGCTGCTCAGAATGGCCCCATTCCTTTGTATTTTAAATTTTGCAAACCATCATCACCTCTAATCTTAAACTTTCACTGTACAGTTAGCTTCCAGGATTTTTATTTAGGATAACTATGTAGTGAATACAGAGCCTTCTGCTTCAGTTTCTAATCAATAGGTGACACCTAGTCTCCAGGTAAGGGATTGCCCTGAGGTAACAGTCAAATCAGCTAACCCAACTGGTTTAAAATTTAGAGCTAACATTTCAGTCATTCATGTCAGTGTTAGATATCTTCCATTTTTAACCATATGGGGAATTGTTCTGCTTCAAGATTAAGAGCTTCAATGTTTTTTTCAGCAATATTGGAGTTCTGTATTACTAACTAACAACTGAATATTGCACAGTACTGTCACATCTCAATGAAGCAACATGTGTGCAAGTATAGATGAATAAAGATAGTAGCTTAAGTAGAGGCTCATTTCTTAACCCATTTGAAGCCCTGGAAGATTAAGCTTTCTAGAGGATCCATTGAACTTAGTTTCTCTACCATAAAGATAGAGGTGTTAGGTAGGTAGTTTTAAGGATAGCAGAAGAAAGTGTTTTATTGTTTTCAAATGCTTAAACAAGCTCATGTACTTTGTTCTCAAAGATAATTGAGGATCCAGTCAGAGCACTTAAGGTTTGAGGTAGACTTAGAACAGACAAGATCAGAATCGCAGGGCATAAATAACAAGTCACTGATACTTTGAAATACTGAAGTAATGAGAAATTTTTACCTGGTGCACCTCCTGGATTCAAGCAGTAAAGAGAGCTGTTATCACACATATGTAGAGATGGGATTTAAACTGATTTCCTGACCTAGTGGTGGGGACTTTGTGGACCATGACAGCTCCTCAATCCCAAGGTAAGTGAGAAGTTGCATAGTTTATCCAGCTTTGCCTTGAATGGGAAAGGAATAGAGGGATGAAAAAACTGAGATAAGACCCAGAGGCTTATAACGGGGAAACAGATTTTTTTCAGCCCAACATAACTGGATTGCCCAGATTTCACAACTAATCTAGTCCTGATTCCATCTGTGTATCTGTTTAAACATTTCTTAAATGACAAACTTGTATTTGGTTCTACTATTACCTCTGGCATCCTATTCCCAACCATTCTCTTGGCGGGGAAAAAAATTGTCCCTCTGGACCCCTTTTGTATCTCTTTCCCTCTCACTTTAAACCCATAGCCTCTAGTTATAGACTCCTCATAGCTGTTGGCTATCTGTACCCCTCATGTTTTTATAAACTTCTGTAAGGCTACCCCCTTGGTCTTGAATGCTATGAGGGGGGCGAGAGGGAGGAGAAAAATGTCTCAACCAGTCCTGTTTCACCTTCATACTCAAGTGTTTCAGTCCAGGTAACATTCCAATAAGTATCTTCTGCTGTCTTTTGAGTTAATAATATTCTTTCTAGAATAGGACAACCAGAACTGAACGCAATACTCCAAATATGGCCTTACCAATGTCTTGCACAGCTACACCAAGATATCTCAATTCCTATACTAAGTGCTCCCATTAATGAAAGCAAGCATGCCAAAAGCTGCCTTCAGCACCCTGTCTACCTCTGACTCCACTTTAAAGAAGCTATGAACCTGTACAGCTGGATCTCTTTGGTTTTTATAACACCCACCAAGGCCTACCATTGTGTAAATCCTGCCCTGGGTTGACCCACCAAACTGTGACACTTTGCATTTATCTAAATTAAATTCTATCTGCCATCCGACTGGCTCAGTTGATCAAGATCTCACTTATAATCCTAGATAACCTTCACTGTCCACAGTACCACCAACATTGGTGTCATCTGCAAACATATGAACCATCCCTCCTAGATTCTCATCCAAATTATTTATATAAATAACAAATAACAGTGGACCCAGCACTGAGCCCTATTGCGCACTACAAGTCACAGGCCTCCAGTTTGAAAAACAATGCTCTACCACCACTCTGTATTGTACCCACAAGCTAATTTTGGATCTAATTGGTTAGCTGTCACTGGATCCCATGAGATTTGATCTTACTCAACAATGGACCATGCAGTATCTTGTCAAAGACTTCTCTGAAGTCCATGCACTGCACTTCCCTCATCCACATTTCAGATCACCCCTTTAAAACCTCAAATTCATGAGACACTATTTCTCATGCACAAAGCCGTACTGTCACAAATGTTTTGCTAACATTCTACGTAGTGGCTCAGCGGTTAGCACTGCTGCCACACCGCCAGGGACCTGGGTTTGATTCCCCTTCAACCAACTGTTGTGGAATTTGCATATTCTCCCCATGTCTGCTTGGGTTTTCAAGATGTGCACGCTCGGAGAATTGGCCACGCTAAATTTCCCGTAGTGTTCAGAAATATGTAGATAAGAAGGATTATAGGGGAATGGGTCTGGGTGGGATGCCCTGAGGTTTGGTGTGGACCTGTTGGGCTGAAGGGCCTGTTTCTGCACTGTAGGGATTCTATGAAATCATTGAATCACAATACGGTTGATACAAGACTGAATTTCATGTACTTACCTTTGCTGTCTGTAGCTTAATATCATAAAACTTATAGCGTAAAAGGAGACCAATCTGCCTATTATATCTGTGATAATGGGAACTGCAGGTGCTGGAGAATCCAAGATAACAAAGTGTGGAGCTGGATGAACACAGCAGGCCAAGCAGCATCTCAGGAGCACAAAAGCTGACATTTCGGGCCTAGACCCTTCATCAGAGAGGGGGATGGGGGGAGGGAACTGGAATAAATAGGGAGAGAGGGGGAGGTGGACCGAAATCGGAGAAAAAAGAAGATAGGTAGAGAGTATAGGTGAGGAGGTAGGGAGGGGATACGTCAGTCCAGGGAAGACGGACAGGTCAAGGAGGGGGGATGAGGTGGTAGGTAGGAAATGGAGGTGTGGCTTGAGGTGGGAGGAAGGGATGGGTGAGAGGAAGAACAGGTTGGGAAGCGGAGACAGGCTGGGCTGGTTTTGGGATGCAGTGGGGGTAGGAGAAGGAACTGGGCTGGTTTTGGGATGCAGTGGGGGAAGGGGAGATTTTGAAGCTTGTGATGTCCACATTGATACCATTGGGCTGCAGGGTTCCCAAGCGGAATATGAGTTGCTGTTCTTGCAACCTTCAGGTGGCATCATTGTGGCACTGCAGGAGGCCCATGATGGACGCATCGTCTGAGGAACGGGAGGGGGAGTTAAAATGGTTCACAACTGGGAGGTGCAGTTGTTTGTTGCGACCCGAGCAGAGGTGTTCTGCAAAGCAGTCCCCAAGACTCCGCTTGGTTTCCCCAATGTAGAAGCCACATGGGTACAATGGATACAATATACCACATTGGCAGATGTGCAGGTGAACATCTGCTTGATATGGAAGGTCATCTTGGGGCCTGGGATAGGGGTGAGGGAGGAGGTGTGGGGGCAAGTGTAACACTTCCTGCAGTTGCAGGGGAAGGTGCTGGGTGTGGTGGGGTTGGAGGGGAGTGTGGTGCGGACAAGGGAGACGCGGAAAGAGTGGTCTCTCCGGAAGGCAGACAAGGGTGGGGATGGAAAAATGGCTTGGGTGGTGGGGTCGGATTGTAGATGGCAGAAGTGTCAGAGGATGATGCGTTGTATCCGGAGGTTGGTGGGATGGTATGTGAGAACAAGGGGTATCCTCTGGGGGCGGTTGTGGCGGGGGCAGGGTGTGAGGGATGTGTTGCGGGAAATGCGGGAGACGCGGTCAAGGGCGTTCGCGACCACTGCGGGGGGTAAGTTGCGGTCCTTGAAGAACGTGGACATCTGGGATGTGCGGGAGTGCAATGCCTCATCCTGGGAGCAGATGCGGCAGAGGCGGAGGAATTGGGAATAGGGGATGGAATTTTAGGGGTGAAATTTTAGGGATGAAGATTCCATCCCCTATTCCCAATTCCTCCGCCTCTGCCGGAATTTTAGGGGTGAAATTTTAGGGATGAAGATTCCATCCCCTATTCCCAATAGTTTTCACTTTTGAATACCATGACTTTACATGTTTCCACCATGTTCTCCGTTTGTTGCATGGAACCATTTTTCATGCTGCTGCTATTTTTGTTCAATCTGTCATCTCTTGTTCTTGATCATTTTGCAAGTTGGGAACAATTTTTTTCTTAAGTACTCTTCATTGCTCTTATGATTTTGAATACATCTATCAAATCTAATCTCCTCAGCCTTCTCTTCAAGATAAACTGCACCAATGTCTCGCATCAATCTTCATAACTAGTTTCTCATCCTTGGAATCATTTCTCTGAATGTTTTCTACATTCTCTCTAAAGCCTCATATCTGAAAGTCCAGAATCCAACAATATCCAAGCATGCTAGGCTGTACCAATGATTTATACAAGTTTAACATAAGCTGTTTGTTCTTGTCTTCTATGTCCCTAATAGTAAAGTCTAGGACAGCATTTATTGTTTTATTAACTACCAATCAACCTGTCTCATCATTTTCAATCATTCAAACACATATTCACAAAGGACCTTCTGTTCTTATTTCTTTTTAGATTGTACTCACTCTATATCATGTGTTCATCCTACCAAAATGAATTACTACACAATTTTAATGTCTTTTGTCATTTGCCTATCTGTTACACCAACTTGTCCAAATCCTTTCGCATTTCTCCATTTTCCTCACAGTTCAAAGTTTTTTAAATCATTCACATATTTTGAAAGCGTGCTATGTATAGCAAGATCTAAGTCAACATATAATTGGGAAGACAAAGGTCTCAACAATGAACGTAGATTTGTAGTGGAGATTCTTTCTCCACTCCAAAACTCATCAATTAATCACTAATATTTCGTAGCACTCAACCAGTTGTGTATCCATGTTGCTACTTTTATTCCATGAACTATATACCTTCTTGCAGGTCTATTCTGTGGCACTGCATCACATGCACCTTACCAACAGCGCTAACCTAATCAACCCTTGCTGTTATCTATTTAAAAAAAGTTGTTTGAAATTCATAATTATCTGGAATCAATTGCTATTTTTAGGAGAAAAGAAACTTCTGGGTCCCAGCCTGAAACATCAGCTTTCCTGCTCTGATCCTACCTGGCCTGCTGTGTTCTTCCAATTGCACACTGTTATTTCCAAATCTCGATCACTGTTTTCGAAGTGTTTTCCAACCTTACTCCTGAAAAATCTGATTAATAGTGTGAATAAATGTTTTTCACTTATCTGTTCACCCTAAACTCTTGAATTTTACTCAAATTGCCACTTAACCATCTAAATTCCAGGAAATATATCTCTGGTTGGGTTCTCACAGTTTAACCCTTGGAACTCATGCATCTTTCCGATGAACTTATGCTGTACTCCCTCCAAGTACAGTATATCCTTCTGAAGGTACAGCACCAAAATTGCTCAATGTACTTTAGGTATGGACAAATACAGCTAGTGTAAGAAAAGTAAGATTTTTGTGCCTTTGTATTCTAATTGCTTGAAGGCCAACATTTTATTAAACATTTGGATCATTTTCTGTACTTGTTCAAGATATTTTAACGATTTTTGTACCTGGGCTAAACCCTCTACATTAATTTGATCTATTAATATTTTGCCAGGATTTTAGATTTCCATTTGTGCTGCTTACAATACCATTTTTATTCATGACATTTCAAATGTAGATCCAAAGCATTCTTGCTCATCTACGTTGTGAATAAATATAGTTGTGGCCTGAACACAGATCCTTGCTGGACATCACCAGTCACATTCTGCCAATTTGAGTACCTGTCCATTACGCCCACACTTTGCTCTCCTACCACTCAGCTACCACATATACTTGCATGAAAATCGATGTCATGTAATGGTCAACCCCCTATTTTTGGCCAAAGAATCTTGAATTTTCTATATATCTTGTGTGAAAAATCAACTCTAGTTTTTCCAGATAACAGATCAACATTTGAGAATCAAGGTATTGTATCAATCCTGTACATAAATGTTACAATGAAGAAATAATTGGTGAGATAAGTGTCAAATATCAGAAATAAAAGCTTAAAATGTCAGTTTGAAAAACCAAAACAACAGGAGACGAGAGAAAACAAAGAGAAATGGAAAAATTTAGCGCAAAATTTTAAGACACATCAGGTAAATCAGGCACTCGTAGAATACAGTAATGCACGTAGTTGAGGTTTTGAAATTTCTTCATCAGTTCGTGTAAAAATGCCCTCCAGAAGAAAAAACAAAAAAAATACAGCAATGTTAAAACTGGAAGTTATTCAATTTGCAGAGAAGAAAAATAACCGTGGCAGCAAGAGAATTTTGTGTTTTGGAGAAACTCGAGAGACTGGAGAAAGATATCGAACCAACTTACGACAATGCCAAAACCAAAGTATGCCAACAGAAGTAAACCTAGCAATTGGCCACAACAGGAGAAAAAAAGTTGCTGAGTGGGTACTTGAAAATTGTCAAAAGGGATGTGTTAGTCACGAAGCCATCCGAATCCATGCATGAATCGAATCAAAAAAGGACGGAATTTTGCATTTTAAGGCAAGTGATGGTGCACTAAGGCATAACTTAGTAATTTAAAGCATAATTATATTTCTACTTTACTTTTTGTGACTCAACCTGGCACCAGGCAAGCAACACACCAAGAGGAATTCTCAACCGTGTTTAAAAAGATTCTGCTGTCCTCTCGAATGTTGAATCTCCTACAGCTGCCACTTGTGCTTTCCTTTTTCCTCCATCCTTCAGACATCTTCTGCTTCGAGGTGCCATTCTGGCTATCCTTCTGAATGTTTTCATTCTTAATCCCATCACTAGTTAAGTACATTGTTGAATCAGATAAGATTCTGCAAATTTTTATCCTCTATTTCACTTGGATTCCGTTTACTCCGTACATTATTTGTCACAGTAGCCCCATCCTGAATCCATTTGATATCTGGAGCAGAGTGGCAAGACGGCTTTCAGCATGCTTGCTTTCATCAGTCAGAGCAGTGAGTACAGGAATTGGGACATCTTGTTGCAGCTGTACAAGACATTGGTAAGGTCACGTTTGGAGTAGCACATGCAGTTCTGGTCGCCCTACTATAGAAAGGATATTACTAAACTAAAAAGACTGCAGAAAATACTTATTAAGATGCTACCTGGACTAAAACACTTGAGTATGGAGAGGAAGGATAGGCTGGGACTTTTTCCCCTGGAGCATAGGTGACTGAGGGGTGAATTAGAGGACTTTAAAATCATGAGGGGCATCGGTAAGTTAGATAACTGACAGCGTTCTCCCATGGTAGGACAATCTAAAACTAGAGGGCATAGGTTTAAGATGAGAGGGGAGAGGTACAAAGGGTCTAGAGGAGCAATATTTTTACACAGAGGGTAGCGAGCGTCTGGAACGGGTTACCAGAGGTAGTGGTGGAAGCAGGTACAATTTCATCATTTGAGAAACATTTAGACAGGTATGTGGATAGGACAGTTATGAAAGGAAATGGATAAAATGCAGGCAAATGGGACTAATTTAAATTGTGAAAACTAAGTGCATTGGGCAAGTTGGGTCAAAGGGCCTGTTTCTATGCTGTAAACCTTTATGACTCTAAAATTGTCCTGGGATGGATGCCTAAGAGAGGCTAGTCGGCTGTCTCTAATTCACATCCAGTTTAATGACTCTGCTGGAAACATTTTCATTAACAATGCTGATGCATTCTCTCAGGATAGTTTCACGGTCTGCAAACTCACCTATATTGCAGTTCAGACACATAATCTCTACCAAAAGTTTAGTCTATTTACTTCAATCAACTTTTTAATCTTTCTTTTTTATTCTACACTAGCATGTACTAACTACTAAGACATTTGACAAAAAGATTTAATGATAACCATCAGCAGCTGACATAAACCACTACATTTTGGCAGTTTAAGCAGCACGTCCTTCCTCCTTAGCACTAGATTCCCTACTGTTTTCACAGTTGGCAGAAACTATCCATGGGAGCAGTGATGGGGGTCACATAAAGAAAACTGCAAGGATTAAAATCTGAAATGGGCTTAATGGTGTGTTGCTGCACTGGAAATACTTTCAAACATAACAATAATGATATTATACTTAAAATGAGTGGTGTGCAATAGGTAAGAAAGCATATGAGGTCTTGAAGGGTTTAGGGCTGGATACGGAGATGAAGGAAAAGTGAGGTTGTACAGAGACATGAAAACAACGATGAGAATTTTAAAGTTGAGGACTGGGAGCTATAGAAGTCAATTTACAAAAAGAAACAGGTGATTCAAAGTAGTTGAAAGTTACAAAAAACAAACAACACAAGTTTTGGATGAATTCAAGAGGGTGGATAATTGCAGACTGGCCAGGAATATAATGGAATAAATACCAGTCCATTTCAGCAAATAGGCAAGTCTTGGAGTAAAAACATGTATGATGGTTTCAACAAAACGTTGGCAAGAGTGGAGGAGGATGTTGCAGAGGTGAAAGTAGGCTATCTTTGTGAGAGAAGCCGAAGACAATGACTTTGGCCACTCCAATATGAAGCTGGAAGAAATGTTTGCTTATCCAGGTCGGAACATCAGGCAAGGAGTCATAATCCATGCGTTTTCTGCAGAATTGCTTGAGGTAAATAAGTTAGAAGTTAGGCTGACAAAATGGGCTTTAAATCAATGAACCAGTCCAGAGATAGATTTTATTTACATATTGTATTTATCACAGAATACTGCAAAACTGGAGAAGTGTCAGACCAAACCGACATGAGTAAGAATGTGAGTTGGTTGTAGAGAAGTACATGTCAACATAACGTTTACATTCACAAAGGACAAAAAAAAGCCTCTGGTAATCGCATCATTGATCAGGCTCAAATCTTGCGCAATATCACATAATAACAAAATACATTGCTGCCAGTGGCGTTTCAGAAAGGGGTGCTATTTCTCCAGAGGCAAGTACAATCTAGGTGCTGTGCAATACAGACTGTCTCAGGTGGAAATGATTATCAGACATTTATTAGAGATCTAACAACTGAACAGTTTTTTAAAAAAATCATTTGTACCAATAATTATTTATTTTTTTCTCTGTTTAATTATGTTAACATGTATGGAATTGTACTGATAAAGGCCTGGTAAGCCGTGGTGTGACAAGATGAATTTTTAATTGTAACCCCACTTTTCACATAATACTGAGTGAGTCGAAGTGGTACGTTTGGGAAGGTGGAACAGAGAAATATTTGCATTTCATCCAATTGAACAATAGGTGGACAAAGAATTATCAACAGTGTACCTGATCTTCCACTCAAGGCCATCACATCTGATCTGATCATGTTCTCAGATGAACAAAGTACTCTTTCTGACAAAAGTCAATAGATAATATTCAGGTGTGGGACCCCAATACACAAAATAGGGACAAGATTTGAGACCAATAAAGCACTCTTACTCCAGTTGGGCATAGATCAAAAATCCAGTTCAGAATTTTAGCATCAGCATAGCTATTGTGACGCTGTCTTTACTCAATACGATATCAGGGAGTTGCAATGTTTAATGATACAGGTTTCTTACTCATGGTAGGAGTGAATTAAGAGTGCATAGATGAAGTACTGGTATGTTGGTTTGATAACAATGGCAGAATTATACTCCTGTGACAGCAGAATTCTCTGACCTATACATGTCCATTCTTCATCATTTGCCATCCATGGTCTCACCCAGAATTATCAAGTGTTAAACTTGAGGTTTAGTTTATAAATTTTCTCCCCAGCAGCTTCTCCTCCTCCCCTGAAGGTGGAAGGTGTCTGTTTGTTGACAAATTGCCAAGCAAAAACAGTTTTCCCAAGTGGTTCAAAATACCTTCTATCAATACCTAACAAAACAGGATCAAGAAATTCAACAGATATTTTTGCACAGCCCAGGGATCAACAACTGCTGCAGCTACAACAGCTTCAAATCAGGCAAGTGAAGACAGAACAGAATCAGACATAAACTATTCCTGATCTGGAAAGAATTTCAGGTGTTTCTGCTAGACCTATACTGTTGAGAAACCATGATGTTATACAGGTGGCCTAACTCTTAATCTTTCGCCAATACTTTAGTGGGAAGGCAGTGGAGGTTGGCTCACCTTCAAATCCTGCTTTTGATTTAATCCTAGAATGTGCTGCAATGATTCAATCAAGTTTGACCTGGCACAAGCATATACCAATTAACTTTTTAAATACTCCAGTTAGATCAACTGTTCTTTATCCTCTGCTCAAACCATTTTGAATGTGCAGCAAAGTATTTGTCTACTAGTGTGGGAGACTTTCATTGTTCATTTGCTATAAATTGATGAAAGGTCCTTGATATGATCAGTTGACAGTTGTTCTCTCCACAGAAGCTGCCAAACCTCCCGAGAAGTTCCAGAATTTCCTGCTTTTATTTGAAGATTCCAGGATCAGCAGTATTTTGGTTTTGTGCTACGTTTCTTTGTTTGGTGTGTTCTTTTGGTTCAGGTGTGAGCTGTTTGAATTCAGATAAATGGTCAAGCAATGTACGTTCCAGTATTTCATCAACTTCAGTTTCTTCCCGCAGGAAGCACCAGAGTAAAAATGCAATCCCAGCAAGACTCAGAGGAAGAACCTTCCACCACGGGTTTTGGTAATCACTGCCCATTGACTTCCCAACTGTCCAAATACGGTGACTTGCCTTACTGGTGCTAAATTTTACAGGTCCATCACCGTCTTTGTTATTGTTTGGCCAAGACTCCTGGTCACCTGGAGTTGTAGAGAAGGAAACTTTTGCTTCATTGTTGTTCCTAAGAAAAGATCTCACAGTTAGTCAGGAGTGATCAGAAGCTGTAGCTTAGACTATACCAGAATCTTGTTCATTGCTGCCTCTTCTCCTAAAAGTGGATTTAAAATTCAATCTCAAATCAATAAATCAGACACAAAGCTCCATGCTGGCTGGCAGGATCAGGCCGGATTAAAATGAGAAATGAGGGAAGAAGTTGGATTTTGACCCAAGGTGGTGTGTTGCTTTCCTGATGCCAGGGTCAGAGGTATCACTGAATGGCTGAAGAGCATTCTGAAGGGGGATGGCACACAGACTATGAAGGTGATATATATTGATGTCAACAAAATAGGCAGAAGAGGTGGTGAGGTCCTGCAAGCAGAATTGAGAGAGCTAGGTAGAAGATAAAAGAAGAGGACCTAAAGTAATTTTTCGATTACTTCCAGTGCCATGTGCTGATGAATATAGAAACAGGAAGATAGTACAGATGATTATGTGGCTGGCAAAGTGGTGCAGGAGGGAGGGCTTCAGACCTCTGAGACATTGGGATCTTTTTGGGGCATGATGGGACCTGTACAACATGGACAATTTGTACCCGAATCAGAATAGAACCAGCATTGTTGGGAAGAGGTTTGCTAGTGTTGTTGGGAAGACTTTAAACTAACTTGGCACCGGGGTAAGATGCTTCGAGACATTTCAGCAGGGGGATGAATGGCCAAAATTAGACAAAAAGGGAGCAAGAGGCATAGAAATTATAAGCTAGTCAAAGCACAAGGGAGTTTGGTAAGGGTGGATGATATTTATTTTAATGTAAAGAGTCTGACAAACAGGGCAGATGGGTTGAGGACACAAATTAAAACATGGGGGTTGCAGTATGATGTATTTGCTATCAGCAGAACATGGCTGAGAAAGGGCCAAGACTGGCAGCTCAATACTTCTGCATACAGAGTCTTCAGACAAGGTAGGGAAGGAACAAAAGAGAAAGAATGTGACAACATTGATCAGGGAATCAACTGCAGAAGGGATAACATCTTAGAAATCCCCTCATACAAACCCATATGGGTAGAACTTTAAAAACAAAAAAAAAAGATCAAGCACATCACTGGCAGGGTACAAGAAATAGATAGGTATACAAATTTCAGAGATACATGAGCGTATAGGGTACTGGCAGAAACAGATTTCGACTTTGCCAACATTAACTAAGGTAGTCGCCTAGTGGGAGTGGAATTCTTAGGAGAGCTTTTTAAGCCAGAATGTTGAAGGCCCTACAAGACATGGCATGTCCTAGATTTAATTTTAGGTACTGAAGCTAGGGAAGTGGTTGAAGTATCAGTGGGGCACCATTAGATTCAACATTATTAATGAAAAGGACAACTGTGGGCCTGAAATCAAAGTTCTTAACTGGGAGAAGGGCAAATTTGAAAGATAAGGTGTGATTTGGTCACTGTGTACTGGGAACAGATACTTTTAGGTAAATGTGTTCTAGCTGAGGGATGCATTCAAGTAAATCATGTTCCAATAAAGACAAAGAATGGGACAACCACATTGTGTGAACATGGATATCAAGACATATACAGGATTCACTAAAGAGAAAAAAAGGAAGGTTATGGCAGATACTGAGGGCTCAAAGCAGCAGATGCCCTAGAGGACTACAGAATGTGCACAGGGAAAACTTAAAAGGCAATTTGGAGAGCAAAAAGGGGGCATTAAAGAATGATAGCAAATAAAAGAAAGTAAAACTCTAAGTTATAAGTGCAGCAAGGGTAAAAGGACACAGAAACAGAAGTTGTTGGGAAAGTTCAGCAGATCTGGCAGCATCTGTGAAGAAGAAAATCAGGGATAATGTTCCGGGTTCAGTGGCCCTTCCTCAGAAATGATGATAAAGGGTAGAACGATCATTAGATAAATTGGGTCCATTAAAGAGTACAGAAGTAACATGTGTATGGAGCCAGAGGACACACGTAAGGTTCTGAATGAATACACTATCAGTGTTCACTCGTGAGTATGATATGGATATAGAAATCAGGGACAAGGATTGTGATTTACGTAAAATAAATTAGCATTGACAGAGAAGGGATTCGAGTGGTCTAGCAGGCTTAAAAATACATAAATCTTCAAGGCCAGATGAAATGTATCATAGGCTGTTGAGTGAAGCAAGGGAGGAAATAGTAGGGACACTGGTGATTGATTTTCAATTCTTCCCTGGTCATAGGAGAGGCGTGAGAAAACTGAAGTGGAGCCAATGTGGTTCCCTTATTCAAGGGAGCAAGGGATAATCAGGAAACTGCAAGCCAGTCATTCTAACCTCAATATTGGGGGACCTTTTAGAAACAACTTTGAAGGACAGAGTTAATCTGCACTTGGAGAGGCAAGGATTAATCAAGAATACTCAGCATGGTTTTCTTAAGGGGAGGTCGTATCTGACCATTTGATTAAAAGAGGTAACCATGTGTGTACATGAGGGCAATCCATCAGGTGTAGTCTGCTTGGGCTTTGGCAAGGCTTTTGATAAGGTCCCACATGACAGACTGATAGTGAAGACAAGAGCCCGTAGAATCCAAGGAACTTTTGCAAATTAGATCCAGAATTGGCCGAGTGGCTGGAAACATAACGTGAGATTCAAGGGGTGTTTTTGCGATTGGAAGTCCATGTCCAGTTGGGTTCCATAAGAATCAGCGTGGGGGCACTTGCTGTTTGTTGTAAAAATGAACGATTTGGCCTTGAACATAGGAATATTGATCAATAAGTTCCTGAATGATACAAAAATCAGTGGGATAGTAAATAGTGAGGATAACCTTAGCTTACAGGAGAATATAGATAGGTTGGTCCGATGGGCTGATTACTGGCAAATATAATTCAAACTAGATAAGTGTGAGACGAAGCACATGGGCAGGACAAACAAGTCAAGGAATATATGACAAAATAGATATGAATCAGAGAGACCTTGGCGTGCATGGTCCCTTAAGATAGTCTGACAGGTAGATAAAGTCGTTAAAAAGGAATATGGGAAACTTGCCTTTATTAGCCAAGACACTGAGTTGATGAGCAGGGAGGCGATGTTGAAATTTTATGAAGAGTTTGCTTGGCCACACCTAGAGTGGTGTGTTCAATTCTGGAATCCAAATTACAGGAAGCATGTAATTGCACTGGATAGGGTACAGAGATTTACCCGGATGTAGCCTAGGCTGGAGTGTTTTATGGAATTAGAATAGTTAAGTAGAGATAGCAAGAACTGCTGATGCTGGAGTCAGAGATAACACAGTGTGGAGCTGGAGGAACACAGCAGGCCTGACAGCAGAGGAGCAGGAAAGCTGACATTTCGAGTCAGGATCCTTCTTCAGAAATTGGGGAGGGGGAAGGGAGCTCTGAAACAATTAGAGAGAGGAGGGGTGGGGCTGGGGAAAGTAAGTGGAATGGTGATAAGTGAGTGCAAGTAGGCAGTGGTGGCGATTGGTCAGTGAGGTGGGAGGACCGGATAGGTGGGAGAGAAGACAGATAGGTCAAAGAGGCGGGGATGAAAGGGAGATAACAGTGTAGAGCTGGATGAACACAGCAGGCCAAGCAGCATCTTAAGAGCACAAAAGCTGACATTTCGGGCCTAGACCCTTCATCAGAAAAAGGAAGGGTTGGTCACGGGATGAGGCCAGGGGTGGGGAGATTTTCAAACTAGTAAAGTCCACATTGAGACCATTGGGTTGTTGGCTCCCAAGGCAGAATGACTTGTTCTTGATTGGTGCAGATTCAACAGGCTGTAAACCTCAGGCTGTAACCTCTCAAGCCTATTCCATCACCATTCAATAAGATCGTGGCTGGGTTTCTAGTTCAGTACCCAATCAACATCCAATCCCAATATCCCTGGGAAACCATCATGTACTAAAATCTGTCTCAGTCTTGAGTTTACGAACTGATTGACCTACTACAAACTTTTGAGGCAGAGAATTCCAATGATTTATCCTCTGACTGAAAAAAAAAACTCCTCTCAGTTTGAAGTCTTTATCCTGATACCATAGTTTAAGACGTCCCAACCAGTCAGAACAGCCTTTCCATACTTATAATGTCAAGTCTTTCAAGAATGTTACATGTTACAATCAGATAACCTTTTCATTCTTTTAAATTCAAGGAATCCATTCTATTTATTCTCTCTCAATCTGTCCTTTACTCCCAGGAAGTATGTCTTCCAAGGCAATTATATCCTTCCTTAGAAGACAGGACTATAATGGTATAATGTCCTTTTAGGACTGGTTTCATCAAATTCCCTTATATAGTTGCAGAAAGACCTTGCTGCTCTTAAACCCCTACCTTCTTGAATGACTGAAGTTTGCCAGTCTCCCAACACAAATTACTGAAGATTAAATGATAGTTATTTGATTATGGCCCAGGCAAGTAGCTGATACATACAGACAGTACTTCAGCAATGATCTTTGTTGTCAATAATTGCATAATTAATTGAAAATAGCATATTTACATTGGAACAACTTCACAAAACTACCTATCTTCAGATGCATTGTCAGCATTTAAAGCTTTTGCTATAGTTCTCCTTAGCCACGTTTTCTGATGATACTTACGTCATATTATCAAAAAGCTATGATTCCACCTTAATTTAATTCAACAAAAATTATCCTGCTAAACAGAGAATCCAAGTGGGCCCATTGTTGACCACTTTCTATGAATAATTATGAAGTGACCAAAAAAACTCTCTGCAGCTTGCATTTCAAACACCAACTCTGCAATTATGATTATGAATTAAGTTAATGAAGCTACATTAACTTCAAAATTTTAAAAGTTGCCCCATTCCAATCAATACACAGCAGGAGCAGCTCCAGGGAAGTTTTTGGGTATGCTAAATTATCCACAGACAAAACAGTCCAAATTTTAGACCAAGATAGATCTCCCATTGATCCAGGTTTGGTTTTAAAACACACTGATTCTATCTTCCCTGTTACCATCAGAAATTTATTTTAAAATTTCTATCTCTATACAAGCGAAAAATACTCAAACCACCTCCTCCAATCCCGCCTACAACTTCATTACGGTGAGATCAAGACTCATTTCACCGTCTCTCATTTGAAATGACTTTCCCTAAGCATTTCAACACTTCGAAAACGTTTAAGCCTGTCTTCCTGCCTACATGGGGCCAGGTCTTTGAAAATCCCTGCAATATTCGCAGTTACTGACAGGAGATCGACTCGGACTTGGCAATGAGGCATTTTTTTATGTCAACGGGATCTTCCCGAGTTCTCTACATCATACAAAAGCAGCACTGCTTGAGATGAGAGATAATGGGAACTGCAGATGCTGGAGAATCCGAGATAACAAAGTGTGAAGCTGGATGAACACAGCAGGCCAAGCAGCATCTCAGGAGCACAAAAGCTGACGTTTCGGGCCTAGACCCATCAGAGAGCTTGAGAGGTTCAGCTTGTCGATTTTCAATCGCTAAACTCACGATAAAAACTGTTTTGAAAAGGGGAACAGCGGCTAAGACGACAGAGGAACGAGCTTTTACCCAAATTGCATCCCAAGGTCTAGGTTAACCTCATGACGCTTCGTTGCGACAAAATCAAGTAATCGTTCAATTTAAGCAGTGTTTTAACTAAACCAATTAAGCCAACTAGTATTAAATTCGAAATTCCTAACTATGAACTGAACCTAATTTGGAATTTGTACAAGAACAAATTCATCAAGCGGAACCTATAGAGTGACCAAAGTTAAATTTTCAAGTTAATGACCTTTCATCAAAACGTTCGTTTTCTTGATACGTTACCTGTTTGCCTCCACAAATGTTAAATAAACTGCACAGTTTTGCCAACTTTTCTGTTATTCTTTCAGATTTACAGACGCAGCACTTTATTTTTAGACTTTCTACTGTGTAAGGGTCACGGCCAAGATCCTGGAGTTCACTTTAACTGAGTGATTGGGAGCCACATGAAGCCCCCGTAGACACCGATGCCGCGCCTCCCCAACCCAAACTTGCAACACCGGCGCCGAACGTTCCCAAAAGCCTATAATTAACGCACCTCTGTCCCAAGAAGCCAGTAAAAGTCGGCCTGAAGAAGTGGTGTGTTGAGGGTGAAGGAATTTTAAGAGCTCTTACAAGGCCCACACCAGCCAACATCATCCTCATCCCCACGATAACGCACACGAAACACAAGCTTCGTCCTTCCCCAGTAATCAGTGCATCAGCCCGGCACCACCCCACAGAACCCAGTCCGCCTGCCTAGCACTCCCTCCAGCAAACAGTCGGTCTGGTTAAAGGTTCCGCCTGATACAACAAGAACGTATCGACACAACGCAGAATAACTACGAACACGGTCAAACTATAATTATTTTGATTTATAACCAGTTCTCCGAACAGGAAATCTCCATTTAAGAATTTTGAAATCGTTTGCGAATTTATCTAAATATCTGTTTTCATTCCCTTGTCATCAGCATAAATACCACTTTTTCCTACATGCTATCAGTAGAGAAAAAGGATCACTGGACTCGAACAGCGGCTCCACGGATGCTGCCAGAACTGCTGTAATTCTCCAGTAAATACCTATTTTTGTTTCAGATTGCAAATATCCGCAGTTCCTTTTAATCCCAAATAGTTATGAAAAACACAAACATCATGTTGAAGTAAAAGGAACAATCAGTGAGAAGCGACATAAAATGAACTGGAATGAAAGACCAAAGCCCCACGGATGTAGTAAATCAAAGATAGTAGGAACTGCAGATGCTGGAGAATCTGAGATAATGTGTAGAGCTGGATGAACACAGGATCTAGGGTCTGAAGAAGGGTCTAGGTCCGAAACGTCAGCTTTCCTGCTCCTCTGATGCTGCTTGGCCTGCTGTGTTCATCCAGCTCTACACCTTGTAGTAACTCGGATTTTCTTTTTTAAAAAAAATGACAGAAACATACTACAGATCTGGCAGTACTTGGACAAGAATAACTTTTAAACCTGTGACAATTGAACCGTTTCAGAGATAGTAGGAACTGCAGATGCTGGAGAATCTGAGATAACAAGGTGTAAAGCTGGTTTAATACATGCTGGACCTGCTCTGTTCGTCCGGCTCCACAATTGAACCGTTAACGTCTGTGCGAGCGGGTGCCTGCGCTGCCCCGTGTCGGTACGCATGCGCCTGTTTGGTATCGGGAATGGCGCTAACTTGGTGCGGGAGGGCGCCATGGTGATGGGATACATGCCAGCGACTCGGCCTGACTCTAGCTCGGTATGAAATCGGTGTTCAGCAGGACGATGAGCGGCGCGGTGGGACGGCTGCTGCAGGCCCGCCAAATCTTATGTGTAGCTGAAAAAAACGACGCGGCCAAAAGCATCGCGGAGATCATGTCGGGCGGCCGCTTCCGAAGGGTGAGAGGGAAAAACGCAAATTTTGAGTGAAATCCGTCGAATATAAGATGCAACACTTGTGGAGGAAAAGGCTCCCTACCTATCAATATAAGTCAAAGAATGCTGGAGATCTGAAACAAAAACAGGAATTGCTGGAGAAACTCAACGGGTCTGGCAATGTCCGTGGAGTCAGAAACAGAGTTAACTTTTCGTGTTCAGTGAATCTTCTTCAGACTCCTAGTTTCTCCATCAAGTTTTTGTTTTATTCTAAACTAACAATTCTGGCCCGTTACGAGGTTGAAGGTACCAACTCTATCTAGAAACAGAGATAATGGGAACTGCAGATGCTGGAGAATTCCAAGATAATAAAATGTGAGGCTGGATGAACACAGCAGGCCAAGCAGCATCTCAGGAGCACAAAAGCTGACGTTTCGGGCCTAGACCCTTCATCAGAGAGGGGGATGGTGTGAGGGTTCTGGAATAAATAGGGAGAGAGGGGGAGGCGGACCGAAGATGGAGAGTAAAGAAGATAGGTGGAGAGAGTACAGGTGGGGAGGTAGGGAGGGGATAGGTCAGTCCAGGGAAGACGGACAGGTCAAGGAGGTGGGATGAGGTTAGTAGGTAGCTGGGGGTGCGGCTTGGTGTGGGAGGAAGGGATGGGTGAGAGGAAGAACCGGTAAGGGAGGCAGAGACAGGTTGGACTGGCTTTGGGATGCAGTGGGTGGGGGGGAAGAGCTGGGCTGGTTGTGTGGTGCAGTGGGGGGAGGGGACGAACTGGGCTGGTTTAGGGATGCAGTAGGGGAAGGGGAGATTTTGAAACTGGTGAAGTCCACATTGATACCGTATGGCTGCAGGGTTCCCAGGCGGAATACGAGTTGCTGTTCCTGCAACCTTCAGGTGGCATCATTGTGGCAGTGCAGGAGGCCCATGATGGACATATCATCTAGAGAATGGGAGGGGGAGTGGAAATGGTTTGCGACTGGGAGTTGCAGTTGTTTGTTGCGAACTGAGCGGAGGTGTTCTGCAAAGCGGTCTCCAAGCCTCCGCTTGGTTTCCCCAATGTAGAGGAAGCCGCACCGGGTACAATGGATGCAGTATCTAGAAACAGTCCTGATTTGTACTTTTAATTTAATTGCCACCTTTTCAAAAACGTTTCCTTTGAAATCTCGTGACCCTTCATTATAACTTCTGAATAACTAGTAATACATAACTGCCCATGCCATTTTGCTACATTTTGGCAATTCTATCACCTCATCTACTCTCGTGCTAGCCACATTGTCAACTGTGACTAATTTGGTGGCATTCTTCTTTCTGAGTCTCAAGGTTCTGGGTTTGAGTCTCATTTGTCAAACAAAAAAATCAAGGCTGACAATACCGAAGGAATCTGCAGTGTTGGGAGTTTCATGTTGTCTTTTATATGAGATATTAAACTGCATCTCCACCTACTTACACTGGCAGATGTATTTTTTTTTAAATTTCATGGCACTATTTTGAAGGGCAGTAAGTAAATTAATCCTGGTGACCTGGCCAATATTTACCCTTACAAAAAGATGCTCAGTGCAGCTGCCGAGCTGGTTTGTTGTTTCGCAGACGTTTCGTTACCATGCTGGGTAACCTCAATGCTACGCTCAGGATGTTACCCAACAGGTAACGAAACACCTGTGAAACAACAAACCAGCTCAGCCAGCCAACCAGCCTCAACATTGAAGCTACAAATCTACTCCAAAGCCTTGAAGTATATCCTTGTGAGAAGGATCAATAGGGAAACCAAAGCCAGAACTCCCTGGTCATGTAGCTCATATAGAATAAGGTGAAGCAGGAAAAGTGTGTGAAGACAGATGCTAAGTTGATAATAAAAAAAGAACCTGACTGGGAATATCATTTCACATCTGAACATTCTACAGTGAGAAAGGCAAAGAGTGAGGAGGCGAGTAGCAACATATAAATGAATCCAACAGTGACCTCTTAGTGTGTAAATACTAAAATAATGGTGAAGTAATTTTTGGGGATAGATCAAGCAATAGCAAGTAAAATTGAATGAAAGACCTGCATTTATTTAGCACTTTTCTTGGTCATCAGTCTTTACAGCCAGTGAGTAGTCACTGTTGTAATGAAAGGAAAGGGATTGCCGCATGGAGACAGAGGGCATGGCCAAGGTATGAGCGTAAATTTTTTATTTACCAACACCTACGTGATCAGGAGTGTGCCAGTCGATCAAATATTCTGGATAAACAAGAGGTCCACAGAATCCATGTAAAAGCACATACTAAGTAATAGGAATGTATTACAGGGAGTATTCACATCACTGTCATACTTTATTTACAGCAGAAATTACTCAAATAATAATGCATCTTTGCCTTAAACAAAACTTACTGCCAAAGAGAGCCTGCTCACTTGCACCCTCAACTCAACTCAGACGTTCTGGTAGATTGTGATATTTGAGGAGAAATTGACTCAATTGAATTAACTGTTGATATTTTGTGTATGTAGCCATTCAATTGAACAAGTATAATTACATTGAAGTAAATAAATTTTAAAAATCTGTACTAATTAGAATAGTAGAGTAAACTTTGCAGTATTTGACGTAGATAATTTTAGCTGGTTTACCAAGAAAAGAGGTTCATTATTTGTTAGTTAAAACAAATGTTGCTGTAAATAAGTACTTTGTATCCAGCTTTACCAGAGAACAAGATGCTGCTGAAGTTTCAGTGAAAAAGAACGTAATTGAGAATATTGGGAATATTGATGACGAGGTATTAGGGAGGCTGATTGTACATAAAATTTATATGTTACCAGAATTGTATGGGTTATGCATAACCATAAGGAGGGAAGTGTGGGAGGCAGTTGTGGATGTACTGATCTTCTGATTTTTCCCTGGAAGTTGGGATCAGATGACTGGAGAATTTCGCATGTTACATCAATTAAAAACTTCACAATATATTAATAGTATTTGAGAACTTAAGTTCCAAGGTGGAGGAAGAATAGATTTTATTTTTAGTTCTGTGAAGATGAGACTTTATTTTAACAAGCTTGGATCTTGAGCATGAGTTCAAAAAGCATTTACAAGAAGCCATGTGATTTCAGCTAAATGATCAGCAAATCGCTTGGGAGACAATTGCTGGGATGTTTGAGGCTTGGAGGTTTATGACCCGGAGAGACTGAGTAGATCTGAAGCAGATTCATACTGGAAGAAGAGATCCATTAGAGCAGAAATGCTGGAACAAAAATAGAAATTACTGGAAGTTCAGCAGGTCTGGCAGCATCTGTGAAGAAAAAGAATCATAATTAATGTTTTGGGTCTTGTAACCCTTCCTCAGAACTGATGGCAGCAGGGAAAATGTTGATTTATAGGCAGCAAATAGAGAGGGAGAATGGGTTATGGAATAAATGATAGGGTAGAGCCCAAAGAGAGAGAAGAGCAGTTGGATAGACAAAGGAGTTGATAACAATCTGGCTAGGAGGGTGAATAGTTGTTAATGGGGACTGTTAGTGAGTAACAATGGGTAGTGTGGTAATGGCAGGCTATGTGATATCAAGGCCTGGAGTGTGAGGTAGGAGGCTAGGACATGGGAGAGTTTAGGCACAAAAATTATTGAACTCTTGAGTTGAGAGGGCTGCAGGGTTCCCAAGCGGAAAATGAGTTGTTGTTCTTCTAGCTTGTGTTGAGATTTGCTGGAACACTGCAGCAAGCCAGAGGCAGAGGTGTTGGCCAGGGAACAGGGTGCTGCATTAAAGTGTCAGGCAACAGGTAGCTCAGGGTCTTTTTGGCAAGCAGAACGTAGATATTCTGTGAAGCGATCACCCAGTCTTCACTTCACTTCCTCAATATAGAGGAGAGTGTGAGTAACAAATACAGTAGACTGGACTCTGGGAAGTGCAGGTCTGGAAGGTATGTTTGGGCCCTTAGATAGTGGGGAGGGAGGAGATAAATGTGCAGGGGAAGCTGCCGTGGGGCTGTGGGGATGTGTTGGGGATGAAGAAGAGTGGACCAGGGTGCCCCGGAGGGAATGGCCCCTGCGGAAAGTGGACAAGGGAGGGGAGGGGAATATGTGTCTGGAGGTGGCGGAAGTGGCATCTGATGATCTACTGGATGTGGATGCTGATGGGATGGTAGATAAGGACAAGGGAAGCCCTACTTCTGTTGCATGAGGAAAGAGAAGGGGTGAGGGTGGAAGTGCAGGAGATGGGTCAGATCTGTTGAGGGCCCTGTCAGCAACGGTTGAGGAAGAAAGTGGATATTTTGGAGGCTCCCTTATCAAAATTTGCCTCATCTGAACATATGCGATGGAGAGAACAGGATGGAGTCTTTACAGGTAGCAGGGTGTGAGGACGTATTGTCCAGGTAGTGTAGGAGTCAGTGGGTTTATAGTGGATGTTAGTGGCCAGTCTATCCCCAGAAATGGAAATGGAGATGTTGAGGAAGGGAAAGGAGGAGTCAGAGATAGACCAGGTGAAAGTGAGGGCAGGGTGGAAATTGGAAGCAAAATCAATGAACTTTTCCAATTCTGTACAAGTGAGGGAAGCAGCACCGATAATATCATCGGCATAACTGGGGCCCATCCGGGTACCTGTGGCCACCCCTCTGACCCAAAGAAAATGAGACGAGTTAAAAGAGAGGAGTTGTTGACGATGTGGACAAGTAGAAATGCTGTTATTAGCAGTCTCCAAGCAACCAGAGCTGTGAAATAGCTCTGAATTTCAAAAGGTTGTGTTTGAGGAAGTCATCCAACTAGGACGTTGAAGTTACAAGTTTAGGGAATCTTTGTTAAGGAATGAGTGAGTTAAGTTAGCAGTTCATTTTATGATTTCGGAGAGAGTCGTTAACCAAAGAAAATGTGCTTTCAGTCGATGTTGGAGATTTGTAAGTAGGAAACTGATTTCAGTTATTCCAGCTGAGCAGGAAGCTTTAACATGGAAATAGGGGTTAGTCTTCACTTTAATTCCTGTAAATGTATTGCTGAAGTCAAAGAGACAACCTTTGTTTGTGATATTTGTAATTGTTCTCAGTTGTTGTCTCATGTATAGTTCATGCTTTTATTTATTTAATGTCATTTTGTTAATAATACAATGATAGCCTCACATGAATACGCCTCAGTGGCTGATCTTCATCGTAAACAAAAGAAAAAATAAAATTTCTGGTATGTCAGGCTAGGTTTTGTTCTAGAATCTGACTCGTTCACTGTTACCATCACCTGGGATTGATACACTCTTGTTCAGGAAAGGTGCAAGGATAAATTCAGCAATTTATTTAGCCTGAATGGACAGGGTGCCTTTTGAAAAGGTAATCTGTGACAGCATTAAAAGTCACTTCAGCAAGTTTGGGTTAATTGGGAAAAGTAGTTTTCGGGCAAATTGTGTTTAATTAATTTAACTGACCTTAATAAGGATATAAAGAGGTTAGATGAAAGTAAACACTAAACAAAAAAAAACCAAAGCCCCGCAGATGATGGAAATTGGAAACAGAAACAGAAAGTGCTGGCAAAACTTAGCAGCATCTGTGGACAAAGCAGAGTTAACTTTTCGTATCCAGTGACTCTTCGTCAGAACTGATTGTCGTTAGGAAAAGATTGCTGTATATGCTGAAGAAGGTGTGGTGGTAAGGGGAAAGGAGTAAACGATAGGTGGAGATGGAGTCCAGAGAGGAACAGTTGGGTAGATGAAAAAATGGTTAAAGGTCTGTCTGAGAGAATAGGAATAGCTGCTAAAGGGAACTATTAGAAGCTGACAGTGGACTGTTTGTAATAGCAGTCCATGTGATGATAAGGCCTGGTGTACGGGAGTTGGAGTAAAGACATGGGAGAAGGTGCTCAGGCTGCAAAATTATTCAACCCAATATTGAGTCCAGGAGGCTGCAGGGTTTCCAAACTGAAGATGAGGGCTTGTTCGTCCGGCTTCTGTTGAGTTTCACTGGAGTCCTGCAGCAACCCTGAGACAGGTGTTGGCCGGAGAGCATGCTGGTATATTGAAATTGCAGGCAACTGGAAGCCCAGGGTCATTTTTGCAGACAGGACATAGATGTTCTACAAAGCATTCACCTGGTGTGCTCTTTGTCTCTCCAGTGTAGAGGAAGCCACGTTGTGAGCAGTCAGTGCAGTGGTCTAGATTGAGTGAAGTGTATCTGGTGCCATAGATAGTGAGGGGGGAGGAAGTAAACAGGCAGGTGTTACACCTTCTGTGATTGCATGGGAATGTGCAGTGGAGGTATTGGGAAATGTTGGAGGAGTGGAGGGAACTGTTCCTGTGGGAGGCTGACCAGGGAGGAGAGGAGAATATGTGCTTGGTGATGGCATCCCACCACTGAGGTGTCACTGGACTCAAAGCATTAACCCTGCTTTATCACTACAGATGTAGCCAGGCTGCACTATTTTTTCCAGCAATTTCTGTTTTTGTTGTAGATAGAGATAATGCACTTCTTTAAATACCCCTTAATTGGCTTGACAGAGGTTAAAGTCCATTGAGTGACACCATGGAAGACATTTGGCTGGGTGACAGAAAACAGAATAGCATTGCACAGTAGCTTTCAGGCAGGAGGAAGGTATATCGTAGAGTTCCTCCACAGGTTTGTACAAGAGCTACTAATATGTATTAATGACTTAGACTTCGTCATATCAGATACTGTTTCAAAATTTGTAGATGACACAGACCTCGGAAATATTGTGAATAGAAACCAGACTAGTCATAAAACTTCATTAGGACATTGAATAGTGGAATTTTTGGATGTGGCAGTTGAAATTTAATGCATAAAAGAGAGAAGTAGTACATTTTTATAGGTGAGTATAGAGATGTGAAATAAAAAAGAGTGCAAGCATGAAGGGGCACAAAATAAAATGACCTGGGAGTCCACGTGCACTAAAAGTTGAAAGTGGCAGGTAAGATTGAAAACATGGTTAAACATGCATATGTGATCCTCAGCTTTGTGAATAGAGAATACAGTACAAAAACATGATGTTGCAATGAACTTCTGTACATATGTGATTATGAATAGGCCACTCTGTTCCTGAACTGCTGATACTGGAGTCGGAGATAACACAGTGTGGATCTGGAGGAACACAGCAGGCCAGGCAGCGTCAGAGGAGCAGGAAAATTGACGTTTTAGGTTGGGACCCTTCTTCAGTCCCTTTCCTACTCCTATGATGCTGCCTGGCCTGCTGTGTTCCTCCAGCTCCACACTGTGTTATCCTTTATAACTTTTCACCCCCTTGCTTAACTAACTGCCTTAAAAATAGTCAAGGACATCTCTTCATCAAAAGGTGATTGAAGCAAGTTCTAAAGACTTGAGTTAGAAAAACTTTGCTTTGGCCTCCTCTTCAGTAACTCCCATTACATATACGTTATTCCCTTTAAGCTGAAGCTGTTATTATTTTAGCTGCTCCTGGAGGATCAGTTTCTCCAGCAGGTGTTGAAGCCACAGACACTGCTTGAATGGTCAGTTATTTATTCACTCCACTTACAGTGCTCTGTCCACCTGACTGGTTTAGCTGCATGTATTTTAAGTCAGTCAAAATGGTTCAAGTGCTACTGACATAGGAGTTTAATATCTAAATACATCATCTTGGAGATTTTGCATAGTTGGGTGATCAGCTTTTGTGGTTGATTGAAATGATGTAGCAGAGCTTTTGTCACATGTTATAGCTTTGAATGAGTGGTCTCACACAACAGTGATAACATTCCATTGGGCATTCACTTGTACAAATTGTTGGGAAACCTTACCAAACCCTATCATAAAACATTTATCATAGAGCAGTAAGGTATAGCATGGGCATTTCTGATCTGTAGTGGCCCAGGAGATGCCTCATCATATGTGGGGAAGTCCAGCACAGTGCTTTGATACCTTGATACAGTTTAATTTAGTTCAATTTCAGTAAATTTCCCAACACTGTTTGGCGTAATCCCTCTGTTTATATTTCACCTAGAGAGAAGGACTTTCAAAATTCAACAAGATCTATGAATATGAGTATCATCTGAACGGTCAGGTATGTCTTCAGATTCATAAACCTTTCTTAAAAGAACTTTAACTGAATTTCCTTATGTCTCATCCCTTTTCTCACTGTGATATGTGTTGTGAGAGGTAAGGTTTTACTGACCACTGAAATGCCTCAGAGTTGGTCTGACCAGTCACTAGGAGGGGTTACTAGGGTGACTTGCCAGGATTTTGATGTGGTGAATTGCTTCAACTATTTGTACCACTTCCTTTCCAAGCTGCTGCTGATGTTATAGTTTGGTGGCCACTACGAATGTGCCACATGTAGTGAGTGTTTTACAGGTTGTACTGTTATACTCCTGAAAGCCAGTTGGTGAAGGCTCAAACTTGTGACAATCTTTAAATTTATGCATGTTTCTACAAGAGTTTAATATCAATATTAAAGTCATGATGATCATTTTATTATCTTTTGTAAGCAAGTAAATGAAAAAATATTTTCTTTCATTGTCTCTGTGTAAGAGTATGAGTCAATAAAAACTAAAATGAAAACACGAACATGTCTGTAATGTAAAGTTAACTTGAGCTTACTTGAGTTTTCCTCTTTCCATGTCTTACTACCATAAATGCAGAATATTGCTATAGTGATGACCTCTGTCTCAGGCCACCTCCTTGAGTTGGAGTTCAAATCACCTTTTCAGAAGTGGTAAGTTTTTATTCAAAAATGAAGTCATGCTGAAACTCATTTAATTTCAAATCTCATTCAGCAGCGAGAGAGAGAGTGTTAACACAGCATTGGGTAAATGTTTAGCCTGTTTTCATAACGCACTGATCAGATGAACATTGTGAGAGTTGTAAACTATATGCCAACCTAGACTGATCTAGTTTGAAACAATCTGTTTAGGAGAAAATATAATTGGAATTTTGTTTTGATCACTCAGTTTCAGAAGAATATAAGAATCTTTCTACCCTTGTTTTAAACAAATAACAATTTTCCAGAATTCAGGAAGATTTGAAGAATCTGTTTGGTCTGGATTTTGCACACTGAAGTTTTTGTTTTCAATATCTGTAGGCGCAGCTGTAACCCTGTGACTCTCTTTGACACTGAGGTGGAGAAGTACTGTCCAGAAAACTATGTGGACATTAAGGTACAATGTTAAGGAAAGCTCAGGATCACACGCTGCACTCATGTTTTCTTTGTATTTAAACTATGCAGTATGTGGGTTTGGAGTATTTTTTGGGACAATGGGGAGAGAGTTTTGCATTGTATCTAAAATGCTGCATTTGGTAGAGTAGTGTTTCATGAGAGATGTTTGAAAGAGAAAAAGTGCTTTATTCAAGCTGTGTTATCACCTTTACGATCATATACGTGAATAAAAATATGAAGATTTCAAATATTGAATCTTTACATAAAAAGATGCTGTTTTATCAAGAATTAATCACGTTGTAGTTGATTTTTGGCTTCTGTTTCTTTATAGAGAACTCTGGAACGAGAGGTGAGGAAATGTCAGGCCTTAATCCTTTGGACTGACTGTGATCGCGAAGGGGAAAACATTGGATTTGAAATTATTAATGTGTGTAAAACAGGTATGTGTACATCGGTATACACAGCATTAGAAGCATGAATTGTGCCTTTCAATAATCACTGAAAGATTTTATAGAATATATATTGATTTTTGGGTGGTGGGTGTAAAGAAGTTTTACTCAGGATCTTACACTGTCTATCGACGAGGTAGTGTTTTGAACCAGATAACATTCTGATCTCTACCGGCTCTACCCTAAACTAACTAACGTAATGAAGAATGAGGACATATTGGTTATGTTTGAGCCTAGAAGCTCCTGACAACGCGATTGTGTGACATAATGTTGTGGTAACGGCTGATTTATGCCAGATCTCTCTGCCATTATTTGGAAAATGACTGATGAAGCGATTTTTCTGCTGAAGTCTTAGTGGGTGCAGCATTACTTGGTGCAGCCCTGAGGGCTTCAGAGCAGAATGTTAGCAAATCGATGTTAGCTAGGATGGCACAGCAGTTAGTGTTAAAGTGACCCTGAAGTAATGAGAAATCAATTGCTGATTTCTGCAGGGAAGTGCTGGTAGGCTGACGTTTAGCAAACGGTGGATGAAGCTATGATATTGTAACTTCTAGACTGTGTTGTTGTTGTTTTAAAAATGCTTGTCTTGCTGGAACACTTTGCTGCATGTTACTCAAGATCTCTTGTTTTTTGCTTGGCAGTGAAGCCGAATCTACAAGTCCTGCGAGCTCGATTTTCTGAGATTACACCTCACGCTATCAGACAAGCCTGTGAGAATCTGGTAGAACCTGATCAGAAAATTAGCGATGCTGTCGATGTAAGGCAAGAGTTGGATCTGAGAATAGGTGAGGGACCCAAGGGCCTAGATGTCACTTTTGGTTTTTTTTTGTTCCCTTGTCAAACTAAACCTCATAATAACAACATTCTCCTTTGCCCCATGTTCACCAATCTTCAAAAACTTTCTTCTTAACTACATCAGCATTTTGTATGTGGAAACTTAATTTCTTTTGGTGTGGTGTTAAATATTATATGTTGAATTGTATTGTGGAGAATCTCTTGTCCCCTTTTATAGGTACAGAGTTGGTTAACGATGCAGTGCGCTCAGTTATACTGAGTTATCAGCTCAGATTGTGCGTTGGCCTATGGCATGAGGTTTGAACCAATGTTCAATCACGGATGCTACAAGTTGAGCCAAGATGATAGCGATGCATTTGAAATTGCTTTTGAATGCTACCGGAATTGTTTTTGTGTAATTTTGTTGGTATAGGTGCCTCATTCACCCGGTTTCAGACCTTACGACTACAGAAAGTGTTCCCGAATGTGCTATCAAATCAACTGATCAGCTATGGAAGCTGTCAGTTTCCCACTCTGGGTTTCGTGGTTGAACGTTTCAAAGCAATCCAGGCTTTTATTCAAGAAACATTCTATAAAATCAAAGGTATGCTGTAGCTGTTGATGTTTCTGAACCTTAGTGGAAGTGCATTTTAGCATCTCAGAAGTTATTGAGTGACAGTGGTATCAAGCTTTGGGACTTGACTCCTGTCTGTTTATGTAGTTGATGACTCCATTCATGTTCGCAGTAAAAAGTGATAGTTTGAGGATGAAACATGTGGACCTTAGGATAAGTCTCTGGCTTTAAGGAAGACTCAATATTGCAGATTCCTATCAGTACAATGCACGTAATTTTGATTTAAGGTTATTATTGAGTGTTAGTGCTATAAATTATTTGGCAGTCAGATATTTCAATAAGTTAAATGTAAGGTTCTGCAAAATGTTAAGCAATAATAAGCTTTGCCAAAAATTACGGTATCCAAATTTTGAAAGGCTGAGTCTACTGGGTAAACATCTTTGGTGACAGGTTCGTTTTTACAGAGTTCCCTTATTTTTCTGTATTGCTAATGGGCTGGTGATTGCAGTCAAGGTTAGTTTTGTGAACTTTGTTTTTATATCAAGTGTTCCAAATATTAGCAACAGTTTTTATGTCTCAGTCACCCATGAAACAGAAGATGGCAATGTAGAATTTAACTGGAAAAGACATCGTCTCTTCAACCACACAGCATGCCTTGTACTTTACCAGATCTGCATGGAGGTGAGCATATATTCCATTCTGATGAACCTAAACGCCAAAATATTTAGAAGTAGAAGGAGGAAAGCAAACTAGAGGAAAAATTAAGTGGAAAGTTGAGGGTTATATTTCACTGTAGTTTGAAGTGGATTGTGATGTCCCACGCGTTACTGTTCTGGAACTACTTTTAGTTCAATATGTTGATTCACGATTTTTTTACGAAGGAAGGCGGTGATATCCATGGTAATATTACTCCACTAGTAAGCCCATACCTTAAGGCTGCATTTCGTATTCCTGCCACAACTGAAGGTGAAATTTGAATTCAATTTTTAAGAAGCCTGGAATTATTACAAGCTGAAACAAAAACAGAAGTTGCTGGAAAGATCAGCAGGTCTGGCAGCATCTGTGAAGGGAATTCAGAGTTAACATTTTGGGTCCAGTGACTGTTCTCCAGATCATTAACTTTGATTTCTCTTTACAGATGCTGCTAGACTCGCTGAGCTTTTCCAGCAACCTCTATTTTTGTTTCTGATTTACAGCATTCGCACAGCTTTCCGTTTTTATTCGGAATTAACAGATACCTGATGGTGGCCATGTAACACTGTCAATTGTTGTAAAACTCCATCTAGGTTCATTATTGTCACTAAGGGAAGGAAATCTGCTGTCTTTATCTGGTGTGGCCAGCATATATCTCCAGACCCGCAGAAAAGTGATTGACCCTGTAATGCCCGCATCCCACAAAAACAAATGGATCCAAAGGCATAGGTACCATTAATTCTTTCGAAGAACAAAGGAACTTGCAAAGGGATATTAATGATAGTGAAAAACTGTCTGAACAGTGTTAAATGGATTTCAGTGTGCATGAATATGAGAAGTTAGATTATGATCTTAAGAATACTATTGTCTATAATTCTATCTGACTAGAATAGATTCACAGAATACTATGGACAGCTGAGGATTGATGCATCTTTGGAAGAAAAAATACCAAAATTAATATATAAAATGCTGGAAATACAGCAGTACAGGAGACATCTGTGGAGGGAGAATAAGAGTTCATATTTTCAGATTGATGACTTTCTGTCAGACTGGAAACAAATGTAATTCTAGATTTTACAACAGACTGCTTTTGCTGTCATCACGACTGCAGAGGGCGTACTTTGGCATCTCCACAATGCAGCATTCACCTGAAATTCCACTCGTGCGTAACCAGAAATCTAAGATTTTCTGCTTTAGTCCAAGGAACAGGACATGTTTGACATAGGCAAAAATTATTGAGTATGGATATGTTTATGTTTTATAGACAATTTAGCTAAAATTCTGATTTTCAAGCTGCTTAGAATTTTTGCTATATTTTATTCATCTTGCTTCTCCTCTTCATAGGCCAGTAACAAAGTTTATTAGTCTTTTGTATCAGCTCCCCAGTTTCAAGCCATGTTCCCTTGCATAAAATCTCAGTACTCCTGTGAATCTGAAATTTAAATCTTCAAAGATGTTTAATAAACCAATAAGTTAATTGAGCCAAATGTGGTTGACTGCTACTCAGCTTGTTCTTGTGGATTTTCTCACCAGCCTGCCCACAGTGAACAAAGTGATAAGCTGAATTGAGGTTTGTGAATGAGAGGCAACAAACATGGATGCACAACAAATATTTCAATGCCACCACTGCTAAAGTGTATTGGTCGGCCACACTTGAACACATAAGTTTGAATGTAAATACAAGAGATATTTTTCTTTTAAGAGATGTTGGCATTGCTGCAAAGCTTGTACTTGCTGCCCACACTGAATTACACTTAAACTGGATGATTTGTTAGGCCACTTCCGGGGAAAGATAAGAGCCAAAGCCTGGCCAAGTATTGCATATAAGCCATACCAGTTAAAGTTAGTAGATTTTCATTCTTGAAGGGCATGAGTGAACCAGATGGGTTTTCTGTTTACAGCAACAGTCGTGGTTATACACTGAGATTAGTGTTATAACTCCAGATTTATTGGTTGGATTGGAATCCATATCCCCATGGCATTAGCATGGGCCTCTGGATTACTATCCAGTGACATTACCATGACGTTATCTCCCCTGAGAAGCTTATACCAACTTTAAGCAGACTTCATTGTGAAGCATTAGGTTCCACTCTGCCAGCCCATTTTAATGATTTCACTATGCTATAACTTTAGCCTCAAGATTTATTTGAATGCTGCCAGAATTACATGTTTTTTTATGAGAATGATGCGGTTGCTATGGAAGTGCTTAAAATTCTGAAGGCACAGGACAGTATAGGTAGAAATGTGTTGCTACCAAGAGTTGAAGGGCCTAAAATGAGAAGCTATCATATAAGCTTGTTGAAAGAAAAGGAGAATCATCTTCATGTGCAGTTGTGAAGTCATAAGATTCACAGGCTGATTGAGGCAGAAATTCTGAATAATTCGGATCGGTGCATGAAAGAACACTGGATCAGTGGAAATGGGAACTGGCCGGATAAATCCAAACTTTGAGTGAAACAACAGTTTTGTGTAGCTGAGATTGTGGCACTTTTGGAAGCTTATTCTGGGGAGGCAAGGACTGGCAGGGCTGAAAGTGGAACCCTATTAAATAATAGGATTTCACTCTAAGTCTCTTAGCTGTTTGCATAAAAAGTTATTCTAGTAAATGCAAAAATTGATAATTAACTCTTCGGTTTTGAAAAGCAACAGTTTTATTTTGAATGATCTCTTGATGTTTTTTGTTTGCTAATCGCAGGATCCAGTTGCGACTGTACTTGATGTCTTTACTAAACCAAAGAGCAAATGGAGACCTTTACCCCTTGACACAGTGGTATGTATTTGAAAATAGCATAAGTTATCTTGTAGAGAAATTGCTGCCTCGATTTTCAGCTTTATAAAATAAAAGCACAAAGTGGACCTATATCGAAATGTAGTTGCAATATGCTGCAGTGTGAGTTTCCAATGTATTTGTTTCTGTTTTTAATTTGTCCACGCTGAATGCTTACATTCTGTGCTTGTAACATTATAATACAGTGCAAACTGCTAGTTTAGCTCAAGGGATTTTTTTTATGCAGTGACATACAAACTGTGAAAGTTCCAGCTTCAATCCCTATTCTGTGTGAGTAAGCTGATTTCAGTCAGGCAAGTGTATTGGTGTTGATGCTCAATTGGAGATATGAACTCGGACTTCTGATCACTGTCTAGGGACCTTCAGTGGAAATGGTAGGATGTTGGCAAGATTTGGAGACGACAACCAACCAATTCAGTACTAATTCCCCAGCTCTTTGTACAGGGTGGCTTTCCTCATACATTGACCTGGGATTCTTCTCCATACCAGTTTTTGCAGTCTACTTCCCTCAAAAAATGAGCTCAGTTGGAAATTCGTTTATCCAAGCGTCTAAGAACCTACCCCAATTATCCTGACTTGGGTTGTTTTGTCCAATTTCTGTTCTTGAGATGCAATTCCATTATGTCAGTTTCTTGATTACATTCTTCCTGTCACAACAGATGAGATTTTCCTAGATTTTCTTCTGCTTTGTAATGCCTCCCAATACTTGACCATGAGATGGGCACCTTAGACATCATGGCAGAATAATAAGAACTGCTGATTCTGGAGTCGCTGGAGGAGCAGGCCAGGCAGCATCAGAGGAGCAGGAAAGCTGATGTTTCGGGTTGGGACCCTACTTCAGAAATGGGGGAGGGGGACAGGAGCTCTGAAATAAATAGAGAGAGGCTGGGGAAGGTAGGTGGGATGGTGATAAGTGAGTGCAGGAAGGCGTTCCTCCAGCTCCACACTGTGTTCTTGGACATCCAGGCCTCGTATTTTGTTCCCAACTATCTTGCTCTGGGGAGTATTTCCCCATGGACTGTGTTCTGTGAAGTTCCTCACACTTGGACTAGGTATTTCCTTCTGTGTCTAGTTTAGTGATGTACTGAACCAATAAAGGAATGAGGGAAGGGAAGCCCCTCATGCCCATTGGATTGTAATTATTACACAACATGAGATCCTGGGATGTATTCTCCTAAAGCAAAATCCCGGAATCTTCTTCCCAATGACTTTGCTGAAGAGAATCTATCCTATGTGGAGCTGTAAATCTTTCTATATTACCTCATTCTGGAATTAATTCTCCAATATCTGGCATTGGGATGTAATCCCATGAAGTACATTGTGGGAACTTCTTCCTAATTACCTCTGGATTATCTTAACCTAGGGTGTATTCCCACACTGAGTGCAGTGTAGACAATCCTTTCAAAATAGGCCAGGTGATCTCCAACAATATGTGGTCATGAAGTCAATTTCCAATGACTGAAGGGAGATTACCTGATATTTTGAATTGGAATCTCTCCCAATTTTAGATGTTGGTATTTTTTGCCCCAAGGATCGTGCTGGAGCATTATTGCAGTAATTATACCGAGAAATCTTTCCTACTATAAGCTTCTTGGATGCATTCCCTAATTAATCGTACAGGGGATTTACCTCTTGATTGAAATTGGGAATCTTAGCCTGTTTTTCCCAGGCGCTTTTCTCTTACTTAACCTGCTTTGTGGGTCCGGGAGGTGGGAATAGGAATTGACCGATATATTGGTAGCAGGAATTATCTGTCTTCTGGACCTGAGGTGCATTCACCCAGTAACTATTCCTGGATTGTATTCCCCAAGATGTGGGGTTTTCCTGTAATTTTTGTGATGGTGAACCTCCCACAATCCCCAGTACTGCTGTATACTCCCCCAGTGCCTGACTGGACGAAGGATTCTGTCACCCTGATACTATGGACCTACCCCAATATCTGCGTCTGGGAATCTACTCCACCATGACAATAGCACAGTGAAGGAATTCCCTTCTCCACAGCTGGAGTATAACTATCTATTAGCTTGTCCTGGTTTGTATTTCCCTAGTGAATTTTTTTCAGCAAATTCCATTCTACGTGAGAGTTAAAATCCCATCCCATATCTGGTACTTGGGTCATCTTGGCACAAAATGAACGTGGGATGCAGTCTCCCAATCTGGTCCTGGAATCTAGTCACCAAATGACAGACTTGGAGTGATACAGCCAGACATGGTTTTGGGACTGAATCATACTCAGTGATCCTGTGATGATTTGTCCTCATGACAACACTGGGAAGATTCTCTTGTATGTCCAAATATGGAATCTCACTCAATTCCTCAATTTTCAATATTTGTCCTTCAGGCATATTCACTGTACTGGTGAGACTTCCCCAGACATGGAAATTTTGTTCTACATTCCAGCCCAACATCTTATACTGCATTGAATCTGCTTTGAAGGAATTCACTAGGGCGCAGCATGGTGGCTCAGTGATTAGCACAGTTGCCTCACAGTGCTAGGGGCAAGGGTTTGATTTCACTCTCAGGTAACTGTTTGTGTGGAGTTTGCACATTCTCCCCCTGTGTGCATGGGTTTCCTCTGGGTGCTCTGGTTTCCTCCCACAGTCCAAAGATGTGCAGGCTAGATGGATTGGCCATGCTAAATTATCCATTGTGTTCAGGGATGTGTAGATTAGGTGGGTTATGGGGGGGATACGTCTGGGTGGGATGCTCTGAGGGTCGGTGTGGACCGATTGGGCTGAAGGACCCGTTTTCACACTGTAGTGATTCTCAGACTTTGAGGAATCACCACCAAGAGTAGTGTATCTTTCACATGTTGAAAGATTGAAGGGACTGGGCTTGTATACGCTTGAGTTTAGAAGACTGAGAGGGGGATCTGATTGAAATGTATACGATTATTAAGGGACTTGACACTCTGGAGGCAGGAAGCATGTTTCCGCTGATGGGTAGTCCAGAACCAGAGGACGCAGTTTTAAAATAAGGGGTAGGCCATTTAGAACAGAGTTGAGGAAAACTACTTCACCCAGAGTGTGGTGGATATATGGAATGCTCTGCCCCAGAAGGCAGTGGAGGCCAACTCTCTGAATACTTCCAAGAAAGAGATGGATAGAGCTCTTAAAGATAGTGGAATCAAGGGTTATGGGGATAAGGCAGGGACAGAATACTGATTGTGGATGATCAGCCATGATCATAATGAACGGTGGTGCTGGCTCGAAGGGCTGAATGGCCTACTCCAACACCTATTGTCTATTGTCTATAAAACTTAATTCTTGTACATGTTCTGTTGTTATTTATTGCATTGAATGTGCTTGTGGAGGAGTTCACTCATACACAAGCCTTGGAACATTCCCCATTTTCTAAATCCAATGTGTTTTCCCCCAATATCTGGTGCTCCTCTGTATTGACCCAGTGTGTGCTTGAGAAGATTATTACATAATAATGATTGAATCTCAGCCCAGTGTCTATGGATTAAGGAAGAATTTTACATGAAGCTTGAATGCATTATAGTTCATTCTGAAATGAGGGTCTTAAAGTCGAACAAGGGAAATTAAGAAGGTATGAGAGGTAAGTTGGCCATGATTGATTGGGAAAAGATACAAAAAGATTTAATGGTAGATATGCAATGGCAAATATTTAAAAACGCACTACATAGTTTACAACAGAAATACACTCCTCTAAGGCACAAAAGCCGCAATGGGAAAGGAAAACCAACCATGGCATACAAAAGATGCCTAGGGCCGAGGAGTGGCAGATGGAGTTTAATTTAGATAAATGTGATGTAGTGCATTTATGGTAAGATGAACAAAAGCAGGACTTGCATAATTAATGGTAGAGCCCTGGGGATTGTTTTTGAACAGAGAGACCTCGGGGTTCAGGTATATAGTTCTTTGAAAGTGGCATCACAGGTAGACAGGGTGGTGAAGAAGGCATTTGGCACACTTGGCTTCATTGGTCAGAGCGTTGCTTATAGGAGTTGGGATGTCATATGGCTGCACAGGATGTTGGTGAGGCTACTTTTGGAATACTGTTTACTAGTTTGATTGCCCTGCTATAGAAAGGATACTATTAAATTGGAGAGGGTGCAGAAAAGATTTACAAGGGTGTTATTGGACTGGAGTGTTTCAGTTATAAGGAGGGGCTGGATTGGCTGGGACATTTTTCCCTGCAGCGTCGAAGGTTGAGAGATAACCTTATAGAAGTTTATAATATCATGAGGGGCATGGATAGCTATTCACTCTAACTCTAGTGTGAGGGAGTTCAAAACTAAAGAGCATAGGTTTAAGGTGAGAGGAGAAAGATTTAAAAGGATCTGAGGGGTTACTTTTTTCTCACAGAGGGTGGTTCAAATATGGAATGAACTGCCAAAGGAAGTGGTAGATGTAGGTACAGTTACAACATTTGGACAGGTTCATGAATAGGAAAGGTTTAGAGGGATTTTGGCCCAATTGCAGGAACATGGAGCTAGCTTAATTTGGGAGACCTGGTTGGCATAGACATGTTGGGCCAAGGGGTCTGTTTCCATACCGTATGTCTCTTTGACTGTGCTATAGATTTGGAGAGCAACTGATGTCAATGGGACATTAGGCTAGTGAGGAATCAGTGACATCAGGAAGGGTGGACATGTGTTTCCACATGTTCTGCAGGTGTTGAAACACAGAACCCAAACATTTTCAGCAGCTGAGACCACCTGCCCCTCACTGTGGTAACAAGTCATATGATCACCCGCACCATGGTGAGTCAATACCATACATGGCAGTTACACACTGAGCTCATGATTTTGTGGTGTTATTATTTTCATATCAAACTGTTTAATGTTTCTGGATTGTAGTGGAACTACTTTGAAGTTCTGAATTTGGTAGTTTTGCATTTCCTGTTTTGCCAGTGACACCTCTTACTGGAGTACAAATCTATAGTGTTCCATAAATAGCCAGTCTTCAGGTACATTTATTGGCTGCTCAGCTATTGTGGTGACACCAAGAGCCTCCATTAGATTTAGTGCCTAATCCTGCACTAGGTGCTAAATAGCTCTAAATAGCTATATGCTCCCGTTGCTAAAGAGGAATGATTTATGAATGAGTTCCAAGACTTCTTTCTTTTCCTTCCTTCAAACAAACTGAATCTTTTAAAGTTGTCTAAGTTCTGAATGGCTTCATCAGACTTTAAAAAAAGTATAAACAAATTGGCAAATGTGTCTTCAATATCATATTGAAACCTGGTAATCGTCATTTTGATTGTCTTAGTGCATGAATCATCAAAATTGAGCATCCAAGTTCAATGCCTAAGAGGGAAAGCAGATAGTCCTTATTTCAGATGGAGTTGTGTGTAAAAATAGGAAACTCTTGCTAAAGGTACACAAGACACTGGTCAGACCACAGCTAGGAAGCTGTGAACTTTTCTAGTTCCCTTTATCTAAGGAAAGATGTACTGGCATTGAAAGCAGTCCAGCAAAGTTGATCCTGGATATAGAGGGATTTTCTCATGAGGAGAGGCTGAGTAGCTTGGGTTTGTATTCATTGGAGTTGAGGTGAATGAGTGGATTGCAACATTATTATTGAAACATAGAAAATTATTCATGGATTTGACTGATAGTTTGGCTGAGTAGTTGTTTCCCCTTAGGCAGGGTGTCTGATCAGAAGGCATAACTTCAGAGTGAAGAGTCACCCACTTGAGAAGAGATTTCGAGGAATTTCTTCTCTGAGAGTGGTGAATCTGTGAAATTCTTTACTGCAGAGGGCTTGTCAAGGCTAGGTCTATAAGTACATTTAAGGTCGAGAAACAGATTTTTAATCGGTAAAGAAATCAAGGGTTGTGGGGAAAAGGCCGGAAAGTGGGGTTGAGGATTTTCAGATCAACTATGCTCTCATTGAATGGTGAAACAGACCCAATGGATCAAATTAGCAACACTTCCTACATCTTATGTCTTATATTACCTGAAAAATTAGATAAAGTGTGAGGGTTCCTGTTTTGAATTGAATTTGAATTAGCTTTATTGTCACATTTACTCAAAAGTACAGTGGAAAATTTATAAGTCACCACTTACAGTGCCATCTTAGGTACAAAGGTACTTAGATACAGCTTCTTCAGTTACGAGATTAGTTACGGTGTAACTAATGTCACCAATACGCAGTGCCATGTTAGAACAGACAACCTAGGTACAGTCCTTAGTTACAGAATAGAGAAATGAAGAAAACATATTTACATTACAACATTATACACTATAACCATAGGTCAGAAAAACAAGGAGCAAGGTTTAAAAAAGACAAACGTCACAGTTGCTGTGATTGAAAAGACTGGCACGACATAGGACAGGCAGAAAATGTATATTTTAAAACATTGATTCTGTGCATCTTCTCCATTTTCTTTTAGATGTATCTTTGATTAACTTTCTTAATCCTTCTACTCTTAATGCTTCATGTTTGTCATTGCTTCAATGAACCATTTGGTGGCCCTTAATTAAGGGCAAATATAGGATTGGTTGTTAGGAGAAAATACTTGAATGATCTCAGTAAGGACTGTAGTTTGAATTTTAAAAAAGTATGTATTATCTTTACAAAACAGGAATTGGAGAAATTAGTTTCAAGGAAGCTGAAAATCAATGCAAAGGAGACAATGAGGATAGCGGAGAAGTTGTATACACAAGGGTGAGGCTCAGTGTTCTGTTGCACACAGCTGTTTTCAGCATGTGTTTTCTTGTATGAGAAATGATAAAAACTTTATATAAGGTATTTTGGAGCTTCCTGCATTCTCAGTTCTATTCTCAATCTTCTTGCGTAGGCACTGTTATATACCTCATCCAACCTTTTTAAGATCTTTCAATTGTTTCTTACATTATGCCTTAGGTAATATTTTTTCATTGTGCTGTATTTGCTTAGTATCTACTTCTGCTGAAACATTTTCAGCCACTTGTAGGATTGATCTACTGCATAAATATGAATTTTGTGAGTAATACAAATCGTGAGATATGGGAATGGAAATTGAATTTTATGTTCATGGACTTTACAGTCACTTTTGCTGAGGAGCACCGAGGTGTGAATGGGTGGGTGAGGACTAGGTCAGGCTTAGCTTTGCTGTCCTAATGTTTTCAGAGACTTCCTGATCAGGTTCATGCTAAAAGTGAATGGTTTGGGTGAGGTTTTGGGGATCGCTGCCGCTCAATCTTTGATTAAGAAAAGGCTTTAGAGTTAGATAATTCTTGTGATCTGAAGACCTTGCTCGGTTTGCAAGCTCCTTACATTGCTCCTCATTTCTGCCTGTGTAGATACATCAGCTACCCACGCACTGAAACCAACATTTTCCCTAAAGATCTGAACCTCTCTGCTTTGGTGCAGCAGCAAACCGTGGACCCACAGTGGGGGGCATTTGCTCAGGGTATTTTGGACAGAGGTGGGCCGACACCACGAAATGGAAACAAGTCAGACCAGGCCCATCCACCTATCCATCCAACTAAATACACCAACAATCTGCAAGTAATTACATTATTTTGTAATTGGCACCATTAATAATGCACATTTAATCTGTTCGTTTAATAGAGTGAACCTACCTTGGGAAACCAGTTTTTTTTAAAACAACTACAATTGGTGAAAACTTTTATATTTTTAGCAAGTTTAAAGTTTGTTTAGGAAGTTTTGTAATGGGTTGCGTCATATGAGTCATGGTGGTTTGAGAGGGAAAATTGGGAGAGGTATTTCCAAGTTTATCCCACATTGCTGAGTCACTAGAAGCATGTCTTCTTTCAGTCTCTACAGGGAGAAATCATAGGGGAATATAATTAAATACTATTCAGAAATAGAGGCAACAGAAGCGCTAGTATTGCTAATTTGATAAATGGAACTTTCATTCTTTGAGGATAGAGAATCACCTGCTACCACAGTTGCAGAGAGAGCTCAACAGAATGAACCAGTGATTGAATAGCAGGCCATGGGATTGGGTTAGGCCAAACTGTGACCTATGCAGTTGGCGCAAGGCTGAGCTATGGCCTTGGGGTGGAAGGAAGGCTGAGCTGTGGCTGTGGCTTTGGGAAGAGTGAATTGTGGCTCTCCGGGTGGAGGGTGGGTTGAGCTGCAGCCAACAGAGTAGGAGGAATTTAGAGGAGGTCTGAACTGTGACACATGAAGGGCTGGGGAGGAGCAGCTCTAAAATTGACAAAAGCTGTGATCTTTAATTTTCAATTATACAGATTTAAGGTCACGTACATGTGAAAATCATGAATTGTTAGAATATTTGTATGACAAAATCTTTTTAATCCACATGTTTAGATCGTATAAATATTTCTCTATTTTTAGGGAACTGAGCAACGTATTTATGAGTTTGTTGTGCGCCATTTTCTGGCATGCTGCTCTCAGGATGCACAGGGACAGGAAACCACAGTAGAGATAGACATCGCAGGAGAGCTCTTTGCTGGTCATGGTTTAATGATTATTGCACGGAATTATCTGGAGGTTTATCCATATGAAAAATGGAACACTAAGGTATTATGTGTAACCAAAGTTAAAATAATTATTCTTTGTTTTATGTTGTTATTCTGTGTTGTTTTCCTGTTCCAACCTGATCTCAGCGAAAATGGTTTATTGTATAGCAGATTGGGGTATATAGCTGTCATTTTGTTAGGAACTGGAACAAACTTATAAAATTTGGTGGGCAAATTGAGTAGATTAGTTGCAAGAGTTAAACGTTTTATTTGCTCTGCAGCAGAGTTTGCAACTAGCTTCAAGTTGCTGGACCTGGGTGGTGTTTCTGATGCTGCTCTGTTTGGACATATTGTAATGTTCAGCTGATAAATCTGTAGGACCTAGTGTAGGTCAGTGACTCAGTATGCCAATAGGTGACAGGACTATACCCAACTTTCGAATTTGTTTGCTGTAAGAAAATATACAGAACCCACTCATTCTCACTCACAAAGGAAGAGATGAGTAAGTGGAAAAAAAAAGCTTGGTATGATTCCAGAATTTATCCTGATCCACAGCCAAAGAATATAAGGAGGATTGGGAAAAATAAATGATTAGGAGTTTATGTGGTTTTAAACTGATGAGATCTTTGTTCCAGGTTATACCTGTGTATGAGAGAGGCAAGAAATTCCAACCCACCACTATTGAGATGGTTGACGGCGAGACAAGTCCACCTCAGTTGCTAACTGAAGCTGATCTTATTGCTCTGATGGAGAAGCATGGCATAGGTTAGTCTGACGCCCAAGATTCCTCTTGTTAAGTTGCCTCCTGTGGCTTTGAGGCTGAAAGCCAGGTGTGATACTGAATCATATTGATACAAATCTTGGATTTAATGCATGGTCTTTTCAAAATTAGAGAATTGTCACCATAGGGAGGGACTGTTAATAATTTCTGCTTGCAATTTCTACCCAGTTGCTCCTGCCGGGATTGGTTTGTGTGGACCTTTGGTGGGGACCCTTTTCAGGGTTTGAACGTGTCACTCCTAATTCACCTTGTAATGTTTAAATTTTCCCTATTTTCCTAGAATGGGTTTTGGTTTAATTTGTATTAAATGCTGCACAGTTTGATTTGGTTCAGAGAGTGGTGTAAGCCATGTGCAGGTGTCCGAAATTTCAAATGCTTTTGTCACCTCGAGTGTGTCTCTTGTTCCAACTTTATGCTTTTGAGCACATTCTAGAGCTATTAACCTATTTAGCCCCAAAGAATTTTTATTCAGAATGCAAATAGGGAGCTCAGCTAAACAGCTTCGACCAAAGGAGTTTTTGCACTTGAGGTGGTAGCTTTGATTGTCAGTTTGGTGAACTAATCTAGAACAATGCAGAGCTGAAGGTGAAGTCAGAAATTAACCTTTCCTCCTTTGTGTCTAGAAACATAATGCAGTCGTAAGTCAGCCAGAGACTGATTTGGGAATACATTTGACCCAAATGTAACAGATTAGTGCTCGTCAGTTTACAGATTGCCAATTTGCAAACTAAATTTGGTCCACAGTAGAACTGTTGGACTATTCATTAACAGGGCTTTTTTCCAAGGTTTGTGGAGCTATAAAAAATAGGTAAATTTGTAATGACTAAGTATTCATGTGTTTTGTGTAAATTAAATCAATCTGTTGGCGAATGGTTGGCCTCTAATATAATTTATCAGTTTGCCTTCTGAAAAGAGGAGAGTGCATGTGACAGTGCCTGGATGTGGTCAGTACATGTAACAGAAAGGTTATTACAGTCCCTGTGGTTTTTTAAAAATTAATTACTGAGCCATAATTATCCACTTTGGTTCATAAAGATCATGGGGTCTACCTAGAAGATGACCAGTGACATTGAACCAACAAAATATCCTGTACAGACTCATTGTGGTGTTCTACTTTGAGAAGATGTTTTTTGTCTGTGTTCAAGCATTGTGCCATTTGTTTCTGTTGCCACTGATATGTGTATTTGTTTCCTTTCAGGAACTGATGCTACTCATGCAGAACATATTGAAACTATCAAATCCCGAATGTACGTGGGCTTGACGGCTGACCAGAGATTCCTCCCTGGAGAATTAGGCATGGGTCTGGTAGAAGGTAGCACAAACTCTTGAAAATAAGCACTTTAATGAATGGAACATTTTTATTTTCAGAATTCACCTTTTTCACACTTAGATTTGTAATTTAATGAAAATCTATCTTCTTCACTCCAGTTTCTATGGAAAGGTTGTTTGTACCTTCAAAGGTGGCTACTGTACAAAGTATTGGGAGACTGGAAAAGTACAGTGGTGATTAAGAGTATTTCAGTGCATATGTGGAGCATCTTGAGATGTTTTTCACTGTTAATAATACGATGTTCCTGATAATCCAGCTATCAATCAGGCAGCGGTGAAAGAAACAAGGTGATATTCTGATGGAAGCAGGCCCAGAAGTATCTGAAATACACAGGGGTTTGCTTGAACTTTCTAAACCAAAAGACCAACAGCTCTCAGGCATTTTGTTACCACTTGAGCAGCACTCAAGCCATTCCCAAGTCATTGGATATTGCAGAAAGCGTATCATTTTGGAATAAGGATCGGTTACGCAATGAGAGTTTGCAGAGTTTATCGTGGCTTGAAAAAACTTTCCGTCCATCATAATTTTGAAGAACTTGAAGAGAGAGTATTAGAGGACTGATTTTTGTGTGCGGTTTAAGAAGTGAAACATTCACAATAGATTGCTGACATTGCCAAACTAAACTTCCGACAAAGCTTGCCAAACAGCATTTTTCTTCAAAATGGTGGAACATACGTTAACAATTGCCAGTCATTTATTGAAGTAAATAAGTTGAAACTGAATAAGCTGAAGGTGACAGCATAGGAAGTTACAAAGTCCTGTTATTGTGCCGAGGTGAACATCAGATACAGAGTTGTCTGCTTCTGAAGACAGAGTGCTACAGCCCCAAGAAGAAGTGGCATCTCACCAAGGCAGGTCAAGAGAACGTACATGGAGAAGACACTGGCAGCAAGAAATGGGAGTCAAATGGCTGTTGAATAGCAGCAAGTCAATAAGGGATCAGTTGAAATACACACAATAAGAAGGACCAGGGTGCCCAATGAAGAATTTACAGGACCTCATTGTCTAAGTATCATTGAATGGAGTTGCAGAAGACTTAGACTTCAGTCATTGTGATTTCTGAATCGTTATACCATCAAAAGCTAGAGTCGGCAAGAGTTGGAGAAATCATGCAAAAAATTAAGAAGATGTAGAGAGTGGAAATCCCAGTAAAGGAAAGGATGATGGTTCTAGTCACCTACAAGAGAAAATCGTCATATTGAAATTATCATAGGATTTAAAGAGAAGGAACTGGCTAAAAATGCTGATTTTTAAACTGGAATGTGATTTTCACAAACTCACAATATGGTTGCATGATTTTCAAGTATCCTCAGGTGTTCAGTAAAATTGCCTGCCTAGTTCCAAGATATGAGTTCAATGTAAGGTAGTGGAACATCAGATTAGGATCTGACGTAGTTGTGGGAGCAGAAGTTGGCTATTAGGTCTATTGAGCCTGGTCTGTCATGCAATGACATAACAGCTAGTCTGATAACTTTATTGACTTTCTTTATGTCAGAATAAACCAGTTTATCTTGGGCTGACTCTCCATTAACTGCATATTGTTTTAGTCTGGCCTGAAAGATAACAAACTACCATGTAGAATTCATTTGCGAACTAATCGGCACCCTGTTCTCATGCAATATAAATTATTGTTCCCTTTGAAATGTAGTATTCTAGTGATTCGGTCCTGATGAATGCAAGTTAAACATTTTTGACAGAATATCTCTTTTCACCACACTCAGATGAATTAGTCAATTAAAGTGAATGCATAATAATTGAGTGAGGGAAACAGGACAACGCTTTTAATGTTAAAAGGGGAGCACCCACCAGTTTGGAACTAAATCCACTAACAAATACAACAACAGTGTCACGGATGCAGGGATGTGAGAATATGGAACTCACTGTCCCAGACATTTACTGATGATGAATCAAGTCAGGTGTTCAAAAGAGAGAAATATCTGTTTAGAGGAAGGATATTTACAGAAATGGCAAGAGACCAGTGAACTGGGATGAGGAAAATTATTGCAATAACAATGAAAATTGTGTAGTGACTGTTACCTGGAATGCTGGGAGACCAGGGAGAAAATCTCTTTAAGCTTTCTGTATGTAACTTGGAGGGGTGAGGAAAAGGTTGCGTCCCAGATCTGGATACCTGCATTGGCAAACCTATCTACCTCCCCATCCCCATATAATGGTCACTGGGATTTGACCTCTGCTGTTCTAGTTGGAAGATCAGTGGGTGAAGCTTATGTATTGCAGATATTCAAGATTAGTCATGCACTTAAATGCTGACATGCTTAGCATATTGTATCAAACTGTAAATGTCTGGAGTGGTGACTGTTTGTGCTTTTGCTGCAGGGTATGATTCCATGGGATATGAAATGTCAAAGCCAGATCTACGGGCTGAGCTTGAGGCAGATCTGAAGCTGGTTTGCGAGGGCAAAAAAGACAAGTTTAGTGTGCTTCATCAACATGTTCAGAAATACAAACAGGTGTTCATTGAGGCAGTGACAAAGGCAAAAAAGTGAGTATGTTTAAATTACTCATTCTTGGGAAGTGGTTGACATTAGCATGGCTAGTATTTATTTATCTGTACCTTTTTAATTTATTTGTGATATGGGCAACACTGGCTAAGTTGGCACTTATTGCCTGTAATTAATTGCTCAAAGGGCAGTTAGAGTCAACCACATTGCTGTGGGTGCGGAGTCACATATAGGCCAGGCTGAGTAAGGGCAGCAGATTGCCTTCCCTGAACATTACCACTAGAGCACTACCTATTTGTTCACTAACCTTTAGATACAACTGTAAGTAACTTGTCTAATTCCGAGCAGTTAAGAGCCAATCATATTAATGTCGTGCATAAGCCCAGACCAGGAAAGGATGGCAGATTACCTTCCTTAAGAGATGCTAGTTAACTAGTTAGGTTTTTATGACAGTGACACATTCATGAGTACTGAGAAGAACTTTTTTCTACATTGTTTTAATCACTGAATTAATTTCTCAAACTGCTGTGGTAGGACTTAAAATCTTCAAGTTATTGGTCCAGGCTTCTGAGGATTGTGCAAACTTGTAGAAAATTTTATTTTGAGTTATATGATGCCGAAGTAAGTACACTTAATTATTCAGTGATGTGTTTTGATAGGCTGGATGAGGCTCTATCCCATTACTTTGGGGAGGTGGCTGAAGCGACGCAGTCTGAAGAGTTTGTGATGGAAATTTCACAACCTGTTCGAAAATGTCCTCAGTGTGGGAGAGACATGGTTCTCAAACCGAAGAAAGATGGAGGGTAAGTATACCATTTTCCACAGAAATAGAAGACCAGTCAGCTTCTAGTGGCTGTGCTGCCAGAAGGTTAGGATATTGCCAATCTGTACTTCAACTCCATTAGCCTGTTTTTGCTACATATCTCTTGATTCTCTTCCCCAATAAAAATCCTTCTCTTCTGCCGATTCCACTTGATCACTGTTCCTGAAGTGCCCTGCTGCTGCTGTTGGGTGATGTCGTCCTCTCCAGTCAAATGTTTACTCAATTTCAGCATAATTTATTAGCAGTATACACAATATGGTATATTCCCATGGATTCACTGCCTGTTTATGAAAGAAAAATCAAGGATTTCACATTCTCACATACAGATCACCACATTCGACTAGAAGATTAAAATGCCTCCCATTTGCACAATGCTGTGGTAATAATCTTCTATTCCCACTGTCATCTGTGCCTTCTGTTCTCAATCTGTGGTGCCAGAGAATGTGGTCATGCTGCTAATTCTTCCTTCCTGTTCAGTAGAACCACTCTCACTGGCAAAACCAATCAAATTCTCATCAGCGTGTGAATCTCCCCAGATAAATGTGACCACAGTGAATCTTTGCAGTTTGGTTATTCATGGGCTCAATCAATTCATACCTCTATCTACTGGCTTTATAAATCTCTGAACTTCTCTGTAAACATGTAATTAAACTTTGGTTATTTGTAAAAAAGTCTTGGGAGGTCTTAAAGGTGGAAAATGAATATATATTGTTACTCTGCTGCCAAGATGGGTCAGGGTTATTTTTAGAAGTCCTTCTTTGAGTTGTGGAGTAATTGATAAGACCAACTTTTGTTCGTCATCCTTCCTTGCCTTTGTGATATTGGTGATTAGTTGCTCAGGTGTTATCGTCACCAACTGTCTTTCTTTCTTGCTCACTGCAGGTATTACCTTTCATGTATGGGGTACCCAAATTGCAGGTCTGCAGTTTGGTTTCCTGATTCAGTTCTGGAGGTCAGCAGAGATGATAGCATATGTCCCACATGTAAACCACACCCTATTTACAGGTAAGGACTATAGCAGCAAAATGTGAACAGTTTTACAATTGTCCTTGTTTTGTGAAAACATAAATATTTCATTTATTCAAAACTTCCAGGTTAAAGTTTAAGTTCAAACGAGGTAGTGTGCCTCCGCTCATCCCCTTGGAATTTGTTGGTTGTATTGGAGGATGTGATGAAATGCTGAGAGAGATCTTGGAGCTGAGGTACTTACGAGGAGCATCACAATCAAACAATCAAATTGTCAACCATGTGCCGCAGAGAGGGTTAGAGAACAGGTCATTTCGGGATCGCAGAAACACTCTGCCAAAACCTCAGGAACGGGCTTTTGATGCACTGTCCAGCATTGTTCCTTCACATATGGGATCTGACAATAATGCAGTTGTGTGCAATTGTGGCCAGGATGCACTGCTACTGACTGTTCGGAAGGAGGGACCGAATCAGGGGCGGAGGTTTTATAAATGCAGTGGAGGCAGTTGCAACTTCTTCCTGTGGGCTGACCAGGATGCAAGTGACTCAGCTGGTAGAGGATCAGTTGGTAGGGGCAGTTCAACCCCTGGGGCAGGGAGCTTTCATCAAGCTGGAAGCAGCGGATCTTCAAGTGGAAGAGAAGCAGTGTGCACTTGCAATCAACTAGCAGTAACACGCACAGTGCAGAAAGATGGACCTAACAAGGGTCGGACATTTCACACGTGCGCCAAGCCCAGAGATCAACAGTGTGGCTTCTTCCAGTGGGCTGATGAGCATGTTGCACCAGGTACGTGACAGAGTGACTCTACCATAGTTAGTGTTCTAAATTTTTTCATTGATCACAGCCCACTGCAGATCAAGTTGCAGCTCTGTAACTTTCAGGAATCCAATGGTGTAGAAATAATTTGTTATTAGTATGCCGATAAGTTCTGTACACAAGGAAAACACAATTGTTTGGAAGTGCAGAAGATTTATAAATCTCAAGCAAATTACTTAAGATTTTGTCTTATTGCTTATGTGCTAAGTCCCTGCTATTGATATGGCTGAGGAAAGCCGAGAACACTGAATGAAGCCACCCGTTAGATACCTAGAAATCATTGTTTAACTTGCAGTGAATGGAATGAATGACTACTGCTGTCTGTAATGATTTTACATCATTCACAGGAGAGATCATTCAGTGACTTCCAAGCTTCTAACCTAACATGTTATTTCTGATTGTCTCAGGAATGACAAATAAACGGAGTGATGGAAGCTCCCCCAGAAATGGTCCAATCACAAAGAAGCCACGAACGTGTGGGCTGTGCCACCAACCAGGCCATACCAGGACAAAGTGTCCCCAAAACCGCTGATTCTCCCCCAACGCTGACGTTTGGCAATGAATTGGAAAACACTGGTTACAGAGAAAGCTGCAGCTTCACTAGTGTCTAGCCTTTGCTACCAAAATCAACTGAAACCACGTAAACAGCTCTCAGTATGCTGCCAACATTCAAGTAGAGTGTTGTCCTGGATTCACTAATACGGAACTTGCAACGGTATCTGTCAATAAATTGCTGAAACACAGCCACACTGGTAACATGGGTGATGAATTTGCAGTGTGAGATGTTTGTGAACCTTGTGGTTCTCATTTGTGCATTATTCTGAGTGCCTCATTGAAGAATCTGGAAACAGTATTGGGTCCATTATGAAAACTAGTCATCAGAAGTTTCCTCCATTTGAGAGTTTACTTCCTAAAAATAATGATAGTGCCTTTTATATTTTTGAGGATGAGGGTGGGATGTTTTAAGGGCAGTGAGTGAAATGAGATTGAAGGAGAGCAAAAAACTTCATTCAAATCTCCGTTTGTCCAAATTTTAACAGGTGTTGCTGCTCAGGAGATAAAGTTTATATTTCAGCTTCTCATGTTGAAACAGATTAATGTTTGTCATGTTTCAGGGGTATGTGTCACTTTCAGTTCCAGTTCAAGATTTTCATCTCATTTTGAAATCAATCACCAGAAAATATCAGACATAGAATTAAATAGCTTTATTTCTGAAACAGGTCAGCTACTATAGTACATTGCTGTACTAGCTGCTGTGAGTTCCTTATCACGTTAGAGGCAGCATCCTTACTGATCTTCGTGAAGTGCCATGCAAATATGAAACTAACCTTTCATATTCCTTTGATTTGTCAGGGGGTGAAAGTGACTAAAATTCCAACTTCCTGGACTTCGGTTGTGCTTGAGGAGAGTATTTCTGCTTTACAACATTGGGATTCAGTTCTTACGGGTACAGGTTTCACAATTGAGATTCAGATTTAGTGGATACTGGGATAAAGAACTGGGGGCCTTTGAAAATAGATGTATCGTTGTCTAATACTGAAATATCTCTCTAGTGGGTAAAGGTCTGTTACTGAAGACTGGGACTTAGTGCACATAGCTAAGTGTTTTGTTGGATAATACTTGGCTACACTACTTGTGGGTGCAGGTTTGTTCGTGACAACATGTCATACAGACATATGCTATCATGTTTTCCTCTCTGTTAATGCAGTGTTAATACTTTCCTGGTTCTGCTTTGTGTTCATTCTTATTCTGTGTTTCTACAATGCTCACTTGTGTTAGATTTCTTCCTCTGTTCACATGTAGATGTCTCCCTGCAGAAATGGCCATTAGAAGTTGTGACTGGCTGTTCAGGGTTTTGACTTGGGTCTTGAGCTCTCTGTGATGAGCTGTGAATATTAACATGCAACTGAATTATTATCATCATGCTAGAACTGAGTTTTTTTTTGCAGCCATCATTTAAACATGAGACTTGTCCTATGAAAAAGCAGGTAGCAGATGACAAAGGGGGAAGCATATAGAACCTCCTAGAATAATTTAAAATATTGAAAATTTGTTATATTTCAATACTCAACTGCTGGTGACTCTGGTACTATTTTTAAAATTCTAATATTATAAATGAAGTTTATTTTCCAAAGAAGTTAGTTTGTTTTCTTGACATTTAATGTGAAAGTGTGATGCCCTGAGGATGTTACTGGTAAACTGTGTCTTGCATATTTAATACATGGATCCCTCCCAGAGTAGAACGTTTTGCTAAGGGAATGAAGCAAATTTGTAATTCATTGTCATAGTATTAGCTCTCCCAACTTTAAAAGAATGGATAAGACCATATGCCTCCTTGAACCTGTATTGCCGTTTGATGAGATTGTGTTTAATCTCTAAATTAACAATTTACTCATCTTCTATATTAACAGTTTCAACAGGAAAATGGATATTTAGCCCACTTAGCCTATTATCTGTAGCATTCCCTTTGTGCATTTCTAGTAACAATGGATCCCATTATCTCTATTAAACTTTACAGCAATGTAAGTTTCCAAAGGCAGACCTGTGCTTCCTGGGACAACACAGTATGGAGCTGGAGAAACACAGCAGGCCAGACAGCGTTAGAGGAGCAGGAAAGTTGACATTTCGGGTCAGGACCCTTCTTCGTTTCTGCAGCATCTGCAGTTCTTGCTATCTGTGTGCTTCCTGTAATCTAACCCATGTGTATATTGGGCAGTGGTAGTGCACCATAGCATCAACAATGATCCTTTGTGTTTTTGTATCACAGCAGATGCTGTACAGACTGTCCACTGCATAGTTCCCTCTAAACCTCACTCAGACTGACACCTTTCAGTATATAGGTATTTTTAATCATCTTGGAACAAAAGTAGTCTGAAGAATAATTGGCAAAGCAGCATTCCACGAGTACGTTACCTTTAGTTGTTTTAAAATAGTGCCCAAGGTTTTGATTATTTTCAGAGTCCTCTTTTACAGTAATGAGGTTAATTTGATTTTGGAGCTGACCAAATCACAATAGATAAGCATCTTGTAGCAATTGGAATACTTCTGTGATATTAAATACCACTCAGCCTTTATTTCTTACAATATGTAGAAATGGAACCTTTTTGGATTATTTGCTTATAATTACATAATTAAGATTCAACATGATTGCAACAGATTTACCGTATTTGGCATTTGGTCTTTGATAATTTATTACAGACCTGCCATGACCAAACTTAGTGATGGGGTTCAATGGGGCTGAGTCTCTGCTGGTGTTCCCATGATTTTGTCCAAGCAAACACAAACTTGTTATGGTCAGTTTTCTCTCTTTTGACATCCTAATTGTAAGTCTTATGTGGTACTGTGACTGAATGGTATGTCTGGCAAACTTTGGATATTGTGCCCCAATCTTGCATACTGTTAACTGAATATGTGATGACTAGTGTTCACTTATTCTGTTATTGGAAGAATAGAGATTTAATTCTAGTTTAAGACCTTCCCTGTTAGTATGTGTTCTGTTCACAATTACAGGCCAAAATTGGAGAATTTGTGTGAGAGTTGGCCAGGTGCGCTGTTAGAGGGGACTGTCCATGACCCAATTCTGGAATATCTGTTAAGGTTGGTCAGTTAACTGGACTCCTCATTGAGTCTTGTCCTATGATATGACTAAAGAGGAGGAGGAGATGCAGGATCCTGAGAACACAATCTTGACAGACATAAATCACCATTTCTTGATTGCTGCTGGGTCACTTTTTCTTCCTAAATACCACACTGCGAGCTAACATTACTCTGAGGACTGTAGTGGGTCAAAGAGAAGACCTACTGCTATCTTAGGCCAAATTAGATTGAGTAATAAATGCCAGTGTTGTTTGTTACTTCTCAACATTCTGAAAACAAAGTTAAAATATTTTGCACAAAGACCAAAAACATACTACTCTTAATTACAATTACAGTTTATTGTTGAATGATATTAGTTGTGCACTTAAATTGTGGCTGCTAAGCAAAGTACTAGTCAATAGTAATTGTCAATTATGATGACGATAGTTTGCCAGGTGTCGATGAAAAACAAAAAAATTAATAAAAGTATCCCTTTATTAAAAGAAATTTAATTATTTTCTGTGCCTACAATTTGCTGTAGTTCTACCTCACATTTGTGTAAAGTTTGTGTTATTGATTTGTTCTCTGCAAACTTTCTGAAGAACAATTACTTTGTACGGACGTTTTATCAACCAACAAGCATAGACCTTCTCCTCACTGTAAATAATATTTTGCCATAATGGTATTGTCTCTTTAAACCTAGATTATGATTATAAAATGTAGTTACTGACAAGAACATTACCTGGACAAAGTGTATGCAGTATGAGATAATGGGAACTGGAGATGCTGAAGAATCCGAGATAACAAAGTGTGAAGCTGGATGAACACAGCAGGCCAAGCAGCATCTCAGGAGCACAAAAGCTGACGTTTCGGGCCCAGACCCTTCATCAGAGAGCCTCTCTGATGAAGGGTCTCGGCCCGAAACGTCAGCTTTTGTGCTCCTGAAATGCTGCTTGGCTTGCTGTGTTCAGCCAGCTTCACACTTTGTTATCGTGTATGCAGTATGGATTTCTTTTGTTACAAAATAGTTGAGGTTTTAAAAGAATCTGTGTCTTGTCTGATGCAGACCTCTTAAATGAGGGGGAGTTCTTTATAACTATTATCAGTGTTAAATAAACTACCCTCTGTAGAACTGGAGAGTAACAACCTATTTATGGAGTAATCAAATATTTATGTTCTAACTTGGGAGCCCACATTCTTTCTCCAGAAGTAGCAGCAGTAGTTCCAAATGCAATATGCACTCTCATTGATCTACTCTAGATAAACTGAAGTAGATCATATTGGCCTCATAAGAATGCGTTGAAAGACTTGGCCCTCAATTTCTGGATGGAATATTTACTTATTCACTGTCTAGTTAGTGCAAGAGAAAATGGCTGAGTGTTGACGAGAAATGTTAGAATTAGTCTATAACAGCCAACTAGTTAAATCTAACTTACTTAAGTTAAATAAGCAGTGGTAAATTAGTTAAACAACAGATATCACAGAACGATGTACCACTGTTAGGTTCGTTTTCGGAGACCCTCACGGACTTGATGCAATAACAAGACACTGACCTGTTTAGAAAAACACAAATCCTTATTACAAAGCAAGTACAAGCTGTGGAGGATCACTGTACTCTACCCGGCACAGAATGCAGAGTCTCATAAGCGATTCTTCCTGAGCAGCGGACAGTCCCCACTTTTTATTACCTTATCGAGTGCATAATACATAAAGCAATTTTGCATCTCACGATGGCATGATACATGAAACAATCACTACATCGGACAATGACATGATACAAAAACAATACTACATCATAAACATAAAGAGAGCAGGATACAGTATTGAGCGTTCGTGAAGTGGCTGCTATCGGCAGGAGGCAATTTAAAGTTGCCGAAGTGACAATGTAATTTCAAGCCTCCGAAGTGTCAGGCTTGAACAAAAGTCAGTGCCCTGGCCCTTTTAGCAAAAACAGAAGTTACATTCTTTACAGGATCGCAGAAGTCTCACACCTTTGCAAACGCTGCCCACCTAATCTTATTTGAGACAGTTTCCACATACCCCTGTGCAGGAAGATAATTTTATTCAGGCAGGAAGCTTAAGGCAGTGTCTGCATACCTCTGTATAAGCAGATAAAGAGTATTAATTTATAGACAATATAGAAATCAAAGGGATGTTACCCCAATAACATCTCACTACCATGAAATTACATCATTATGAAGGCAAAATTTGTTGTTGGGGGGGGGAGAATAAATATCCTGTGACTGAGATAGAGTAAATATCTTGTGGATGAGATTGGGAATTGAATTTTTGAAATTCTTCAGCTTGGCTTTTTCAATCATTCATATAGCAGTCAGCTGCCATTTTGAACTTCCATGATCACTTTGCTGTGGACTCGGCTTCATGCAACTTAATAGATGACTAGGAAATTTTAGGAGCACAATGCTATAGGCCTGGAGTCACGTTGGGAAGACCAGGTAACAACAGCCAGTTTCCTTCCTAAAAGTGCATAAGTAAATCAAAAATCATGGTATTTATTTCTAATGTTTAAAAAATTCCCCAGCTGCTGTAATTTGAATTGACATTTTAGATTATTAATCTAAACCTCTAGATGATTAGTCCAATCCCAACCACTGTGCTACCATTTATTCAAAATCAGTGATTTAAATGGATGTTTTGTGCAATGTTAAATTATCCTCAATCTATTGTCTCTGGTTGTTGATAATTGACTTTGGTACACTCTAGCTTGCTGTTCTCCATTCTATCACTAGCACTCACCGTATAATTACAAAGAATGGAGTTACAATTCTCTGATTGTACCCAGTTTTCTCCCTCCTCAAACAATATAGGATAATATGCAATTTCGTTGAGTCCTGGAGACTGTCTGGTGCCAGATTGTGTGAGAAGTTGGACAGTGAAAGAATTCTATGACTATGGAAACTATATTAGAATCATTCGTGCAACTGAAGACTATTGGTCAATGTGCCCATGTCAAGCTCCAGGGCCAAGCTTTTGGTACTACTCCGCTGGCCCAGATATCCTGATCAGGATCAGAAACCCTACTTCATACACTGATCAAATGAAAAGTTACCCAGTTACCTTTAAATATTTTCTGCACTGGAAGTTCCTGACAGGTGCCTTGTGCTGTGAGCTTGTCCAGAAATCCATGAATCCATCAGCACAGAAGCCTTCATATAAACCACACCCCATTCTGCATCAGTGTGCTGAGAACTTCAGTTGACTTGCTTGTCCAGCAGGACAGCCTGCCACTTCAAAATCTGCTGTGAAAGGCTAATTAAGTGTAGAGTTAAGGTGGGTGAGAAGAGCAGTGTGAGAGGCATGTGAGATGCCAAAATGTGGAGCACCAGAGCTGAAGGGGAGAATTAGTAAGGGTTAAAGCTTCAGCCACACTGTTAATAAGTGAAGCTAGAACTAATGAAGAAGGCATCCAGGCTGTCCAGGTAATTGGTTATCAACAGCCCTGGGTGAAGAACAGATAATACTGACTGAGACATGGAAAATACAGATAATATGGGACACATAGATATCAAATAGGGGAATTGTAATATGCATGCTTTCATCTATATAAAGCTTGAAGGAGTTCTTTAATTTGGCAGAGCAGGTTTTCACCCTGTGTTAAAGCTACTGTCCAAGTGCGCATGAAATAAATGATGTTTGTTTGTTCAGGAGTCTTCTATCAATTTGTCAAGTACCCCTACAACTGAGGTGCGAAGAATGAGTGCATAAGTCAAGTCAAGATGGTGGACTACTGCAGTGTTGATTTGATTAGCAGAATGTTTCATCAGACCAGGGTCTAGTCATGGGTAGTGGGTTTGTGGCTAACAGGTAGGAGGGTTGTGAACCACTAGCAGAGAGACTGCTGGTTCAAACAAGACAGAATATTGGCTTGAATTTGGTTCCAGTTGGAGGTGAGGTATATTGGGTCTGATGAGAAGGCACTTGTTGGGTCCGAGTGGGACAAGCCAGACAGCAGGTATGAGGAAATGTGGTCAGGTCGGGGGATGGTTGTTAGGGTTTAAATGGGAAGGATTATCTGTTTAATACTTACCCAGGAGTTGGAGTAGATTTTTAATCCACAACTTTTTATAGATAACTATAAGCTTAACTAAGTCACAACCTAATAAAGTTTCTGACTTTAAGGGGCTTTTTTAGAAGGTTCCTGTATGAGGGAAATTGACAATCAGGAGTTTCAATTACCCAGGCAATTCTGACAAAGTCTGCTGTGTGGGGATTCTGCAAAGTCCCAACAGGCACGTCCAGTCTGCTATAAGGATTTTATTTTAGTGCTTTTTAAAATTGTGGATTGATGTGAAAGAACTGTTGTAAAACAGTGTTTTAAATGATTGCTACATGCTTTGAAAACAAAGTAAACTGACACTCATGGCAAACATTGTATAAATAGCTACTTGAACAAACAGTAATTGAGGTTTAGATTGTGGACTAACTGGAGTGAAGATGTTGTTTACAGATGGTACTTTGGCAACAAGACATGGATTGTCATAGATAATTGCTCACTAGTCCATGGACCAAAAGCCTTTAGATTGACGACAACTGTGGGATTGTTCTCAGATAACTTGAGCTTGGGGCTGGGAATAAGTTATACTTGGAAAACTTACTTTAAATCTTTAAGAAAACCAGTTTGTCGTTCCTTCAGCAGTTCCTGTAAATGTGACTTTCAAGTATAAGAAAGAGGCCTTTCAGGAGAGAACTGGCCACCCTGTGTCTTTTACCAACCAATGGAAGCATTCAGAAAAAGGAAAACTGAGGATAAACTTTTCAATCAGCATGAACCAACTCAACACATCTTGTGAACAAAGATTACTGAACTGCTTTTTCCATTTTTCTCTCTGTGCATTTTCTTTTGTCTATTTTGTATGTGTGGAAGAGGATTAAACTTTGAATTAGTGTTATGCATCAACTGTTAATAAATGCTTACAGGTAGCTACGTTCTCATCACATGTAATAAATAGTGATGCTTGTTAAGTACAGAAACCTGGTGCTTGCTTCCAATCAACCTGAGCCTAAAAGTCATGTACTTTGGACCATCTTTAAATACGCTCCCCTAGTGTGTTGTGACACCATACTGCTCCATTGACCCTGTGCACATATGTAGTTATTGACTTTCAAGTAGCACTTAACAGATCACAACTTGTTAAACAATATCTGAACTACCTTCTGGTTCTTTTTTTGAATCTTATTGTGCCTCATTTAATTCCCCCACATGTACTTTACAGTAGAGGACCTGGCAAATAAACAGGACTAAGAACTCTCTTTCTCTGGCTCATTTCTGGTAGAATGATCTTTTAAGTATAAGGTTCCTATTAATCAGACTGATTATCAATCGTATGTGTTTTTTTACATTCTAAAATTTTGTATGGATTCAAAATACCATGCAGAGAGAAATATTTTACAATGGGTAAAAAAACCATGTTGATGGTTTATCAGCGCTGAATAACATAATAATACATCTGTGAAATAGTTAATCTCTTTAGAATGACATTATGATTAATACATGCATCTGAAATTGGCTTCATCTCTCAACTACAATGAGTTAGCCAATTTTAAATTTAATACTGTCAAGTACACTTAATTTGAGTAATTGAAAACATGGTGATTTAGTAGTGGTGGATGAAAGGTCCCAGAGGTGATTTGATGGTGGGATGAAGCCGTTCAGTCATGTGTGGTAACACTTCTGAAAAGAACAAGAGAAAAGAAAAATATCAAATAGTCTTGTGCTGCCGTGGTGTGCAATTACATCTGCACAGGTGATTAGAAAATATTTTAAATGTTATGTTGGCTTTAACCAGCTCATGTTTGGTGCTGCTTGTGCTGTCACCAATGCTGAATAAATTGGTGGGTTATGACACTGCATCCATGAGATCATTAATAAGGGAGAAAATGACAGGGATGTGGGCATGGGATTCAACAGTAAAAACAGAAGTGAACCAGATCTTATTGACATCAGTGAAAGCCTTGGAAGAAGCCTGCGTGCTTTTTCCATTAAAATGATCGATTACAGCTAATTAAACCACAGCTATGAACACAGCTGAACAGGGTTGTTCAATCTAAAATGTAGTCTGAGGTTGGTTGGTGAAAGACCTCAAGTAGGGATGTTCGATTGATGTATCAGATAAGGATTCAATTATAAAGCACGGCTCAAGGTCTTAAACACTACTGAATTCAGCCTTTCCTTCTCTGTACTATATTTTTAAAAGCCTAACCCATAGATCCGCTTCTGCAACACTGAACAGGAAGCCCAAGCCACTAAGATTTTCCACATTTGACTGATGGGGTTTACAGTACATATAACTCAATTTTTAGTTATCAAGAAAGAGAGACAACCAAAGGGCAAATAAAAGGTGAATTTATATTGTGTCTTTCAAACCTCGAAGGTTTTTAGCAGTCAATTAAAGTTTATAATGATGTTTAATCACTGTTATAATGTGGGGAACACAGCAACCATTGCAACATAAGGTAACTTCAACAAAAGTTCCTTCTGTGCAAATCTGTGAAAAAAAAATGTGCTCAGTATAAATAGCTTGCTTGGTTTCAAACTAATGTGAAGCTTGTTGATTTTATCCATTATGTTTTAGATGACTTAATTTAGTTATAAGCAACTAATTGAATTCTTCCTCAAAATTATTTTGCGAAACAAAAACTGCGTGGATTTAAAATTTCCATCTAACACTACAAATTCCAAAATATCCAAATTATACTTAGATACATAATTGCTCAGATTCACACCTGACGTGTTTAGCTGGAAAGATATTGTATAGCAAGCTCCTACACAGCCTGGCTAATTCAATTTGTAATTAATGGGACTGATAATCCCAGAGTCATGGTTTTGAACCCCATTTTTTAAATTAAAAAATTAAAATCACAAATAAATGATAGTAACTGAATGACTCGGATCTGTACAATTTTGTCAGTCAGAGTTTGTTACTGTTTGAATTGAGTTGATTAAATGCAGTTCTACTTTCTGTCACTGATTTATAACAAAAGCAGACTGCAATAAGTAATCAGCTTGCAAAAGAAAACACATAATTCAGTGACACAAAGCTGAAATACCCTTAAACATATCTTATTTTGATTGTGATTTTGCATTTATGCAACTAAGACTTGCTACCCCCAGCATTTTAGCACAAATAAACAGAGCCATTTGCAATTTGTGCAATTGTACTCCAGGCTATTTAGCTTCGAGAAGGCAGACTAACAGAAGAAGCTATTTTCAAACATAAATAGCAGGACATGGCGATAGACTTTTTTTTGGTGTTCATGGGATGTAGGCCTCACTGGCTAGGCCAACATTTATTGCCCTTCCCCAGTTATCTGGAGAAGGTGGTAGAGCTGCCACCTGGAACTGCTGCTATCCGTAAGGTGTAGATGTATTGACTGCCTCATTAGGAAGAAAATTCATGATTTTTTGCAATGAAGGAAGGTGATATAATTTCAAGTCAGGATGGTGTTTGGCTTGGAGTTTGCAGGTACCTGCATTCGTTACCTCTGTCCTTTCAAATGGTTGAGGGTGTGGTTTGGAAACTTGAAGGAGTCTTGTGATTGGCTGTACTGCACGTTGTTGTAGATTGTACTTAATACCTACCACTGTGTTTTGGTTTAAAGTTTTAGCAAAGATCTGGAACTTAGGTCATGCAAGAGGTTGTTGAGTTGCTTGCCGAGCTGGCTTATTTTTGTTCAGACGTTTTGTTACCGTGCTAGGTGACGACTCAGTGGAGCCTCCAATTAAGCGACGTTATTCTGCTCCAGTTGGAATTTATACTGTCTGTCCGTTTGTCCTTCAGTGAGCCTACCCTTTGTCCACGACAAACACTTACAAGGATTAAAGACCCCATTCCCACAACACAGAGAACGAACGTGGTTTACAAAATACCGTGTAACAACTGCCACAAACATTACATCAGACAGACAGGAAGGAAACGAGCCATCAGAATACATGAACATCAGCTAGCAGCAAAACAGCACAACAAACTCTCCTTGATATTGGTACACTCAGACAATGAAGGCCATCATGAGAACATAAGAATTCTGAGCAGGAGTAGGCCATCTGGCCCCTCAAGCCTGCCCCGTCATTCAATGAGATCATGGCTGATCTCTTTGAGACTCAGCACCAGTTACCTCCCTGTTCACCATAATGCTTAATTCCTTTCCTGTTCAAAAATTTATCTAGCCTTGCCTTAAAAACATTCAGCGAGGTTGCTTCACTGGGCAGGGAATTCCACAGATTCACAACCCTTGGGTGAAGAAGTTCCTCCTGACTTCAGTCCTACATCTACTTCCCTTTATTTTGAGGCTATGCCCCCTAGTCCTAGTTTCACTTACTAGCGGAAACAACCTCCCTGCCTCCACTTTATCTATCCCCTTCATAATCTTATATGTTTCTATAAGATCTCCCCTCATTCTTGTGAATTCCAATGAGTATAATCCAAGCCTACTCAGTCTCTCCTCATAATATCACCCTCTCAACTCTGGAATCAACCGAGTGAATCTCTCTCTGCACCCCCTCCAGTGCTAGTATATCCCTTCTCAAGTAAGGAGACCAAAACTGCACAAAGTACTCGCAAGTGTGGCCTCACCAGGACCCTGTAAGGACAGAGCATAGCCTCCCTGTTTTTAAACTCCATCCCTCGAGCAATGACAGACAGAATTCCATTTGCCTTTTTAATTACCTGCTGTACCTGCAAGCCTACTTTTAGCGATTCATACACAAGGACACCCAAGTCCCTCTGCACAGCAATGTGCTGCAATTTTTAAAACATCGTCCATTTTTCTGTTATTCCTACCAAAATGGATGACCTCACACTTATAAATATTGTACTCCATTTGCCAGACTTTTGCCCACTCACTTAGACTATCTACATTCTTCTGCACGCTTTCAGTGCATTCTGCACACCATCACTTATCTTAGTGTCTTCTGCAAATTTTGACACACCACACTTAGTCCCCAACTCCAAATCATCTATGTAAATTGTAAACAATTGCGGTCCCAACACTGATCCCTGAGGCACACCACTAGCCACTGTCTGCCAACCAGAAAAACACCCATTTACCCCTACTTTTTGTTTTCTACTAGTCAACCAACTCTCTATCCATGCCAACACATTACCTGTAATACCGTGCAACATTATCTTATGTAGCATCCTTTGGTGTGGCACCTTGTCAAATGCCTTCTGGAAATCCAAATCCACATTCACAGGTTCCCCATTGTCCACCATCCAAATAATGTCTTCAAACAATTCCACCAAATTAGTTAAACATGACCTACTCTTCATGAACCCATGCTGGGTGTTCCCAATGGGACAGGTTATATCCAGATGCCTTGCTATTTCTTCCTTAATGATAGATTCAAACATTTCCCCCACTACCGAAGTTAAGCTAACTGGCCTGTAGTTACCTGTTTTTTGTCTACTTCCTTTTTTAAGCAGTGGCATCACATTGGCTGCTTTCCAATCTGCAGGAACCACCCCACAGTCCAGTGAATTTTGATAAATAAGTACCAGTGCATTTGCTATTTTGCCCATCATCTCTTTCAGTACCGTGAGATGTATTTCATTCAGGGCCAGGAGACTTGTCTGCCTTTAGCCTCATTAGCTTGCCCAGCACTGCCTCCTTAGTGATAATGATAGTTTCTAGGTCCTCACCTGCTATCACCTTCTTGCCATCAGTTATCCACATGTTATTTGTGTCTTCCACTGTGAAGACCAACGCAAAATAGCTGTTTAATATCTTGGCTATTTCCTTACTCCCAGTTATTAAATTGGCCTTCTCATCCTCTAAAGGACCAATGTTTAACTTCGCCATTCTTTTGATTCACATATTTATAGAAACGTTTGCTGCCTGTTTTTATATTCTGAGCTAGTAATGGAGGTGATAGGACTCAAAAAGCAGATGCAAAAACTCATAATCTATCTTACTTTTCTTTATAACTTTTTTGTGACTTTCTGTTGGCCTTTAAAGATTTCCCAGTCCACTAGTTTCCCACTACTCTTTGCTTTTTTGGCTGTGTTTTTTTTTCCAAATCTGATACTTGCCTTTATTTCCTTAGACATCCATGGCTGACTGTCTCTTTTTCCTACAGTTCTTCTTTATCACTGGAATATACTTCTGCTGAGCACTGTGAAAAGTCATTTTGAAAGTCTTATACTGTTCCTCCATTGACCCACCTTAAAGTTTTGGCTCTCATTCTACCTTAGCTAACTCCTCCTCCATCTCATCATAGTCTCCTTTGTTTAAGCACAGGACATTGGTACTGGATTTAACCTTCTCATGCTCCATCTGCATTTCAAATTCGACCACACAATGACCACTCCTTCTGAGAGGATTCCTAACTATGAGATCATTAGTTATTCCTGTCTCATTACACAGGACTAGATCTAGCATAGCTTGCTCCCTTGTAGGTTCCACTACATATTGATCAAGGAAATTATCGTGGATGCATTCTATGAACCCCTCCTCAAGGCTGCCATGACTGACCTGGTTTGACCAATTGATATGTAGATTAAAATCCCCCATGATAATTGCTGTACCATTTTTACCTGCATTAGCTATTTCTATGTTTATTGCCCACCCCACCATGATGTCATTATTTGGCAGCCTATAGACCACACCTATCAATGACTTCTCCTCCCTGCTATTCCTAATTTCCACCCAAATGGATTCAACCTTTTGTTCAGTGGAACCTATATCATCTCTCACTACCGCCCCGATATCATCCTTAAAAATCAGAGCAGCAACGCCATCTGTCTTACCTTCCTGTCTGTCCTTCTGAACAGTTTGATACCCCTGGATATTTAACTCCCAGTCATGACTATCCTGCAACCTGTAATGGCCACTAAATCATACCCATTTGCCGTGATTTGCACTGTCAACTCATTCAACTTATTTTGAATGCTCCGAGCATTCAGATAAAGTGCCCTTTTGCCAGTTTTTGCGTCTGCTTTTTGAGTCCTATCACCTCCATTACTAACAGCTCTTGAGTTCTCCTTCCCTTAAAGTGTGACAAGGTAACCATAGTAGCCCAAACCAAACAGACACGCATGGGAATTCCTAGAGACATGGTTCTCCACCCATTCTTCAAATCAACAAACATATAAAATTGGACCTATACACAAACCCATACAAATCAAAACCGGATATGACACAACTCACCATAATGGACTGGTCAGTATAAATTCCAAATGGTGTAGAATAATAGTTTCATTGGAGGCTCCACTGATGATGTCACCTAGCATGGTGTCTGAACAAACAAGCCAGCTTGACAAGCAAGTAAACAACCTCACTGTGTTTTGGTAGCAGAGGGACTGAATATTTAAGGAGAGGATGGTGTACCAATCAAGAGGATAGCTTTTCCTTGATGAGTATTCTTGAGCATTAGAGCTTGTAGACAGTGAGCAGTCTTTGGGAAGTCAGCAAGTGAGTTACTTGCCACTTAATTCCCACCTTTGACCTGCTCTTATAGCCAAAGTGTTCACTGGCAGGTCCAATTCAGTTTCTGGTCATTGGTAGCCCCCAGGAATTTGCTAGTGAGTGGTGGTAATATCATTGGATTCTCTCACATTTTAAGATGGTCATTATCAAACAAGGCCATTGGAGTGTAAAGAAAGCGGAAAAGAACTTAAACAAATTAGGAAGGTTAGAAGAGGCCTTGACTTGACCATGACAAGTAGGATCAAGTAGAATCCAGAGGTATTTTAAACATAGACTAGAAGTGGGAGGGTAACAGGAAAGGGTAAGTTCACTGAAAGACAAAGGAGGAAATTTATGCATGGAGCCAGCAGAAGTGGTTCTTTAGTGAATCACATTGGTTTTCACCAAAGAGGTCACAGATGATGGTAATTTGAGAGAGGAATATTTATGTTCTGGGACAGATCAATATTAAGGAGGAGGAGATGATGTTGGGTGTTGTGAAAACATTAAAGTGAACAAGTCCCATGACCTGATGGGATCTATGCCAGGATACTGAAGGAGGCAGGGGAGGAAACTCCAGGGCTTGACAGAGATCTTTGTATCCTCTTTAGCCACAGGTGAGAAGATGGAAGAATTGCCAATGTTGTTCCATTCTTTAAGAAGGGACAGAGATAATCCAGGAAATTATGGACCGTTGAGCCTTACAACAGTGTACAGGAAATTAATGAAGATTCACAGGAACAGAATTTAATTGCACTTAGAGAAGAGTGGAGCTATTAGGGATAGTCAGCATGGCTTTATATGGGGGATGTCTTATCTCACAAACTTGATTGAGTTTTGAGGACGTGACAAAAATAGTAGGGCAGAAGATGTTGTCCACATAGACTTTTCTAAAGTCTGTCGTGGGAGGTTGGTCCAGAAGTTTAAGTTGCATGGGATCCATGGTGACTCTAAGTAGAATACAAAATGGCTTGGTTGTAGAAAATAGAGGGTGGTTGTGGATGGATGTTTTTCTGACGAGGAATATGTAACCAGCGGTGTTTCACATCAGTGCTGGGACATCTGTAATAATTATAAATGATTTGGATGATAATGTAGGTAGTCTGATTAGTAAATTTCCAAATGACACACTTGGAGGAATTGAGGATGGTGAGAAAAGTTATCAAAGGATACAGCAATATCTACAATCAGTTTAAAAAGTTAGAGAAATGGCAGATAGAGTTTAATATGGACAAGCATGAAGTGAATGGCAGGTCCCATCAGAGTACTGATATACAGAGGGATCTTGAATTCCAAGTCCATAGCTTCCTGAAAGTGGAACACATGTGGATAAGGTGATCAAGGTGGTGTACGGAATCCTTGCTTTAATCGGTCAGGACATGGAATATAAAAGTTGGCAAGTCATGTTGCAGCTGTAGAAGACTTTAATTAGGCCACATTTGGAGTATTGTGTGCAGTTCCAATCACTACATGAAAGGAAGAATGCAGATGCTTGGAGAGGGTGCAGGAAGATTTATCAGGATGTTGCCTGGATTGGAATGTATTAGCTATAGCAGAGGTTGGACAAACTTGGACTGTTTTTGCTTGAATGTCAGAGGCCGAGGAGCAACATGATAGATGTAAACAAAATTGAAAGGGGTGGATAGAATGAATAGTTGGAATTATTTTCCCAGGGTGGAAATGTGAAATAGGGGACATAGGTTTAAGAAGAGAGGGAAAAAGTTTGAAGGAGATATGGAACGAAAGTTTTTTTTTGAATGGAGTGGTAGGTGCCTTGAATATGGCGCCAGAGGAGGTGGTAGAAGTGAATGCATTAGCAAAGTTTAAGATACATTTGGACAGACACACGAACAGGCAGGGAACAGAGATTCAGACCACGTACAGGCAGATTGGATTTGTTTAGAAAGGCATCATGGTTAGCATAGATATGGTGGGCTGAAGGGTTTGTTCCTGTGCTGTATTGTTCTCTACTTTGTGTCTGGCACTTGGTGCGAATGTCACTTGACAATTATCAAGACTGAACATTGTCCAGATCTTGCTGCATATGGATACCCACTGCTTCAGTATCAGAGAAATCATGAACAGTGCTAAATAAATGCAGTTATTGGCTAACATCTGCACTTTTGACTTTGAGGGAGAGGGGCTCACGTACTACTTGGAGGAAGTTACATTCTTGGTGCATTCCAATAAAAAGACATTAATCATTGGCTAAAAAAAAATCAGTCAAACAGCACATGATCAACAGTGCTCTCAATGAAGTCAGAGTATCTCACAATCTGACTAGTCACTGATCCAGTGTACATGATTGTCTGAGAAACCTGCACCAGTTCTGATGATTCATTTGTTCTTCTGTCTGTAGCATTAGTCCATACTGAAGCAAATTCCAAGAACATTTTTAGGTGAATGTGAAACCTTTATAAACAAAAATCCCCACAAGGATTCAAAAGATGTAGCTGACAAAAAAAAACTCAGATTTGAAGTCAGTATGCAATAAATTGCAAATCATGTTTGTCCAGTCACCAAGTAAACAGCATGTCAGAGTGTGATATGGCACAGGACAGGGTGTAACCAATTATGTCGATCTCTTTCTTCGACATACAGGTCAACAGATTCACCTTATTGCTAAAATATGCTGGCTCCAAACAGCCAACAACCTCCTGGAATATTTGAAGGATCTGCTCAGCAAGCATTTCTTTGGTCCAGTCTTTTTCCACCTGGCTCACGTGCAGGGTAATATTGATTAGCTGGCTACCTGTCAGCTTTAGCTCTGGCTGACACTTGCATACTGCTTTCAGTATCTTCAAGCAGCAGAATCTGAAGCCCAAGTCAATACTATCCAAGGATTGTAGTCTGTTGGTCTCAGAAGCCCAGAAACACTATTGCCATATATTTCTAAAATTGCCCTTTATTTGCAGCTCAGAGAGAAGTATAGTATCCTCCTTTATAATAATTGGTAAGATATCAATATACAGGACTTTCTCCTCACATACTGAACTTTCAACTCTAGATTTCTGTTGACTTCCTGCAGTTGAGCGATACAATCCAGTAAAGTACTAAGCCAGTTCATATTCCCTAATACCATTTTGTGGAACATCTCAACAATTAACTTGAAACATAGCTTCCCGCAATAAATCTATCCCAATAACTGATGCCTTGGGGAAAATATTCCACGTTGTCTCTACGTACCAAGTGCAGACCAGACACATTCAATCTTGTTTATTCCATTAGAACGAGTCCAGAGTTAGTCTTCAAGCAGCAGTAGCAGCAGCATCAGGCAAACTTGATCAGGGGCTATCATTTGGAGATCATTGTAAAGGCTACCACTGAGGTTTCTCTCTACCAAGAGTATGTCTGGGTATTTACTGTGGAGAAATTTCCACAGCTCTGTGCAGATGTTCATTGTGCAATGCTTTGCTTTGCTTAGCTCTTCAGGAGGGATTGATTGGGGTATGTAATAGGCTAGAAGCTTCTCCTGCAGGCTGATGTAGTGGGTAGTTTTACTGCTGTCTAGTCTAGTGACTGCCAATAAATTATCCTGACAATTCTCTAGAAAGTACAATCAAAGCATTTCTTAGGAGTTAACTGGAGGATTTGAGTTATAAGGAGAGACTGGATAGGATGGGACTTTTTTCCCCTGGAGCCTAGGACATTGAGGAGTGACTTAGAATGACTTTTATGCTCAAAATGAAAAATGTGGTTTCTCTAAAACAAAATTTTACACTGAGGACTAGGCACAGAGCAAAGTTCCCTATCTACTGTCCCAACCACACTTAGAGAAAGTACAGTACAGATTCAACATAGGGTAAAGCAGCCCTGTTATAAAAGATGTAAGAATACAGTGTATTGTTCTGATTAAAGAGTTGACGTACCCGGGTTTGATACAGGTTTAGTATAACTTCCCTACTTTTCAATTCTATCTCTCCAGAAATAAACACTACGGAAATGATTCATTTTTTATGGCCTTCTTGATGTACGCTACCTGTTTTTACGTTGCCATGCCCCCACTGGCAGACTAATAGAACAGTGTTGCTAGGAGCAAAAGCAGAAATTGCTGGGAAAACTCAGCAGGTCTGACAGCATCTGTGGAAAGAAAGCAGAGTTAATGTTTTGGGTTGAGTGACCCTTCTTCAGAACCATTATATTCCCTTACTCCAACTTCTCTGACTTTTTTGGTTTAATCTATCATGGAGTACCTTTTTGGGTGACTTTTCAAAATCCAGATTAATTGCCTATATAATCATTGCCTATTCTTTTTTGCTTCCTCAAAAAAAATCACTAAAGGCCTGTCAAGCATCATTTTCACTTTTGAAATCAATGCTAGTTATTCATTACGGCATTACTTGTTTCTAGATGTGCTTATATTCTCTCCATTAGTAGAGGTTTCATTATTTTCCTAACAGCAATTATCAACAGATTGGTGTACAATTCTCTGATAAAGCTCTACCTCCCTTCTATATATAGAATTATACTAGTTATTAACCAATCCTCTGACACTACAACTTTTTTCAAATGAATTTGTTATGTTTAGTAATGCCTCATGCTATCTATTCCCTAGGTATTTTAAACTATGTGGATGCAATTCTTCCTGACCAGGAATATTATCTTTTTTTGTTTGATTTATTCAGCACATTCCCTGTTGTTTTTAACACACTTCTCTCATTGTTCATCTCATCATTCAAATGTCATTTGTATCCATTTCATCTTCCTGATACATACAAAAATAATTATTTAATAAGTCTGCCATGTCTCCATCATTGCCTTAGACATTATCCAAACTGTTCCTTAAATGTTCTACTTCCCTTTTTAGTTACTCTTTTGTTATTTATGTGCCTGAAAACTGTTTTATTATAGATTATACCTCCCTAGTCTGGGTACCTTGGAACTCAAACTTTGCCAGTCTACAGAAGGTAAAGTATCTTAAATGCACAAACATTACAAAAGTAAAGACCTCACCTAGATTTGAATCAATCACTGGCCTAATGGATGAATTATTTTCCAACTGGACACCAAAAACAGAATTTAATGCAGCCAAACTGGACAAAATTCAACAAGAGGTAATATGAATAAAGATTGATGAAGAGCTATTACAGGGAGACTTGGAAGTATTGTGGTGCTAGCCACTAGAGTTTCAGATTAGGGAGGTACAACCTGTATGTGTTTTTGATAATTTAATTTCACAGTTGCTCTTTGCCTTCTGAATTTTTTTTACGTCTCACATTTTTTGTTTTTTCTTATCATCCAGTCTTATGGTCCAATTCTTTCTTCACCCTCATTTGTTCCCTTGTGCCTTAATTCAACAAGGGAGTCTGAATTTGTTGGTTTTGTTTTCTCCTTTTCTAGAAAACCTCTCTCTGTACTCTGGTGAAGTTCATTTTAAATTGTCTCCATTGTTGTTTGCCAATATTTTTGCCTATTTTGTTCTCCCAGGTTCTACTCTCAGTCCCTGAATTAATCAAAGTCACATAGCATGGAAACAGACCCTTCAGTTCAACTTGTACAGGCAGTTTTCTGAAACTGAATTAGTTCCATTTGCCTGCATTTAGCTCACATCTCTCTAAAACTTTCCTATTGGTGTACCTGTCCAAATCACCTGCTGTGATTGTACTCACCGTCACTACTTCCTCTGGAAGTTCTTTCCACATGCACACTATCCTCTGTGTGCAAAGGTTGCCCTCTCAGGTCCCTGTTAACTCTTTCCTCTCTCACTTTGAACCAATGCCCCCTAGTTTTGGACTCACTCACTATGGGGAAAAGACCTCGGCTATTTACCTTATCTATACCTCTCACGATTTTATAAACCTCTGTGAGGTCACATCTCAATGTTTGAGGCTCTAGGGACAAAAGTCCAAGCTATCCAGCCTCTCCTTATAATTCAAGTCCTCCAGTTTCAGTAACATCCTTGTAAATTTTTATTGCACCCTTTCCAGTTTAATAACATCCTTCTTATAACAGGCAACTAGAACTGTGCACAGTATTTCAAAGGTAGCCTCACCAACGCCATATAGAGCCACAATATGATGCCGCAATCGCGGTCCCCAATGCCCTGACCAATGAGGGCAAGAATGCCAAATGCCAGCTTCACCACCCTGTCTACCTGTGACACCATTTTCAAGGAACTATGTATCTGAACCCCCAGGTTTCTCTATTCAACAACACTCCCCAGAGTCCAACCTTTAACTATGCAAGTCCTGTCCTAGTTTGTCGTACCAAAATGGAACATTTATCGAAATTAAACTCCATCTGCCATTCCTCCGCTCATTGGCCCAGCAGGCCAAGATCTCATTGTACTCTTAGGAAACCTTCTTCACTGTCCATTATTTTGGTGTCAATTTTGGTGTCATCCACAAACTTACTAACCATGCCTCCCATATTTTCATCTAAACCATTTTTGTAAATGACAAACAAAAGCGGACCCAGCACTGATTTTTGTTGCACATTGCTCGTCACAGGCCTCCAGTCAGAACAACAACCCTCTACTACCACCCTGTCTCCTACCGTCAGGCCAGTTTTGTATCCAGTTGGCAATCTCTCCCTGGATCCCATGTGATCAAACTTTCCTAACCAATTTGCCACATGGCACCTTGTTGAAGGCCTTGCTAAAGTCCATGTAGATGACGTCTACCACTCTGCCTTCATCTATCTTCAAAAAAAAACATATTCAAGTCCGTGAGACATGAGTTCCCACACAAAGCATGCTGACTATCCCTTATCAGTGAAGAAAAATCACAGTTAACATTTTGAGTCCAGTAACACTTCCTCAGAAGGGAAGGCTCATGGAGCCCGAAATGTTAACTGTGAATTTTCTTCAGAAGCTGCCAGACCCGCTGAGCTTTTCCAGAAACTTCTGTTTTGTTCCTGATTTGAACCTGCAGTTCTTTCAGTTTTAATCCCTCATGAGAATGAGTCCTTGCCTTTACAAATTCATGCAAATCCCATCTCTCAGACTCCCCTCCAATAACTTATCTGTCACCAATGTCAGGTTCACCAGTTTATAGTTCCCTGGTTTTTCCTTGCAGCCTTTCATAAATAAAAGGTACAACTTTAGCAACTCCCCAGCCTTCCAGCACCTCACCCCTTTCTGTAGATGATACAAATATCTCTTCTAGGAGCCCTGCAATTTCATCCTTAGTTTCCCACAGTGTCCTGTGATACACTTGATCAGTTCCCAGGATTTATCAATCATTATGCGTTTTAAGATTTCCAGCACCTTCTCTTCTGTAATGTGGACTCTTTTTAAGACATCACTATTTATTTCCTAAGTTTCCTGGCTTCCATGTGTCCAATCTCTTCTTTGCTTATGATATTCCTATGTCCTCATGGTCAATACTGCCAAAAGTGTCTTTACTTTTGAACTTCCCAGAAATGACTACCTTGGAGCTCTGACCAAGTTACAACAGCTGCGCTCCTGCTCTAACAACCACCAGCTCTCAACTCCGTCACTCCACTCTTGCACTCGATCACAAAAAGAGTTTGAAAAGCACAGCTGTACCTTTACTTCATTTACCTGTGCTGGATCAACAAATCTTCTGTGTATTTATTATGTATTAGGTTCAAAAGGAGTCCTGCATGTATTGTAGGAACCACATTTCCCTAGTCCCTTCATCTTTCTCTTTTGTCCAGTTCATTTGGGTAGTTTTCCTCATTTCCCATAATGATTTTATGACGTGTTTTTTGTTTGAAACTTCGATTCCCTAAATTGTTTTCCTCCATGTCCCTTCTGCCCCAGGAAATCACAACTTAGGAAGAGATACTTACATTTTTTTTAATGGTTGGATTTGATATTCAGCTTTCTGTGCTTGGATTCACTCAAATGTAAATTCAGCAGTTTTGGGGATGTGGCAATCTAGTTGTATTCTTTTGTAGGTTGTGTGACTGGCTTATCTAGGGAGCTGTCTGGTGGGTCACTGGCTTTATCAAACATCTGCAAACATACAGAGAAACTCAAGAAGTTTCCTTGAACTGTGCCATGTAAAAACTCAGATGTTAATAATTTGACAGAACTAAATCTAACCCATCCCACTGACGAGCAGCTAGTAACAGAAACCCTGAATGATTTGGAGTTCCAGAGTTCAAAAAGAGCACACGGTGCAGTTCTACAGTCCATGTTACAACAATGCGGTTGACACTGAACCCATGCAATCTATGCTGTCCAGTAATCAGCAGCCAATCCACCTCTTTCAAACATCACGTCACCGCTGTTGCACATTGAATATCCAGGTGGTAAACTGCATGCAGGCTCAACATGGTCACAGTATAACATTGTTGAAGCTTGACCAAGAAATGGCAGATGGGCCAACTCAGCCTTTCAGCAGCATCACTGCAATAGCAAGTACAGCAGCTCCCCGAACTCCAGCTGGGCATTTGTCAGCAGGAAGTTGATGACATCTTCAAACTCACTGTCTCTTCAGTTTCCTTCTCCCTGAACAATATTGGTCATTTTGAAGAAGCACTCAGGTGAAGAAAAATTCAGGAAAGCATTACAAACAAAACGTATTAAAACATGAATAGTTCCCTTCTCACTTCCCTTCCAGTTGCCTAAGCATAATCAAGTGAACTATAGGGGGAGTGAATTACAGTTGGCTAATGATGCCTCAACGGGCAGCCACTGAACAAGGAAAAAGTAGAAACTCAAAATACGCTCAGTTTGTGACAAACAACTGCACCTTCCAGTCATGAACCACTTCAACACCCCCTCCCACTCCTTGGATGCCATGTCCATCCTGGGCCTCCTCTAGTGCCACAATGATGCCACCTGAACACTGCAGGAACAGCACCTCATATTTCACTTGATAACCCTGCAGCAATGGTTTCAATGTGGACCTCACAAGCTTCAAAATCTTCCCACCCATGACCTCATCCCAAAAACCAGCCCAGCTCATCCCCACCTCTTTCACCTGTCCGTCTTTTCTCCCACCTCACTGGCCAACCCCCACTCCACCTCCTACCTACCAGTCTCATCCCACGTCCTTGACCTGTCTGTCTTCTCTCCACCTATCTGCTCCTTTATCCACCTCCCATCATCGCTCTCCCCTTCTCTCTATTTATTTGAGACCCCTTCCCCTCCCCCATTTCTGAAGAAGGTTCCAGACCCAAAACATCAGCTTTCCTGCTCTTCTGATGCTGCCTGGCCTGCTGTGCGCATCCTGCTTCACACTTTGTTGTGTCGGATTCTCCAGCATCTGCAGTTCCCATTATCTCTGATCTACTAACAAGATATTACCGTGCGCAAAAGAAACCTGAATTCAGTTGAGAGACTGATATACGTTACTTGGGAAAAAAAATACAATCTGCAAATTGAATTGACATTTTACAATTTCCTTAATAAACGTGTACCAAAAGTTAGTATTAATTTCCGAATTAATCGTTGTACATTCGCGGTAACATGTAAATAACAACAACCGATATTATAACTGGAACAACTAATCCTATAGATTAATACTACAATTCAACTTCAAACATGCTTTCGCCAGGATTGATCAGCAAACCCGGTACCAGTTGCTGTCAATCATTCAACAACCCTGGCTGCCAAGGCTGCTATGGATTGGATAAGAGAGGTAGGCCTATATTACGGCTTCCCGAAAGACTAGCAGCCGGTAAGTCACTCGAGATCTGCGCCACTTATTCCTTCCTCACCCCATTATTTCATTTCTTCCTGGAATAGATACGACTCGCCCCCAGACTGTAACTGACATCTGAAGCAGCCAATGAAACTACCCATGTCCCGCACACGTGACTGGTGAAGGGGCGGGGAGTTACAGACGTTTCGATTCCGGGCGGAAATCGGGCCTCAACCTTTTGTGGCCGTACTCTTATTGACATAACATTGGACCAATCATTATCCAGAACCCCAGCGCTTGGCCCGGCTAAGTGCGACGGTGAACCAATGAGGTGTGGAGAAAGGTAGGCAAGGTTTTTGGCTGAGGTGTCCGTGATCAACTGTCACTGTTAACATGGCTGCCACCGGGGTGTTGCCTTTCATTAGAGGTGTAGATTTAAGTGGAAACGATTTTAAAGTAAGCCACTTACATTATTCTGAGTATAAAACGAAATGTAAGCAGATGTGGAGTTAATGTGGGGTTTGACCAATCAGTTGTTTCGGTAAAGTTGATGAGGCCCGGCACTGAGACCTGGAATCTTGTGTTGTTCGTTTAATAATTTTGTATTTAGATTTTAAAATATTGCCTATCTGTTTGTATAATAATAGCAAAACATTATCTCCTATTTCGTTTCTTTTAAAACAACAGCTTGCATTTACTTAGCTCCTTCAGTAGAAATATGAAGAAGTGTCTCGACCCGAAACATCAGCTTTCCAACTCCTCTGATGCTGCTTGGCCTGCTGTGTTCATCTAGCTCTACACCGTGTTATCTGAGAAATGAGAGTTGTGTTTAGTGGCCTTTTCATGCGTATTCCTTCATTCAGCAGAACCATTCAACATAATTTCTGGCTAATCAACATCATCCCCGTATCTCTTGATTTCCTTAGTACCCAAGAATCCTTCCATTATGTTTTGAATATGCTCCGCAATTGAGCCTCTGGTGTGAAGCATAAACTTCTCCGATTCTCAATCAGCCCTGTCATTCAGTTCGAATGCTAGTCTAAATGCTTGACTCCTTATTTGAGGCTGTGAGACCTGTGTTCTAGAATTCTCAGTTAAGGAAATGTTTTCTCAGCATTTATCTATGAATTCTGTTAGAAAATATTACAAAATGTGATGTTTGACTTTGCTCATCTCGCATTCTACTAAAATACAGGAAATGTAGACCTACTCTACTCAATATCTTCTCTCCACCAATCTTCTCATTTTCAGGAGCTAGTCTAGTCAGCCTGTTACTCTGCCTCCTGGGCAAATGTTGGAAATCATGGGGGCAACTCCAGAACGATGGAACACAGCAGGCCAAGCAGCATCTTAGGAGCACACAAGCTGATGTTTCCGACCTAGACCCTTCATCAGCTCTTGTACTTTCTTGCAGCTAGAGACACATAAACACATACTTTGTCTGCCTCATGTCAGTTTTTATAACTAATTTATGGTATTGGATTACCTCATCCTAAATCTTGTCACCAGGGATGTAACTTTATTGGGCCAAAGAGACCTTTTTTGAAATATATTATTATGAGAATGGTAGAATTACTTCCTTTTGACAGCCTTGCTTTGACCATAAAGATTTTTAAAGTCAGAATACACTTGTCAATTCAGTGTTTAATTGTTCAAGCACTGTGATTGGAGAAGACACAAGTGTTTTGTAGGTTCTTAAAATGTAACTAGAATATTATTCTAGGGGAGGCAACAGCGTAGTGGTATTATTGTTGGCCTGTTAATCCAAAGATCCAGATATTGTTCTGAGGACTCAGATTTGAATCCTGCTACAGCAGATGGTAGAATATTAATTCAGTGAAAATCTGGAATTAAATGTTAAGTGATGACTACAAATCCATCGCCAATTGTCAGGAAAAACCTATGTGGTTCACTGTTGCCCTTTTAGGGAAGGAAGCTGCCAACCTTACCTGGTCTGGCCTGTGTGTGACTCCAGGTCCACAGCAATGTGGTTGACACTTAACTGCCCTCTGGGCAATTAGAGATGGACAATAATTGGTGGGCTAGCAAGCATCATCCTCATCTTGTGAAGAATGGAAGAAAATTGTACTTAACACAATTTAAATAAAAATAACAATACCATTCTGATTCTTTCGCCTCTAAATTCAAGGGTTCACACATTTTAAGTTAGAGTTTGAGGATAGGTTAAACAATTTAAATGTCTTAACCCTCAAGCCTGCTGTACTCTTGATTTGGATCGTGATTGATCTGATTACTCCACATTCTGGTTCAGTTTTGATCTCCCTGCTTTAAGAAAGATGTTAAACTTGAGTTCAGAAAAGATTTACAAGGATATTGGCAACGTTGGAGGCTTAAAAAGCTGGGGCTTTGTTTTTCCTGTAGTGTCAGAAGCTGACCTTAGAAGTGTATGAAATCATGAGGGGCGCAGATAGAGTGAATAGCTAAGATCTTTTTCTCAGGTTGGGGGAGTCCAAAACAAGAGGGCACAGGTTTAAGGTGAGAGGAGAAAGACTCAAAAGGGACCTAAGGGCAACTTTTTCTCAGAGGGTAGTGCATGTATGGAGCTACCTGCCGGAGGAGGTGGTGGAGCGAGGTATAATTACATCTGGATGGGTGCATGAATAGGAAGGGTTTAGAGGGATGTGGGCCAAATACTGGTAAATGGGATTAGATCAGTTTACAATATCTGATCGGCATGGAAGAGTTGGACCGAATGGTCTGTTTCTGCGCTGTACAGCTATGACTTTGTAACTATCTTGGATAGGTTCAGCTTAACCTCTTTGTTCTTGTACTCCAAGTGCCATTTAATACAGGTAGACAAACAGAAAGCTGGAAGAACAAAGCAAGCCAAGCAAGCAAGCAGCATCTGGAGGAAAGGAGAAGTCAACGTTTTGGGCATTATCTTTCTTCAGCCCTGAAAAGGGCTAATGCCTGAAATGTTGACTTCTCCTTTCCTCCAGATACTGCCTGGCTTGATGTGTTCTTCTGGCTTCCCGTTTGTCTACCTTGGATGCCATCATCTGCAGTTGCTTTGTCTCTCACTAATTAATAAAGCCCAGTTTCAGCTTTATTAACTGATGTCTATATCATAGAATCTCAACGGTACATAAAGCAGCCATTCACCCCATTGACTCTGTGCTGACCCTCTGAAGAGCATTCCACTCAGACCCAACTTCCACCCTATCCCTGTAACCCTGTATTTACCATGTCTAACTCACCTAGCCTGCGCAGTCCTAGACACTACAGGGCAAATTACAATGGCCAATCCCTCTAACCTGCACATCTTTCGACTTTGGGAGGAAACTGGAGTGACCAGAGGAAATCCACACAGACCCGGGGTGAATGTACAGACTCCACTCAGTCAGTCACCCGTGGTTGGAGTCAAACCCGGGTTCTTGGTGCTGTGAGGCAGCAGTGCTAACCGCTGAGCCCTGCCACCTTCAATGATCTATGTCCATGCACACCCCAGGTCCCCCTGCTTCTGCAATCCTTTACATATTTAACCCGATTTTTGTATTGTCTGTTCATATTTTTCCTAACAAGATGTGTCACCTCCCATGTTTTTCTGTTAAATTTCACCTGCAAACTACCTGTGATCTTCACCAACATGTCACTATCTAATTGGAGTTTTATATTTGCCCTCCTCACAGTTAACAATGTTTCTAAATTTCTGTCATCTGTAAACTTTGAAATTTTCCCTTGCACGCCAAGATTTCAATCATTAATCTTTCTGCAAATGCAAATGTCCCAATGCCAGTCTCTGGAAATTCCACTTCAAACAGTGTTTTCTCATAACCCTGTAGAAAACTGCAAAGTTAATCTAATCCAATTTCCCCCTTAAGGAATCCATTCCTAAAGAATCTACCTTTTTCCATGTGACTACTAATTCTCTCCCAAATAATTGTTTCTAGAAGCTTCCTCACCACTGAAGCTAAACAAACTGGTCTGTAATTGCTGGCCATACCATTGAGGAATTTTTTTATTGCAATGACATAATCTCTGCCATTCCCCACTCTGTTGAGTGTGGGGAATACTGAAGGTTTATGACCAGTACAGCTTTCATCATCATGCTGTTCAATATGCTTGGGTGCGTCTCATCTGTTTTTAGTGCCTTGTAAACTTTAAGTATCAATAGCTTATCCAGTATTTCCTCCCTTTCAATTCTGAACTTTTTTTATAGTTGAAGAGCTGCCTCCTCTGTCAGTGTGAACATAGTTAACTTCTACTTCCTTGGTAAAGACAGGTGCAAAGTACTAATTTAACACCTGAGCCATTCTTCTTGCCTCTATATATAAATGCTATTTTTTTTTGGTCCCGATTCGCTTCCTTTTGGCGTCCTTCTGCTATTGACATGCTTATAGGAGACTTCGGGGTTCCCTTTTATGTTGGTCACCAGTCTTTTCTTGTATCTCTTTTCTTGTTTCTCAAAAGTTGTCTTTTTTTCCTCCCATCTGTATCTTCCTGTTTGGTTCTCAATTTTTTTTTACCTGACATAAGTACACTTTTTAAATTTCTATCTCCTTTCTTGCCTAGGGAGATCTGGATTTCTTTGTCTTCTCATTTTTAAAAGATTACACTCTGACTGTACTCAGTCAATCTCCACTTTGAAGATTACCAGTTGTTCAGCTGAAGTCATTGCCAAAAACCTTTTTCTGTTCTGGTCTGTCATACCCACCTCCGTTCTTGCCCGATTGAAGTTGAATCTCCTTAATTATTGATTCTTCCTAATTGCTTATTGACGTTTTTTATCATCATCATTAAAAACTGACATGCAGTACTCCACGTTAAGCTTATCATTACCTTGTGAACTTATAGTCCTTTATTCATATATTCCAGTCTTGTGACAAAAACTAACATGTCAGTTGCCTTCCCAATTGTTTTCTGTATCTCTGTGTTAACTTTGAATTTTTATTCATGAGCACACTGCAAATTCCTCTGAATCAAAACATTTCTACCCCATTACATCTCATATTTTCAAAAAGTCACAGGTGGATTCAGGTAACAGTTACAATTTACAGCTTCAGTTACAACATAGCAAAAAGGCACACAAAAAAATTCAGAATGTCTTATGTTATATAGTTTAAACTTAGATTGCACATGCCACCTCTCTCCCCCTCCACTTTGATTAAGTTTGGTCGGCAATGCCAAGTTAACCCTCTGTAATTGGCTCTCTGGTGTGGCATCTAATACAATTTTAAGCTTGCCTCAACAAAATGACAGAGTTGGACAGGCTTGTGGTCTACCGTCAGTCCTTCCTGACGTTTTCCAAACTCGTATCGCCCTTCTTGATGCTTTTCACAATGGATACTGTACTCAAGTAACATTTGTCAGCTGAACAGTGTTAACTGCCAACTAACTGGACACTTGTCTATCACATCAGGAACCTTGTAAATTCTTCATTACAGAAATTACAAAAGAATGTTGAATTTTGATCAGTGAGATCAAAATTATGTGGTTACGCCCAATGTTAGAATTCTTTAGCTAACAAGTTGTACCTTAATGTCTTTATTCAATCCACGTTCCAATGCCTGCTAATCTGTATATTCATTCTTCTCTGTAGTGATAAAGGAATTGCTTTTGCTGTCTGAACCTGGTTTGAATCTTTTCCTTAAATACTTCTGGTGGAATAGCTAACTTTGAATCTATATCTATAACTAAGATTAAACTACTAATTAGTGTGAGATGTTCTTATCTATGTCTTGTGCGTTAGCTGCAACCTTGAGCTGCTATTGTTATCACATGTGAAATGTTATTATCCATGTCTTTACAGGGCTGCTATTGTTCTACTTGTGAAAACTACACTAATCAAATGCCATTTCTGAAGAAGGGTCCCAACCTGAAACATCAACTTTCGTGCTCCTTTGGTGCTGCCTGGCCTGCTTTGTTCCTCCAGCTCAACACTCTTATCTCTGACTCCAGCATCTGCAGTTCTTACTATCTCTTAATCAAATGTTAAATGTTATTATCTATGTCTTATGCATATTCAGCAACCTTGAGTAAATGTTACTGTCAGCCCTGTTCTGCTGCATTAGCTATTGGGCAACCGTTGGCCATTTTGTGCAGTTCAGTTATGGAGAGCCCTAACAACCATCCTTACCAAAGTGGATGTGCTCCTATGCCACAAAGAAAAACAAAAGAACGGTGAATGCTGGAAATCAGAAACAAAAATCAGAAATTTCTGGAAAAACTTAGCAGGTCTGGCAGCATCTGTGGAGAGAAGGCAGGGATAAAGTTTTGGGTCCAATGACCCTTGTTCAGAACCCTGTTCAGGCCCCTCAAGCTTGGCCTGCCACACAAAACTATCATGGCTGATCCAGCGTTCCTCATGTTCACTTTCCTCCCCTTTCTGCCTGACCCTTGATTTTCCTACTGATCAAGAATCTATCTATCTCAGCCTTAAATATACAAAAGGACTCTGCCCCTTAGATCTCTGTGGCAAGGATTTCCCAAGACACTCAAAAAATTCCTCCTTCCCTCAGTCTTAAATTTGGTACCCTTTATTCAAAGACTATGCCATCTTGCCCTAGTCTCTCCCCTGAGGGGAAACATCCTCTCAGCATCTACCCTGTCAAGCCCCTTAAGGATCCTGAATGTTTCAACAAGATCACTTCTCATTCTTCTAAATTGCGGTAAGTTTGTTTGTTTAGCTTTGGCTTGTAAGAACATCCCACCGTGCCAGGGATCATCCTAGTAAACCTTCTTTCACCTGCCTCCATGAAATGATATATTGCCTCTATTAAAGGGACCAAAACTGTTCACAATACTCCACATGTGATCTCACCAGTAGCTTGTATTGCTGCAGTAGGACTTCCTTACTCTATACTCCAATCCTGTTGAATTAGGGCCTAATATTCCATTCTCCTTCTTGATTACCTGCTGCACCTGAATGCTAGCTTTGTGTGTTTCATGCGAAAGTAGCCCCAAGTCCCTGCTTGAGGTCATTAAGTTTTATCATAATAATTCTTTCAATCAATGTTAATCCCAAGTGTGATTTTCACTAAATTTATTAACCATAGTTTAAACCTTGCCTTTTTGTAAAGACTTAATTTGATTGAGGAATAATGGTAATAATCAAGGAAATTCTTGTAAACCAATATCAAACAATTCTGAGAGTGGTGTTCTTCCAGGATTTATATCTCAATCAACATTATTTACATGATTATCTATTCATTTATTACATTGTTGGTTTTGGTTTCTAGAGTGTGCAAAATGGTTGTTGTTTCCTACATGCGATGGCGACTTTAACATTAATGTTGTTTTTTCATATTTTTATTTAGAGTAGCCATGAACTCAATGAGCAGTGGCTTACTGGAGCACTAGGTTTTATGGAGTGTGGGAGACAAATTAACAGATATACTTTTGCAATGACATGATATCTACAATTAAATCTGTACTAATACTTCAGTTCATTATTCGGTTTTTAACCCCATGTGTAAGATTGACCTTTTTTCTTCCCCCTCATGATCTTCTGATGTGGAAAATCACAGAAGAATTACAAAACTAAAATGACAAAGATTGACTTTCCACACTAAACAGTGAAAACATGATACTGAACAGGCTAGCAGTCCTCGTCCTGCCTTTTTGCCCTGAAATGTGTTCTATTCCATGTTCGTGATTTTTAAAGTGATAATGGAAATTCTGGTAGTACTCAAATCCAGCTGCATTTATGGAGAAAGAAACAGAATTAAAAGATTATTATAACCTTAGATGTTATCAGGATAGTATTTTGTTTTTTTTAATGAATTTTAATTTTGTGCTTCTATTTTGTCAGGTGCTTTCCTCTAAATGTTTATATTTTTCACATATCTGAGAAAGTGAATATTTCACTATGAGCTTGACTTTGTAGCTGTCCCTGTGATCAGATGGAAGCAAGGTTTTTGGAATAAAGAGCCACCTTTCAAGTGATCACAAACTAGATTTTGGCAGTTACTGCTCTTCACATTAAATATGTACCTAATCCTAAATATTGTTTCAGATTCCAAAACCTACCTGTGGCTGGATAGATTAGTCCATTGTAGCATTTGGAAAGTAAAAGAAGTCACTACAAAATTCATGTTTCTTTAACAAAAGTGCTGCAATTTTCGATAATGCTGTTTGTCATTTTGTTGAGCTCCAAATCCAACCCAGCCACAAATGAGATTTAACCTCATACCTTTGGTGCCAGTTTGAGCCATACCAGCCATAGAAATAACTGCTCCAAGGAATTTGAATTACTGTGGAAGCATACACTTTTGCATGCATGTTGCAATCTGCCACTTTGCATAGTGATGTTCAAGTCTCTAACTTATTTCCAGGAATCTGTCCTGTTTTTTATTGCTTGCCATTAGTATATGTTGGAAAGATTTACCAGTTGATACCAAAGCTGGTCAGCGATGTTGTGTATGTATCTTCCTTGGCCATGAAGTCCTTGACTAGGACTTAAACCTAGAGCTTCTGGCTCAGAAGCAGAGATATTACCGCTGTGTCATTAGACATCCTTGTTAGAGCTAATGTAGCAAAATAATATTCTCATTCTTTTCCTTCATTGTAGCTCCTTGTGTGTGTGTGGATACCTTGATTTGATTTGGTTTGATTTTATTGTAGACACGTGTATCTAAGTACAGTGAAAAGCTTTGTTTTGTGAGCACCATAAGCAAATCATAGCAAAAAAGGACATATGAAAACTGTTGATGCTTGATAAAGACCTCTTAGAGGGCTTTGTATTTTAGCTGCTGATTTGGAGTATGTGTTTTCTTTTTCCTTTCGAAGGGTGGGTATTTTCCTGAACATGTTAAATGCATGACCAGTTTGAGATGGCTGAAACTGAACAGGACAGGACTCTGCTACTTACCAGAGGAATTAGCTTCTCTTCATAAACTGGTAAATGATCTATCTGGATTTTCTGTTTGATTTATGATTCGAATATAGTGTGTGATCAGTATTCTTTATAAATGTTTTTTCTTTCAGTCACAGTCGCAAGCAATATCTTCTTTGAGAGCTAATATCAATACTGATTTTCCATGTCTGACTGCAATTTGAGGTGCATTATTGTGTGAGTTCTCAATTGAGTCAAGGTGCAGGAGGTGGTTATCATGTGAACAAGACAGAAAACTAAGCAAATCATGAACTAACTACATTTTCACTGGATCCTTTTAAGTGCTGTATGGAAGCTAGGACATCCTTGTATCGTGATAACATTGCCTTGACATCTGGAAAAGAAGAAGAGATTACAGTGGACTACAGCTTGGTCAATATTTTGCAGCAGCTTGAGGTTATCGATGAAACGATGCGGATTGTAATTAAATCTGAATCCGCAATGCTGCGGTTATCAATTCTCGTTAAACTAGCCAGCTCAGAAAAAAAGATTTTGGCGTACTGCAGTTGCCCAGATAAACCAGAGGGGAAATTTAGTCGGTGTTTCTGCTTATTATCAAAAACAACAAATGGTGGAGATCATAGCAGGTCAGGCAATATCCATGGATGAAGAGTCATCCAGCCTGGAAGCAAAAAGTTGCTCTGTCTCCATGGATCTGCCTGATCTGTGATCTCCAGCACTTGTTGTTATCAGTACAGATTCCAGTATCTACCGTAAGTTGCCCCTACTTTCTTATTACTAGCTTGTCAACATTCTACTTTAAACTATTTATTTTGGGACAGGATCAAGCTCTGGGTGATGTTCCTCATGACTTGTTAACCTTCTGACTTTGTGTCAATTTTCATATTTGAAGAAACAAAGTATTTGTATTCGTGAAATTCCAATTGCACAAAGTTGTTTTCATCAGAATATGTTAACAACTTTGGAGGAAGTTATTCCTGTTGTTAAATCTTTGACACAAACTGGTCAGAAAATTAAGTTCTGATTATTACGGTGAAAGGTTTTTTTCAATATTTGAACTGGCAAAGCTCAGTAGGTCTGGCTGCATCCGTGAAAAAAACAGAGTTAATGTTTCAGGATCTGAGGAAGGGTCACCAGGCCTGAAATGTTAACTCTTTTTTTAATTTTCATTCACAGATGCTGCCAGATCCACTGAGCTTTATCCAGCAACTTTGTTTTTGTTCCTGATTTACAGCATCCACAGTTCTTTTGGTTTTTATGAGAGTTTGAGATTCTGTTTTACGGCGAGTGACACTTTTTTAGAACTTTCCCATTATTTGTGTTAATTTTATGTATGCATTAAATCACATATACATTTTACATAATTTTTATTGTGCTATAACTTAAATTTGTTTGCATTTGGTTGCAGGAACATTTGTCCGTAAGTCACAACAGCCTGACGACACTTCATGGCGAGCTCTCTAGTCTGCCGTGCCTGCGGGTGAGTAATTAATAGAACCGAGAATTGTAGCAGTGACTGTGGGAACTCAAATTGTAACAATTGCATTGCTAATGAGCTGTAAAATCATTAAAAGAAATAAAAAAATTTTGAAAACATTGTCTTAATAGTGGATAACTCATTCTCACTTTCTGTTCCTGACCTAATTACAAAACCTCTGTGAAGAATAGGCAATGTGCTCACAGCAGAATTTAACTTCAGTGTGCTAAAAATTTTATGCTTCATCTTGTCAAAATACTGAAGTTTTATGGTCATAAATGTATGATTGTTATTTAGAGGGGCACACATCATAAAGTTCGTGAGAGAAACTGGAATTCAACAGGTGTTCAAAGTAAGCTCTGAATTAATGAAATGTTCAAGGCTCCATACTTTTTTTTAGTCAATTGGCTTGATTGTTCCGAAAATGTTTTCCCACAGTACACACAATTTCAACTCCCAGATAATGTACTCTGTGATCTCTGCAGGCCATTGTCGCACGAGCTAATAACCTAAAGAATTCTGGTGTTCCTGATGACATTTTCCAGTTGGATGATCTCTCTGTGTTGGTATGTTGACTGAAGAGGTTTGTTACAGACCAGTTGTTGTGTGCATTGTTAGATGAAGCTTATTTTGGCTAAATCCAAACCATCTGAACATAAGAACTAGGAGCAGGAGTAGGACATCTGGCCCCTTGCACCTGCCCCACCATTCAGAAAGATCATGGCTGATCTTTTTGAGACTCAGCTCCACTTACCCACCATAATCCTTAATTCCTTTACTGTTCAAAAATTTGTCTAGCCTTGCCTTAAAAACATTCAGCGAGGTAGCTTCAACCACTTCACTGGGCAGGGAATTCCACAGATTCACAACCCTTTGGGTGAAGAAGTTCCTCCTAACCGCAGTCCTACATCTGCTTCCCTTTATTTTGAGGCTATGTCCCCTAGTCCTATTTCACCTACTAGTGGAAACAACCTCCCTGCTTCCACCTTATCTATCCCCTTCATAATCTTATGTTCCTATAAAATCTCCCCTCATTCTTCTGAATTCCAATGAGTATAATCCCAGCCTACTCATTCTCTCCTCATAATACAACCCTCTCAACTCTGGAATCAACCGAGTGAATCTCCTCTGCACAGTCTCCAGTGTGAATGTATCCCTTCTCGAGTAAGGAGACCAAAACCGCACACAGTACTCCAGGTGTGTCCTAACCAGGACCCTATACAGCCACATCATAGCCTCTCTGTTTTTAAACCCCATCCCTCTAGCAGTGACAGAATTCCATTTGCCTTTTTAATTACCTGCTGCACCTGCAATCCTACTTTTAGCAATTCATGCACAAGGACACCCAAGTCCCTCTGCACAGCAGTGTGCTGCAATTTTTTTTTACCATTTAAAACAAAGTCCATTTTTCTGTTATTCCTACCAGAATGGATGACCTCACACCTGTCAACATTGTACTCTATTTGCCAGACCTTTGCCTCACTTAGACTATCTATACCCTTCTGCAGACTTTCAGTGTGTTCTGCACACTATGCTCCACTACTCATCTTAGTGTCGTCAGCAAATTTTGACATACCACACTTAGTCCCCAACTCCAAATCACCTTTTTAAAGTGTAAACAGTTGTGGTCCCAACACTGATCCCTGAGGCACACCACTAGCCATTGACCGCCAATCAGTAAAACACCCATTTACCCCTACTGTTTGCTTTCTACTAGTCAACCAATCCAATACATTACCTGTAATATCTTATCTTGCAACATTATCTTATGTAGCATCCTTTTGTGTGGCACTTTCTCAAATGCCTTCTGGAAATCCAGATACACCACATCCACAGGTTCCCCATTGTCCACATTGCAAGTAATGTTCTCAAAGAGTTCTACCAAATTAGTTAAATATGACCCACCCTTCATGAACCCTTGCTGGGTGTTCCCAATGGGACAGGTTATATCCAGATGCCTTGCTATCTCTTTCTTAATGATAGATTCAAGCATTTTCCCCACTACCGAAGTTAAGCTAACTGGCCTATAGTTACTTGCTTTTTGTCTACTTCCCTTTTTTTAAACAGTGGCGTAACACTGGCTGTTTTCCAATATGGCGGGAGCCACCCCAGAGTCCAGTGAATTTTAGTAAATAATTGCTTGTGCATTTGCTATTTTCCCCCATCACCTCTTTTAGTACACTGGGATGTATGTCATCAGGGCCAGGAAACTTGTCCACTTTTATCCCTACTACCTCGCACAGCACTGCCGTCTTCATGATAATAGTTTCTAGATCCTCACCTGCTATAACCTTCTTGCCATCAGTTTTCGGCATGCTATTTGTGTCTTCCATTGTGAAGACCAACGCAAAATAACTGTTTAATGCCTCGGCTATTTCCTTACTCCCAGTTATTAAATTGGCCTTCTCATCCTCTAAAGGACCAATGTTTACCTTCATGACTCTTTTACAATTTACATATTTATAGAAACTTTTGCTGCCTGTTTTTATATTCTGAGCTTGTTTACTGTCATAATCTATCTTACTTTTCTGTGCAGAGGGACTTGGGTGTCCTTATGCATGAATTGCTAAAATTCTAAAATTTTTTAGTGGCTTTCTGTTAGCCTTTAAAGATTTCCCAGTCCTGCCTATGTTGTTGGTGTCTATGTTGACCACAACAACTGGATTCCCCCCCCCTCCTCCCCCCCTAGCTTCCTTTCAAGCCAGTCAGGGATGTCTCATGCCCTGGCACCGGGCATGCAACACACCATGCAGGATTCTCTATCCTGCTTGCAAAGGATACTGTCTATCCCACTGATGATGGAATCCCCTACAATTACAATCTGTCCTTTAGCTTCCTCCCGTCTTGAATGGCTACCTGAACCATGGTGCTATGGTCAGTTGACTCATCCTTCCTGCAGCCCTGTTCCTCATCCACGCAGGGAGCAAATGCCTCATATCTATGTGAAATTGCCAAGGGCAGCGGCTCCTGTGTGCCTGCCTACAGGGTCCCTCTACCTGCCTCAGTTGCAGTCACATACTGCTGTCCCTGGCCGCTGATCAAATTAACATTAGTTAATCTACAAGGTGTGATTGTCACCTGGAACACAGCATCCAGGTATCTCTTTCCCCCCTCCCGGATGTGCCGCAGTGTTTGGAGTTCGGATTCCAGCTCAGCAGTTTTGAGCCGGAGCTCCTAACGCAGCCAATGCTTGCTGCAGATGTGGTCACTGCCATTCTCAATGCTATCAGCTAGCTCCCACATCATACAGCTACAACACATCACCTGACCTACCATTTCTACTTAGTTAATTATTTAAAATGAATTAGTTTTTTTTAAAGTTTCATAATGTTCTCTCTTTAAGTGTTCTCTGCACTAGGAAGTTTATTCCGTATGTACTCACACAGACTCCGGTTTTGCCTTCCAAACCTCTCCCAGACGATTTGGTGACTAGGTGACCTCCCTGAAAGATAACAGAGAGATGAGGGGAAAAAATTGCAAATAGCTTACCTGCTCACCACACTTAGTCTTTATTATTCGGTTAGAGGAGGTGGAAGGGGTGGGAGACACGACACGTGTAGTGTCTCCGGTATTAGTTACTTCTCAGACTTATTGGGTGAAAGATAACCGTTACTCAGCCAACCACTTGTGCCTGTTCTGGGACTCCTCCACAGCTGAACAACTTAAGGCCGCAGTTACGCGACTAAGACTTTTATAATGAAAGATTATCTTCCTGGCTACCCTCGCGCTCTCTGCTGGACTCCCACTGCTGAACCACTCTGGTTTGTACAGTGATGTTGATTTAACAAAAAAAACCCCAGAGTAGCATCCAGAAATGTACTTGAAGTCTGAGCTCACTTTTGAAAAATTTTTCTTTTTGATGCATAAACAGTACAGCAACAATATTCGTGCAATGCTGAGGCTACAATTCTTTCTTGTGTTTTTTACATTTTCAGTAAATGTGATTGAGTCTTATTTTTAAATCTGTCAGAAACATCAAGTTCTACACAATTTTATCCTGCTAGATTCCTGATGGATTTGATTTTGTGGGAGCTGGTGTCTTCCAATATTAAACTTGTAGTTCTACTCGTTCGTGAATTGAGACGGAGTGACAGGAGGCTTTTCTTTAATGAGTTATTGTTGACTTTTAAGTTATTTTAATTTTTTTGTTCTATCTCCATGAACACTTGACCTCTGCTCAGGACGTACCCAAAAAGTGAGATTACAGATTAAAAGTTATGGTAGGATTTGAATTTACTGTGCCATGTCCATTACACCAAATTTTAATCCAAGGGGGCGAATGAAGAGAAATAGTTGATGTTGTTGTGACTATTTTAGAACTGTAGAATTCTTAAATATCTGCAGTATCTGCTAATTGGGAACTTGTAGTAAGTGGATGAGGGTTATTCTCATTCCCACCCCTCCATTCTCTTTTAACGATCTATAATTGTTATAATCTGTGATATACATCTGGAAGAAATAACATGCTCACTGCAGAACCACTTGCCAATTGCACCCAAAGGTATTAGCTTTTGAGAGGATTTTTTTCCCAAACAAAACTTAAGCTGCTGTTTCAAGAATATTTTGTTGGTTGACATAGATTTGTGTTTCAGGATCTGAGCTACAACCAGCTGACTGAGATTCCAAGGGAACTGGAGAACGCTAAAAATATGCTGGTGCTCAATTTGAGCCATAATGGGTAAGCAGGAGTCTAGTAATACATACTTTTATTATGGGGTTCAAATATGTGAGTAGGCCATCCAGGCTCTTTTCTGCCTCTGCAAATCAGTAAGATCATGGCTGGTGTGATTGCAATGTGGGCAATAAGCTTTTGATGTAGCAACTTATCACATGTTTTCCAGAACTCTTAAGTACAGTATATCCACCTGTTTACCTCTTCAAAGAACACCAATAAACTGGTCAGACATGATTTCCTTCTCTCAAAACCATATTGACTCTGCTTGATTACATTGAATTTATCCAAGTGTTCTGGTACAATTTCTTTAATCACAGTGAAAAATATTAGAAAGCACTTTTAATATTTAACCAACTGGCCTGTGGTTTCCTGCTTTCTGTCTTCCTCCCTCCCTTCTTGAGTAAGAGTTGCATTCACTGCCTTTTTTTTCCAATCTAAAAGGACCATTTCTAATTTAAGGGAGTTTTGGATAATTAAAGTCAGGGCAATAACTATTTCACTAGGCAATTTTTAAGACCTGTGGCGAAGTCCATCAAGACCTTTTGTCAGCCTTTTTTTTTACAGTTCTAACAATTTAATCATGAAAATAAGTAGAGAAGTGGCACTGAGTTCTTCCCTCCTTTCCATTTCTTGATTCACTGCTTCTAGTATGTTGCTTTATCCCATATAATGAAGACTGCCAATATACTAGTTCAATTCTTCTACCATTTTCTTATTTTGAATTATTAATCCACAGGCCTGAGTTTTTTTTTGGACCAATGCTCATTTTTAATTTTGGGAAAAATAAAGTACAGGAGAAAAAGTTTGTCAGGAATAAGATGATGGTGATACAATTTCTATAAATATTTAATCACCATCATCTTATTCCTGACAACCTTTTTCTCCTGTACTTTATTTTTCCCACTTTGTTAATTTATCAGGCATGCTTTGCTGTATTTTATATTCTGTCCCCCTTCTTACCTGCCACCTGACTTGTACATTTTATATGCACTTTAAATTAGTGTTATCTTTATCATATCTAGTCGACCATGGATGGTGGATCCATCCCTAGTTTTTGCTCATTGGAATGTGTCTGTTTTGCATACTTCAAAATATGCCATTAAGTGTCTGCCTCTATTACTCTGACATACCTTTTAATGTAATTTGCCAGTTCATTTTAGTCAGTTGGGCTTTCATGCTTTCATAATTGCTCCTTCTTTAAAAGTAATTTTGGACCAACTCTTCTGTCTACTTAGGGGCCAATATACTCTGCTCACAAGTGACTTATTGTCTTTTTTTTCCTCATTTCTGCCCAAAGTATTTCCACCTTTTGGTTTCCCGAACTTAGTTCATACCTCTTTATTGTGCTAATACCATTGTTTACTCAGAAAACCAATTGTGCACATTTTCCTACTTTGCTGTCATTCCTGAATATCTTAACACTTTTTTTTTAACAGATTCAGTTCCTAGCCAATTTTATCCTGCAGCCACGTCAATGTGATAGATACCAAATCATATTTATTCATTTCTTTTTGCACTGTTAATTTTTTTGTTTCGAATGCTGTGTGCATTCAGACAGTTTTCTGATTTCATTCCTTGCCCCCACTGTTCAGTTTAAAATCATCCCTACTTCTGTAGCTATGCAGTTGTCAAAACACCAGACCCAGCGTGATTCACGTGGAGACTGTCCTGTTGGTACAGATCTCACTTTCGCCAATACTGGTGCCAGTGTCCTATGAACTGGAATCAACCTTCCATTGCCAGTGTTTTGAGCCACACTCTCATCTCTCCAATCTGATATTTTTATTTTCCAACTGGTTTTATTTCTGAAGTTCTGCACCTATTAGTAACCCGCTATTAATTAAAAAACAACGCAAAGAAATTGAAAATGCATGAGTAAGCAAATTCAATGTAAGACAATTTTGTATGAATACACACTTGGACTAGAGAAGTGCATTTTGCATTTATTCATCAATCTGTGTTATCTTTGGTATTGTATTGTGTTTGGAACTGCAGAAATTGTCAAAAACATATACCTGTATTCTCCCTTCCCTCCTCTGCCCCATCCCAGGGATGTGTTCTCACTATTTCCCAGATTTCAGTCAGCATAATGGATTTTCACATGGTTTTTCCTTTCTTGTCTCTTAGCTTCTCCCATTATTTTCTTGGGGATTGTGAATTCACAATGGGAACTGAAAATGTAAACTTGAAGAACAGACTTGTAAAAGAGAATGGCCCAATATATTAACTGAATCATCAGCTTAGCATACAGCTAGTTAATGTGCTATTAGATTAGATTTAGATTCCCTACAGCGTGGAAACAGGCTCTTCGGCCCAACGAGCCCACACCACCCCTTGAAACATCCCACCCAGACCCAGACCCACACCCCTATAACCCACACACCCCTGAACACTATGGGCAATTTAGCATGGCCAATCCACCTAGCCTGCACATCTTTGGACTGTGGGAGGAAACCGGAGCACCTGGAGGAAACCCACGCAGACTCGGGGAGAACGTGCAAACTCCACACAGACAGTTGCCCGAGGCTGGAATTGAACCTGGGTCCCTAGTGCTGTGAGGCTGCAGTGCTAATCACTGAGCCACCAATCTGCCCCTATCTTTAGTTTTTTTTTGTACAGATTCTTTCTTACTCATTTACTCTCTTCTGTTGTGCTGCCCTGCACAATCTATAGGATCTGAGTTGATTACTACCTCAACTTTGCTCGTGCTAGCAGGATATTTCAAGTTGTAGTCTGAGTGTCATTCTTCCTTTCTATATAGAAGGGAAAGATCTATTTGCGGCTATGTAACTATATAGATCAATAAAATAGAATGCAGAGCAACAAGGGCTTACCCACTAAACTGAGATAACATGACACTTCCAGGGTATGGTTCACCATAATGTTTTTCTGTCTTTCTTAGCACTTTGTAATATACTACAATTCATGTTTTTAAAGTCTTGTTTTTCCTTGTAGCGTGGACAACATCCCAAATCAGCTGTTTATAAATCTGACCGATCTGTTGTATCTTGACCTGAGTGATAATAATCTGGAGAGTCTGCCACCTCAGATGAGACGCCTGGTTCATCTTCATACACTGATTTTGAATAACAACCCACTTATGCATGCTCAACTACGGTAAGAAGCAAACAGCAAAATGCATCTGTTGCTTCTAAATTGCACAAAGTATAATGAATGCGTCAGATAAACTAATTGAAGTATTTCAGAAATTATTGTTTAGATATTGTGATAAGTGTCTGTCCTTCTAGATGTTGAGCCGACATAGGCTAAACAGCCCTTTTCATTGTGCCTTTTAATTAAAATGACAAGATGATCATTATATGACACTGTTGAATGCATGGAGTTATTTGGACTAGAAAGGTGACACGTTTGACATTTTCTTGAGGGCTATTGATGGAACAGTATCTGTGCTTAAAAACTGCAACCACTTCTTACATTGCAGCAATGCATTTATGAAAAGTTGGACATGGTGCAGTTTGATTTTTTCAGATCTGTGGAGACTGGAGGTTTCGATTTAATTCTGCTGCTCTAACTCAATACCAATCTTCTGCAGGCAGCTTCCTGCAATGACTGCTCTACAGACATTGCATCTTCGGAATACACAACGCACGCAGAACAACCTGCCTACAAGCTTAGAAGGCCTGTCCAATTTAAAAGGTGAGCTGACTCAAACTTGTTAAATTTTACTTTATCTGTTAATTCCAGTGAATCCTCGTGCAATTTTTGATAGTTCTGTGTTTCAGTCTATATCTGGCAGACCTCCAGCTTTGATATCCAGTACACGTTATTCCTCTTCACTCTGCCCTCTTAGCCAATGACTCAACATTTGCCATAACACATTTTTTAAAATAAATCTTTCTTATCAGCCTCTTTGCTGCCCATGTGGAAAGTGCTGCTGTTTTGCTTCTCCCAGTTAAGACCATCTGGTAAATTTTATCCAGTTCTAGTAAATCCAGAATTAACTTATGTAATTTCTTAGATCGATGCGTGACAATGCTTTGCATAGTTGTTTGGTTGTAGTCCTGATGAATGAATCTGAAATATCCCAAAACTCGCCCTCACTCTCGGATGCATTCCCCACCTCAATTTATGACTCACTAATGAATTGCTTCATTCTGTTGTGTATAAATAGTGTTCTATAGCCCTGTTGCTTGCATTACACAGCAGTAATATCAAAACATAAAAGCTTTGGCTGGATGTATCCCTGTGCTTGTGTTCAAATGATGGTATCATTTTTGACTCGGGTGTTACTTTACTTTCAGAGCAAGGCTGCAGATGATCATCCTACAATCAGCCTTGGCACTCTGTTTGTTTATGTTATTAAGGAAGCTCCAAACTTTATGATTGTTTCTCACATTATGTAAATCACCTCAGTACTGGTTGGTCATTTCCTCACACCAGCATTGTTTATGGAATTTGAAAATGTTCTAACAACTAGATGCTCTCGCTGCCCACAGTTCCCACTGACAACACAAGTGGCTGTGTTTGTGGCAACTAATACCGATAAACTGAATATTCTATAAGTGGTGGCAAGGCTTTCCTTTGAAACATTTAACCGAATATCCAAGTCAATGTTCATAAGTTCACTGGACAATAAAACCTTTAACTTTTGGTATAAACTAGTATGTGTTGGCAGATTTGTGATTGCCATTGCAACAAAGCGTTGTTGGTTCAGTGACAATATCTCTGCTTTTGGTTTATGTAAAAAATAGCTTTTGTACTAACAAGCTTTACTACAGTGACTCATGTTTGGTGTTCAAGTAATATACCTCTGTCCCGGCATATGACTACCTCCAGAATGCTCTCCGAAGCTGGAGAACAAAACCAGCCAAGAAATGATAAGCATCACTCAACCAGGATTGGAATGTATGACACAAAAACAGAAATTGCTGGGAAACCACAGCATGTTGAACAGCAAATGTGGAGAGAAAGCAGAGTTCATGTGTCGAGTCTGAACTGCCTTCAGAACTGAACATCTGCATTGTTCCTAACATTTGAAAACTTTTGAAATTACAGGGAATCTGTTTCTAACATTTTTGCAATACAATTTTTTTTATTCTTGTGTAAAACCTAAATATGTAACATGTAAATTGCATGTTCAACTGAGGCTACATTTCTGTCTTCTGGTAGGTAATCTTTTCAGCTTTTGCTTCTGTGCTACAACCAGTGTTTTGGAGTGCATTATGTTCTTAAGCCATTTTTAAAATTTGTTTCTGAGATTTGGATGCTTTTGTTCAAAGTACTTGTGTTTCTATTAGCTCTTTATTTAAAGATTGAAATAGGATTAAGATTCTCTTTTTGCTTTTTCATTTGCTGTCCCACTAAAGTTAACAACATAATTTAATCTTTTTATAAAAGGCCTTTATGATGAATAACTATTTTTAATTCATTGCCAATGACCTTTTGCTGCAACTATCTGTGTAGACCCAGCTATTCTATTCTATTAGAATCAGAAATCATCCCAAATCTCAAAAAGCTGCATTGTTTGTTTTCCAGATGTGGACTTGTCCTGCAATGATCTCAGCCGAGTGCCTGAATGCTTGTATACCCTTTCATCTCTACGCCGGCTGAACCTCAGTACCAACCAGATCTCTGAGCTTTCACTTTGCATTGATCAGTGGACACAACTGGAAACGCTGAACTTGTCCCGTAACCAGCTGACTTCACTTCCTGTAAGAATGTAATTTTCAATGCTGATGTTTATTTTAATGTTATTCTTGTCTTTCTTTCTCGTTTTTTCAGAAAAGATAATCTGGGTTGTTACTGTGGAGATAGGTGAAAGATTGCTTATTTTTGTCGTCCTGCACTTTTGGATGTAGGGTCTGCAATTCCAGAGACCTTTGGTCTTTTCTTAACCACTTAAGGCTTCTGATGCTTTGTATTGACAACAATACAGGAAGCAGAATTGTAAATCATCAGTGAGATGAACAAATCTACATAAGAATTAGGAGCAGGAGTAGATCATTTCACTCCTTTGAGCATGATCTGCTGTACAATAAGGTGATCACGTTAAAGGTCAAATCCACATCTGAAAAACCAGCAATGCAGCTTTTTGAGATTTGAGAATTGTGGTTAATGGCTGAACAACTAACAGGAGAAGGCTCCACAGATATTCCCATTCTCAACAATGGGGAAGCCCAGCATATCCCTGCATAAGATAAAGCTCCTCCAGAGGTTTCAGCATCACAGATGTCAGTCTTCAACCAATTTGAATCATGACGTGATATGAAGAAGTTGTTGATAAGATTGAATATTGCAAAGACTGTGGGCCCTGACAGCATTCTAGCAATAGCACTGAAGACTTGTGCTTCAGAAATAGCCATTCCTGTAGCCAATCTGTTCTAGTATGGCTACAGCACTGGCATCTACCTAACAATGCCGAGAATTATCCAGGTATATCCTGTACACAAACAGTATCACAGATGCTGTGTCTGTCTACTCTTAATTAGCAGCAAACTGATGTATTGAAACGTCGATAATATTACTTGCAAAGGAATGACCCACTCACTTCACTGATGCTCAGTTTGGGTTCTGTTGGGGCCACTCAGCTCCTGACTTTCTTACAGCCTTAGACTAGACAAGGGCAAAAGAGCTATATTTAAGTGTAGAAGTGAGAGTTATGGCCCTTGACGTTTGACTGAATATGCTTCAAGGACCCCTAGCCAAATTGGAGACATGGGGAGTCAGGGAAAACTCCTTATCTATCTCTGTACTGGTTGGAGTCATGCCTAGCACAGATGACGAAAGTTGTAGTTGTTGGAAGTTAATCATTCAGTCCAAGGATGAGAGTACAAGAATTCCTCCTTTTTTTAATCTAAACATCTATTCATGCTAATATGTTAACCCCGTACCATGAGGCCATATATTGCAGCATAATTTGTGATGAAATACTTTGTTAAATGTCTACTGGAAATCTAATTACTGCATATCCATAGTTACCTCTTTATCTTTATAACTGTTGCTTCCATGAAGAATACTAATAAGTTAGTGAATCCTTTCATAAAACCATGTTACCTACCATTTCAACTCCCCCTCCCATTTCTTAGACAACATGTCCATCCTGGGCCTCCTGCAGTGCCACAAGGATGCCACCCCTTGGTTGCAGGAGCAGCAACTCATATTCCGCTTGGGAACCCTGCAGCCCAATGGTATCAATGTGGATTTCACCAGCTTCAAAATCTCCCCCTCCCCTACTGCATCCCTAAACCAGCGCAGCTCGTCCCTGTCTGCCTAACCTGTACTTCCTCTCACCTCTCCCCTCCTCCCACCTGAAGCTGCACCTCCATTTCCTTCTTACTAACCTCATCCCACCCCCTTGACCTGTCCGCTCTCCCCGGACTGACCCATGCCCTCTCTACCTCCCCACCCATACACTCCTCTCCACCTATCTTCTCCTCTATCCATCTTCAGTCCTCTTCCCCCTCTCTCCCTATTTATTTCAGAATCCCCTCCCCATCCCCCTTTTCTGATGAAGGGTCTAGGCCTGAAACGTCAGCTTTTGTGCTCCTGAGATGCTGCTTAGCCTGCTGTGTTCATCCAGCCTCACATTTTATTATCTTGGATTCTCCAGCATCTGCAGTTCCCATTATCTCTTGCTTCTACCTGATTTCGCTGAGGTTTTTCTTAAGTGCACCACTGCATCCTGCATTAGTAATAGTATCTAACACTTTTCTCTTTAACAGATTCTAAGCTATGTGATCTGTAGTTGCCAGCTTTCTGTCTCCCTATTCTTTCCTCTTTCCCTCTTTCCTTAAGCAGATCAGTTGCTGAAATATCATCTGTGTCTGGTATCCCGTCACTAAATCACTCTTTATTTACATGTATGTAGTACTTCAAACTAGTCTGGCTTCCTCCGAGCCAGCTCTGAGTGAACAGAACTTCTGACATGCCTGTTTATATCTGTCAGTCTGGGCTCTATGGACCAGATTAACAGCCTCATACGGGGAACTGCTTAATCTGAGGTCCACCTGGCTGACCTTGTTACATTCATTACATTCGCGTTCACTTTTTTTTCCAGAGTTTTCTTTCCAGAATCTGATTAGCTTTGCAAACTTAAATCTAATGCATCAACTATTTCAGGAACCACTTATCTTAAGACTCTATGAAGAAGTAGATTACAGCTGGGGACTTATCAGCTTTTGCTTTTACTTTTTTACTAATCTTTCAGCATCCTTTCATTGGTAATTGTATGTTCTTCCTCCCCTTAATTTCCTGGTTCATAATTATTTCTGGTATATTACTTGTATCTTTTATAGTGAAAACATGCAGGAAATCTATCCAAATCATTTACCAATTTCTTAATTCCAATCAATCATTCTCTAGTGGGATGTCTCTCTCATGATCCAACACTAAGTCTACCTAACCATTTTATTGTACCTTTTTTAATTTTTTCCCCTTCATTAATCTTGTGGTCGTTCTTTGCTAACAGCAATCCCGTACAATTTTTTTAAACTGCCTGTCAGCTTTACAAAATTATACATTTGTTTTTACAACTTGATGTGATCTTTAACTTCCTTTGTTAGTCACAGATGACTTTCCCTTAACTTCTCTTTTTTGTGGGATGCATCTTTTCTGAATACTCTGAAGTATCTCATTTAAATGTACACCATTGCATTTCTACTGACCTCTCCCCTAACCTAATTCTCCCATCTACTTTTGCAAGCTTTGTTTTAATGACCTTTATAATGACATTTAAATCACAAGTTTTAGATCCACTCTTCTGTCCCTCAAACTGATTGTGAAATTGAACATGGGTACCAGAAGCATGTTTACATTATCGATGTCTAGTGATGAGATGAGCTGTGTTGGTGCTGTCCTGAAATGATGCAGGGCTATCATAGATTTGTAGTAGTGTGTGATTAAACTTCACAACAGCGTAATGATAATCGTCCTCTTTTCATTGATTTTTTTTAAATGCGTATTTTAAAAATGTTTAAAATGTAGCTGCTTATGTCACTAAATATACGATTTCTTCCTTAAACAAATAAGGAGAAAATGGATGTGAGCATTTTAGTTTAGGTTCAGTGTTTTAAAAAAAAAGTACTTTCGCAGGGTGCTTCCATTGCTGAACGTGTGTTGTACTGCTAGATATACTAACTTAATAGGCATATCACAATTTAAACTCTTGTTTCCAAATGGAAACTTGGTGTTTTTTTTAGAATACTTGAATTAACAGTCCTTAATCTGGTGGTGCTGTTTTCTCTAAACCAGTTTCAGGTTTATGGGTGGCTATATACAGGTATTCTTAATATTTGTGCCAAAAGTATGGGTCAGACACTAAAAAAAATTGCAACCCAATTCCCTGACACCTTTCAGCATTAATAATGATGATTACGGTGAAGTGATTGAAATTGTGTATATGCAGCACAGTGAACCAGGAGGCCTGGATTCAAGTCCCACTTGCTCCATAAATCCGTAATAACATCTCTGATCAGATTGATTAGGAAATAACTAATGCAGCAGAGTGAAATGAATGTAAAAAATCAGCAAAACATGTACAAAAAAATAGCAAATCTTTCAAATGTAAATTTTCAGTCTGTGCAGCTCTGAAACCGCATGTGTTTTTTTTTCTTTTTAGTCAGCCATCTGCAAGCTGATAAAACTGAAGAAGTTGTATTTGAACTCTAACAAGCTGGATTTTGATGGGATCCCATCAGGCATTGGAAAACTGGCAAGTTTAGAGGAATTCATGGCAGCTAACAATAACCTTGAGCTCATCCCAGAAAGTTTATGCAGGTATAAGCTCTGTATTCTTTGTCAGGTTCTGCCTCCAATTAAATATCCCTATGTCACACTAACAGTGATCACAATAAATTTACCCCCTCAGTCCATAGGGCACTATAGAATGGTTTGCCTTTGGCAGGAGCTGAAAAGTGGATTTGTAACTCTTCAGGATTTTCACCAGGTAACATTTTTCCTGTCTGAGCTGACGCAACGAATATCAACAGACTGAAAACCAAGAACTATGTGGAATGTGGACAACTGAAACAGATAGCTGGAGAAACTCAGCAGGTCTAAAGTTCTGAAGGACTTCTGCACCTGAATCATTTACCCTGCATTCTCTCCACGGATGCTACCAGACCTGCTGAGTTGTCCAGCTATTTGATTTGTTTTGTTTTGTTTAATGTCAGACTCTGTTATTTTGTCTGTTCGTGCTTGACTTTACTAATGGCCAAGCTTGACTTTTTTGTTCTGAAGAAGGGTCTAGGCCTGAAACGTCAGCTTCCCTGCTCCTCTGATGCTGCTTGGCCTGCTGTGTTCACCCAGCTCTGCACCTTGTTATCCCTTGACTTTACCCCTGCCTGATTTCCATGTGTGCATTTTTCTAGGAAAAATCTTGATTCCCTCCCTAACAGCACGACACTTGGAGTGCAGTGGTTCAAGAATTCAACTCCTCATCTCTTTCTCGAGGGTAACTAGGGAAAAGCAATAAATTCTGTCACAGCCAGCGACACCCACCTTCCATGTGTGAAGTTTTAAAAACTAAAGGCATTTTGGCCTCCTTTACTGATTTTGTTTCCTACGCATCCCCACTGTCCCACCAGCTGAGGTCGATTGTCATACACTTGCTTTGATTTTTTTATTAGATAACTGTGCAACCAAATATTGAACATGCAGTCTCCAGTCCTTTGTTACAACTTTATGAACTGAATTTTTAGCAGAAATTTCTTTTTGCCATTTTAAAAATGGAAGTTATAATTTGGACATCTTACAGATGTGGAAAATTGAAGAAGTTGGTTCTTAACAAAAATCGCCTGGTCACTTTGCCTGAAGCTGTCCACTTCCTTACAGATCTGGAGGTAAACATAATCCAACGAACAATTTTCATTGTAATTCTTTATTTCTTTCTTTATGTTTGGTCAAATATGACAGTATTTCACCAATGTAGCTGCTTGCATTTTAATTATGTATAATTGTAGTGATAGTGTTGGAATCCTGGAGCAAGTCCGTTTTCAGATTTGTGCATGGTTAGTAAAATGTTCCCTTGTTGGTCAGGAGGAAGTGAAAAGGTTGACTCCATTTAACTATTTGCATGTGTTGAGTCAATAAGTTTGAGTTCAAGCCTCATGGCAATGCACCAGTATACATTTCTGAGGAAGGGTCACTGGACCCGAAACGTTAACTCTGTTTTCTCCTCCACAGATGCTGCCGGACCTGCTGAGCTTTTCCAGCAACTTTTGTTTTTGCCCCTGATTTACAGCATCTGCAGTTCTTTCAGTCTTCATCAGTATACACTCTAGGCTCACCCCCCAGTTCAGTACTCAACAACTTGCCAAAGTTGCAGATTTGACTTAAAACTTTAAATTGCTTAAAAGTATAATTTGAAGAGTAATGGAGTTTTTTTCATTGGCATAACTAATGTGCTTTTCCTAAACAATAGTTCCTGCTAACAGCATCCTGACTTGCCATTCTTCCAACTGTTATTCGTGTAAACGTGCCTCTTCTTTTCTTTTATTTGAATAATCTAATGCCCTGTTGAATTTATCAATTGAGTTTCATCCACCACACTTTGAAACAGCGTGTTTTAGACCCTAATTGGAAGTGTTTGGCACACTCAACTACCATTTGCTAATTGTGTAAAACATGTTAAAACTCTGCTCTCTGACTCTTGGTCCTTTCATAGGCAGGCACAGTTTCTTCCTCGTTATTTTAAAAACTATCAAATCTACTCTTAGTGATAATGGCAACTGCAGATGCTGGAGAATCCAAGATAAAAAAATGTGAGGCCCAGCAGCATCTCAGGAGCACAAAAGCTGACGTTTCGGGCCTAGACCCTTCATCAGAGAGGGGGATGGGGTGAGGGTTCTGGAATAAATAGGGAGAGAGGGGGAGGCGGACTGAAGATGGAGAGGAGAGTATAGGAGGGGAGGTAGGGAGGGGATAGGTCAGTCCAGGGAAGACGGACAGGTCAAGGAGGTGGGATGAGGTTAGTAGGTAGGAGATGGAGGTGCGGCTTGGGGTGGGAGGAAGGGATGGGTGAGAGGAAGAACAGGTGAGGGAGGCAGAGACAGGTTGGACTGGTTTTGGGATGCAGTGGGTGGGGGGGGAAGAGCTGGGCTGGTTGTGTGGTGCAGTGTGGGGAGGGGACGAACTGGGCTGGTTTTGGGATGCGGTGGGGGAAGGGGAGATTTTGAAGCTGGTGAAGTCCACATTGATACCATTGGGCTGCAGGGTTCCCAAGCGGAATATGAGTTGCTGTTCCTGCAACCTTCGGGTGGCATCATTGTGGCAGTGCAGGAGGCCCATGATGGACATGTCATCTAAAGAATGGGAGGGGGAGTGGAAATGGTTTGCGACTGGGAGGTGCAGTTGTTTATTGCGAACCGAGCGGAGGTGTTCAGCAAAGCGGTCCCCAAGCCTCCGCTTGGTTTCCCCAATGTAGAGGCGCCACACCAGGTACAGTGGATGCAGTATACCACATTGGCAGATGTGCAGGCGAACCTCTGCTTAATGTGGAATGTCATCTTGGGGCCTGGGATAGGGGTGAGGGAGGAGGTATTGGGGCAAGTGTAGCATTTCCTGCGGTTGCAGGGGAAGGTGCCGGGTGTGGTGGGGTTGGAGGGCAGTGTTGAGCGAACAAGGGAGTCACGGAGAGAGTGGTCTCTGCAGAAAGCAGACGGGTGGGGATGGAAAAATGTCTTGGGTGGTGGGGTCGGATTGTAAATGGCGGAAGTGTCGGAGGATGATGCGTTGTATCCGGAGGTTGGTGGGGTGGTGTGTGAGAACGAGGGGGATCCTCTTTTGGCGGTTGTGGCGGGGGCGGGGTGTGAGGGATGTGTTGCGGGAAATGCGGGAGACACGGTCAAGGGCGTTCTCGACCAGTGTGGGGGGAAAGTTGCGGTCCTTGAAGAACTTGGACATCTGGGATGTGCGGGAGTGGAATGCCTCATCGTGGGAGCAGATGCGGCGGAGGCGGAGGAATTGGGAATAGGGGATGGAATTTTTGCAGGAGGGTGGGTGGGAGGAGGTGTATTCTAGGTAGCTGTGGGAGTCGGTGGGCTTGAAATGGACATCAGTTACAAGCTGGTTGCCTGAGATGGAGACTGAGAGGTCCAGGAAGGTGAGGGATGTGCTGGAGATGGCCCAGGTGAACTGAAGGTTGGTGTGGAAGGTGTTGGTGAAGTGGATGAACTGTTCTAGCTCCTCTGGGGAGCAAGAGGCGGCGCCGATACAGTCATCAATGTAACGGAGGAAGAGGTGGGGTTTGGGGCCTGTGTAGGTGCGGAAGAGGGAATCTTAGCCTTCTTTCTCCTCTTCAAGGAAATTGTCCTAATGGCACCCATACTTTCCTCATAACTAAAGTCTGTCACTACTGAAACCATTCTCATAAACCTCTTCTGCACTGTTTCCAATGCATTCACAAATTTCCTAAAGATTTCTTTTTGGGGAAAAGTTTATCAGTTATTTTGAATGTATTTTTGCTAACTTACGCCTTATCAAATCACTATGTAATAGTGCTGTGAAGCACTTTAAAAATGTTTTAAGCCCAGTACCTCAACACTGCTTCATTGACAGCATCTTCCAAACCTCAGGCCTTTACCATCTAGAATGATGAAGGCAGCAGATGCATGGGAACACTGAAACTTGGCAAGATTTTCTTCAAGCCACACATCATCCTGGCTTTGAACTCTGTTGTCGCTTTCATCGGTTCAAAATTCAGGAACTCATTTTCTCCCAGCCTTGTGAGTGGACTATAGTGATTCAAAGAGGCAGCTCATCAAGAGGCTTCTCCAAGGCATTTGTTGATGGGCAAGAAATGCTGGGCCTAGCCAGTGATGCCTAAATCCCAAGAATCAATTTTTTAAAAATTGAGTTGTTCATGAATTGGCTGCTGTATTTCTCTAAGCCATCCTACTTCAAAGTAATTCACTGCATGAAAAGTCCTTGGAATAGAAGGTCTTTCTTCAGTTTTTTTTCCCCTGAGCTGGAGCTGTTGCTTTGGAATTATATACCAGTAAATTTATCCATTCATCAACTTTTGTCCCTAATCCAGAGATATTAAAGTCACTTGTACTATTCGCCATTATTCAAATTATTGGATTTGGATTTTTTTTGTATGAACTGCTAGCACCAATTGTTTTTGAAGACTTAATAAAGCAAAGGTCTGGGAAAAGATGGATTATTTTCAGCATTTGTCAGGAAATAATGTATTTGCATAAGAAAAAGAACAAAAGATTTGTGTAGCTTCTAAAGTAATAAATGCCCCAAAGCACTTCGTTAGATATAGTGAAGAGAAATGACACTGAGATATAAAAGAAATTAGCATGTCAAATGACAAAAAGCTTGGTTAGTATCATCTTTTTGGACAGTCATAAGGGGGGGAAGTGAGGTAGAGAACAGTAATAAGTAAAGAAGAGCAAAAAATGCAGAAACATAAGCTTTACACTGCAAGAATTCATCGAAGATCTTTAGACAGCATCTACCAAACCCATGACCACTTACATCTAGAAGGGCCAGAGCAGCAGCTACATGAGAACTTCAATCACCTGCAAGTTCCTCTTCAAGGTGTTGCTGAACAAAGAGAGCTTGGAATGCATAGTTCATAGTTCCTTGAAAGTGGAGTTGCAAGTAGACAGGTTAGTAAAGAAGGCAATGGGATTATCCTGTTTCAGCTCCTGATTGTAAGCTGGGACGACAGCGCTGTGATCAGATTTTCTGAAGTGTGGGTGGGGGAATTGAGTGGTAGGCATCTTTTGGTTGTGTAGCATTGGTCCAGAATGTTCAGTCCTCTGGAGCAGGAGATGTGTTGGTGGTATTTTGGCATCACCTGCTTGAGGTTGGCTTGGTTGAAGTCACTGACCACAATGAATAGGGACTCGGGGAAACTTGTCTCTAGGGTGTTTATGGCATTATAAATCTCGTCTAGGGCATTCTTTGCAGCTGCATGTGGTGGTGCGTAGACTGCTGGCAGGATGGCAGAGGTGAACTCACATGGCAGGTAGTCGGGACGGCATTTTACTAGAAGGTATTCTAGGTCTGGATAGCAGTGGCTTGTCGGGTTCGCTATGTCTGAACACCAGACTGATCTGAAAACTGTGTGACCTTGGTTTCTGCTCTGTCCTGTGCAGTTTGATCCTCAGCTTTATGACCCATAGGTTGCAATCTGTGAAGATGCGTAACTGTACTGTACGTCCTCAGCAATATCACTCAGCACTGAAGCCCCCAAAGGATGCACCTTCAGACCCCTACTCTACTTCCTGTACACACAAGACTGTTGCTAAATTCTGAATGAACGCCATCTACAAGTTCACTGACGCCACCACCGTAGTGGGATGGATATATACCAATGATGAGCCAAAGTTCAGAAGGAGGTGGACAGGTTAATGACATAGTGCAATGAAAACAATCTGTCTCTCAAGGTTGGCAAAACTAAAGAACAGATCATTGACTTCAGGTTGAAAGGCTGAAGTGCATCAGGTTCCTTGGAGTGACGATAACCAACAAATTGCCTTGGACTTAACTTGTCGATGTGACGGTCAAGAAGGCACATCAACACCTCTTCTTCCTCAGGTGGCTCAGGAAATTTGGTATGTCGATAAGGTCCCTCGCCATCTTCTACAGATCATCCATTGAAAGCATACTGTCTGGGTGCGTAGCAGTCTGGTATGGCAACCCTTCTGTCCAGGACCGTAAGAAGCTACAGAAGGTTGTGTGCACAGCCCAGACCATCACAGAAGCCAGCCTTCCATCCGTGGACTCTTATTTACATGACTTACTGCTGCGGAAAGGCAGCCAACATCATCAAAGACACATCGCACCCTGGTAATGACCTCCTACAATCTCTTTCATCAGACAGAAGGCACAGAAGCCTGAACACACACATGAACAGGTTCAGGAATAACTCTTTTCTGGCCGTTATCAGACTGTTGAATGGACTCCACCCTCAAATAATGTAACATGCAATGTAATCTGTATGCCTTGAAGTCTTTTTGAGCTGGACATCCTTTGCTTGCTGTGATCTGCCTGCATTGCTTGTAAACCAAGCTTTTCACTATATTTGGGTACACGTGACCTATCTATCTCTGTCCTAATTACATTCTTGGAGAGTTTGTGATGAAGGGCATAATCATTAAGTGTTGTGAAATTGTAATATTTCTCTATTATAAAAGCAAAGATCAGAAACACAAAAAATGGGAAACTGAGGTGTAGTCCAAGTACACAGGAGGATGAGCGTAGGGAGGACATGTACAGGACCTCACTGTCACAAGAGTGTGCTGGCAGACAGCAAGCTGGATTGAAGTGTGTCTACTTTAATGCCAGGAGTATCCGGAATAAGGTAGGTGAGCTTGCAGCTTGGATAGGTACCTGGGACTTCGACGTTGTGGCCATTTCGGAGACATGGATAGAGCAGGGTCAGGAATGGATGTTGCAGGCTCCAGGGTTTAGATCTTTTGTTAAGGTCAGGGAAGGTGGTAAAAGAGGGGGAGGTGTGGCTTTGTTGGTCAAGGACAGTATAATGGTGGCTGAAAAAACTTTTGATGAGGACTCGTCTACTGAGGTGGTATGGGCTGAAGTTGCCGAGGAAGGTTTATCGACTGAGTCAGTATGGTTGGAAGTTAGGAACAGCAAGGGAGCAGTCACCTCATTGGGGGTTTTCTACAGACCCCCAAATAGCAGTAGGGAGATCAAAGAACTCATAGGCTGGCAGATTGTTGAAAAGTGCAAACGTAGCAGGGTTGTTGTTATGGGTGACTTCAACTCTCCCAATATTGATTGGAACCTCCTTAGTGCAGATGGTTTGGATGGAGCCGTTTTTATCAGGTGTGTTCAGGAGGGTTTCCTTACTCAGTATATGGACAGGCTGACAAGGGGGGAGGCCATTTTGGATTTGGTGCTTGGCAATGAGCCAGGACAGGTGTCCGATCTCGTGGTGGGAGAAAACTTTGGCGACAGTGACCACAACAGCCTCACATTTACCATAGCCATGGAAAGGGAAAGGAGCAGTTACCGGGGGAAGATATTTAACTGGGGAAAAGGAAACTATGGCACTAACAGGCAGGAGTTGCGAAGTACAGATTGGGAGCAATTGTTCCACAGAAAGGGTACAACAGACATGTGGAGACTGTTTAAGGAGCAATTGTTGTGAGTGATGTATAAATTTGTTCCTCTGAGACAGGTAAAAAGGGGTAAGATTAAGGAGCCTTGGACAAAGGGAAAAGAGGTGCTTCTTGTCAAAAAGAAAAAGGCAGCTTATGTAAGGTGGAGGAAGCAAGGGCCGAGCACAGCTTTAGAGGATTACAGGCTTGCTCGGAAGGAGCTCAAAAGTGGACTGAGGAGGGCCAGGAGGGTGCACAAAAAAGGTTTGGCAGGAAGGATTAGGGAGAACCTGAAGGCATTTTACTCATACGTGAGGAATAAGAGAATGATCAGGGAGAAGGTAGGGCTGATCAGGGATAGTGTAGGGAACTTGTGCGTGGAGTTTGAGCAGATAGGGGAATCCTTAAATGAGTTTTTTGCTTCGGTTTTCACTAAGGAAAGGGACCTTGTTGTGAATGAGAACTTTGAGGAGCAGGGAAACAGGCTTGAACAGATCGAGATTGAGCAAGTTGATGTGCTGGAAATATTGGCAAACAAGATTGATAAGTCCCCAGGGCCAGACAAGATTTATCGTAGGTTGTTCCGGGAAGCGAGAAAGGAGGTTGCTAAGCCGCTGGTGAAGATCTTTGCTTCCTCACTCTCCATGGGAGCCATACCGGAAGATTGGAGAGAGGCAAATGTTGTTCCTCTTTTCAAGAAAGGGAATAGGGAAATCCCTGGAAATTACAGACCAGTCAGTCTTATGTCTGTGGTCAGCAAGGTTTTGGAAAGGATTCTGAGGGATAGGATTTATGACTATTTGCAAAAGCATAGCGTGATTAATGGGAGCCAGCATGGTTTTGTGAAGGGCAGGTCATGCCTTACAAATCTTATTGAGTTCTTTGAGGATGTCATGAGACAGGTTGACGAGGGTCGAGCAGTGGATGTGGTGTACGTGGACTTCAGCAAGGCATTTGATAAGGTTCCCCACGCAGGCTCATTCATAAAGACAGGAGGTATGGGATACAGGGTGATTTGGCTGTCTGGATTCAGAATTGGTTGGCTGACTGGAGGCAGAGAGTGGTTGTAGATGGTGAGTATTCTGCCTGGAGGTCAGTGCTGAGTGGTGTCCCACAGGGCTCTGTTCTTGGGCCTCTGCTCTTTGTAGTTTTTATAAATGACTTGGATGAGGAGGTTGAGGGGTGGTTTAGTATGTTTGCTGATGACACAAAGGTTAGAGGTGCCATTGATAGTATCGAGGGCTATTGCAGGCTTCGGCGAGACATTGACAGAATGCAGAGCTGGGCTGAGAAATGGCAGATGGAGTTCAACCTGAATAAATGCAAAATGATGCATTTTGGAAGGTCGAACTTAAATGCTGAATATAGGATTAAAGGCAGGATTCTCGGCAGTGTGGAGGAACATTGGGATCTTGGTGTTCAAGTGCATAGCTCCCTCAAAGTTGCCACCCAAGTGGATAAGGTTGTTAATGAAAGCCAAAACACCATATGCTTTCTTAACAAGGGGATCGAGTTTAAGAGCCGTGAGGTTATGCTACAGCTCTACAAAACCCTGGTGAGACCACACTTGGAATATTGTGCCCAGTTCTGGTCGCCTTATTATAGGAAAGAATTGGAGGCTTTGGAGAGGGTGCAAAGGAGGCTTACCAGGATGCTGCCTGGACTGGAGGGCTTGTCTTATGAGGAGAGGTTGACTGAGCTCGGACTTTTCTCTCTGGAGAGAAGGAGGAAGAGAGGTGGCCTGATCGAGGTGTACAAGGTAATGAGAAGCATGGATACTGTCGACAGCCAGAGACTTTTCCTCAGGGCAGAATTGACTGCCACGAGGGGTCATAGTTTTAAGGTGTTAGGAGGAAGGTATAGAGGAGACATCAGAGGGAGGTTCTTCACCCAGAGAGTTGTGAGTGCATGGAATACTTTGCCAGTGGAAGTCATGGAAGCGGAGTCATTAGTGACATTTAAGCGACTGCTGGACATGCACATGGACAGCAGTGAATTGAGGGGAATGTAGGTTAGGTTAGGTTATTTTATTTTTGGATTAGGATTATTCCACAGCACAACATCGTGGGCTGAAGGGCCTGTACTGTGCTGTACTTTTCTAAGTTCTATGAGTTGATATTTGTGCTATTTCTGTTTTTACTGTGAACCTTTTTTGTAATGTTTAAGATTTTTAAATTTCTGTCTTAGTTGGCACTTCATTTTCAGATATTTGTTTTTTCTTGATTCTTAGGTTCTGGATATTCGAGAGAACCCTAATTTGGTTATGCCCCCTAAACCAGTGGATCAAACATCAGAGTTTTATAACATCGACTTCTCCTTGCAAAACCAGCTTCGCTTGGCTGGAGCATCACCAGCTACAGTTGCAGCAGCTGGCGGAGGTACAGATAATTGTAACCTAACAATTTATTCATTTCTTGCAAGATATTTTCAATTAGTCTAGTGTGCCGAATCTTCTAGCTCTAAAAGATATTTTGCAGACATAAATCCACTTCCTGTGGAATTGCTTAGAGAGGGATGAAAGACATTTTATAGCAGTAAGATCTTAATAACAGTATGTAACTTGAGGTTGAGGCACAGAAGCTCAATTAGTAGGTTCTAGAAAGTGGGCATAGCTGGCTTTTAAAAAATAAAATATCCTTGGGTCAGGTGTAGTTGATGATCATAGCAAGGTTAGAATGTTGACATCTTAAATCTGGCTGTGATCATATCTGGTGGGAAACACTATGTCAACGCCCTTCTATCAGCATCAAGCATTCCCAGGCCATCTTTGATGCTGGTTAGATACAAAGTGGAACTTTAATTAGTCTTGCTTCAGTATTGTGACTCAGACTCAGTGCTATTGTATCACTGTTCCTAGGTGCTCATTCTGAGCCCCTCTGGTGTAGTGTGGGTATTAAAAGTTTTTCAATACATCATTCAAGTGGTTATTTTTCACATCAGCTAAGGCAGATGTATCTGTCATCAGGTTGTTTGGTTTGTCATCAGTCCCTGTGTGACGTCCACACAGCAGGAGAATGAGATTTATCATTGAATATGAAGTATGAACAAAAAGAAATTTATCAAATTTAAAGATATTTTTCGTCTTTCCTGTTAATAGGAGTAACTACTCGAGATCCAATTGCCCGCAGAATGCGTCTGCGAAGAAGGAAGGACTCGAGCCAAGATGACCAGGCCAAACAAGTGCTGAAAGGAATGAGTGATGTGGCACAAGAGAAAAACAAAAAAATGGAGGTTGGTGAAGAAGTTATTCTGATCTTTGATCTGCTAAAGCAATGCAGAAAACTCTTGACTGAGATGTGTTTTTAATTTGTAACTCTTTTATTCCAACAGCATAAAGCTGATTTATAAGTATGTAAACAATTCATTTGATTTATGCAATGTGATTATTGGTAGACTTGTTCATTTTCATCATGGGTAACACTTATTCTACAAGGTTTTGGTTTTTGAAGGTGGGCATTTTTGAATTTAAAACAACACTGAAAATAGCTGACTCCAAAAAATCATCTTCTCATTTCATACATTCAAGCATTAAATTAAATTAAATTGAATTGAATTGAATTGAATTCATCTCATTCAATTCAATTTGTACAGTGAAAAGTTTATAAGTTGCCACTTACACCGCCATCTTATGTACAAAGATACTGAGGTGCAGCTATTTCGGTTACAAGATTAGTTACAGTGGATCTGGGCTTCAAAATCATTTTGCCTTTTTTGTACCCCTGCCCCATCTTTTTGTATTGAAAACAGTTACTAATTCCTACTTGCTTGTCTGTTTGTGCACTTGAGGTAATTAGGCGCAAACAGACTTAGTAAATTGAAAATGAACTTGTGAATTGCTCAGGTTCATGGAAGAGTTCCACCACAACCTGTCTAAATTGTGGAATGATTCAATTTCCAGCAATGCAACACTTGTCAGTGTTGGCAATGATTATGGGCTAAAGTTTCTAGTGCTTGAACCCACAGCCTTCTGATTCATGAAGTCAAGAGTACAACCGCTGTGATAATCAAGACTATAGAACAAGCTATATAGTGAAGTTTAAAACAACCCCTGAGGTGGGATGAGAGGCGCTTTTGGCTGTATCATTGTGTGGGAGAGACTGGGCTGGAGAACCTGGGCACCACATCATTTTTTTTTATGCCAGCCCTGGATTCAGTCAAGGACTATTGATGAATTTGAGGCCATTTAGTGACCACAAAAAGACTGTCTAAGGCATTATCCTATAACTCTAGAATTTTATGGGGCCGCTTGATAGATAAACACTGGGAGGCTTACTTATAGCCTGGTTGGGATCTGGTATCCTGGACATCCTGTGCCTGAAAGAGGCCTGCTATTGGAAATGTCACCTAGGTTTGATGACCTTGCCTGTAAACTGACAAAATCCTTTTCTGACATTATTGCACAGTATTGTAGTATGGATTGGCCAGTGTTTGAATATGGCTGAACAGCATTTAACACATTATTTACTCATTGAACTGCCTAATGTAAATAGGGGTTTATGTTAAACAACTTTTATGCCGTCCAATTACCTAATCTCCAGTTTTTTTTAATGCTCATGGACTTGCACTAGAATAATAGTTTGTTCCACTTGTTTGTAGGAGGTGGGGGAAGTGAAGAGCACAGACTTAAAGACCAAGCGCTGGGATCAAGGTCTTGAGAAACCTCCACTTGATTACTCTGAGTTCTTCACTGAAGATATTGGTCAGATCCCAGGGGTCATGGTTTGGCATATTGAGAATTTTATTCCAAGTCAAATTGATGAGGCTTTCCATGGAAAGTTCTATGAAGCGGATTGTTACATTGTGTTGAAGGTAACTACAAGTCTAAAAAGTACAAGAGGAATTCGCTTCAGCAGAATTCTTGCATCACGATTAACTTAATTAATATCTGCATAAAGCAACATGCACTGCAAGCACTGTAACTATTCAGACATAAATTTTGCTGAATTCAAAGTGTATTATGTTGCAGTTATTTATTTTGGATAAGTTTATAAACTTTCTCCTGCAGCTTCTTTTTCTCAGCTGCTGGCATTCATAAGCATGCACTTTGTGACAAGATACAATTTGGGCATCTTTTTTAGCAGGGATTGAATGGATAAATTGATAGCTTCCTGAACAATGATTTGAATAGGATAGTATTCCACAGAACTAGTTATTAATCTTGTACAGTGGAACAGTGCAACAAAAATTTAACTACCCATTGGAAAAGTGAAAAATGCACACTAAATAATGGCAGTTTATTTACACAGTAGTAAATGACAAGCAGGTTATGGAGTAAAATCAGGAGTTAGTCCAGTACTTGCTTTGGACAGAATTTAAACTGCACTGAGAAAAGTGCAAAATATACCTGTTTTTCTTCAAATCCTTTTGAACAGATCCAAGATAAGCACTTTCATGAATTCCACGTGACTGTGATCAAGATAAACTTACTGTCTCTATCCTTCTCAGTCTGTCTCCAGGTTTTGGTGGAATTGAGCTCATTCTTTTCTAGTAACTCCACTGTTATCCAGTGGATGGGACTACTCTTGACTGAATTCATTCTTATCCATCTCATTGTAGCCAGACAATCACTTTCAATGGCTTCTCTTTTCTTTCTTGCACCATTACCTGTGTTGTTGCCCTATGTTCTTGGTTTCCTCCTGTACCTCATGTACATTCTACTCCTCCTCTTCCGCACCCCCCCCTCAATGATATGGGCATATATGCTGACAATGCTCGCCTGTACCTCACCATCCCCTGCCTTAATATTTCCATTCTTGCTAAATTATCAGGCTGCTTCTCTGCCTTCTAGTACTGGGTGTGTAGAAATAAGCCAGTCTGTTTGCAACTTTGCATAAATCAGGATAAAAAGCAACAATCATTTAATAATGATTTTCAATCTCTACCATCATCAGCGTTGCCTCTCCAGTTTATCTGTCGATGCAACCCTCATTTCATCCCTTTGTTACCAGAAGTCTTAACTATTTTATTGCACTATTTCATTCCATTCCATTCCCGGCTATTCTTCCACACCCTACTTTCTAAAGTTGAGGTCATTCAAAACTCTGTCTTACCTCACAGCTAGTCCTATTTTGCTATTTCCCACACTGGCTCCCATTCAAGCAAGAGCTTGATTTTCTAATTTTCTCTCTCTTGTTTACAAATCCTTTGCCCTTCTCTGTCTTTTTACCTGTGTAATTTCCTCTAACCTCTGAGGTAACTCCTTGATTTTAATTACTGTACCATCGGTAACCAGTTTTTTGGAAGAAAAAACATCAAACTCTGGCATCTCTCGGGCTCACTATCTTCCTTTTTAAATGACTTTCTAAAACCTAGCTCTTTGACCAAGCTTTTGCTTATCTGACCTAATCTTTTGTGAATCAGAAAATCCCTGCAGTGTAGAAGCACGCCAATTCGCCGAAGAGAATCCCACCCAGAGCTGCCCTAATCCCTGTAACCCTTCATTTCCCATGGCTAATCCACTCAGCCTGCTCATCCCTGGATACTTTGGGCAATTTGGTGTGGCCAGTCCACCCAACCTACACATCTTCAGATTGGGAACCCGCGCACGCACAGAGCAAATGTGCAAACTCCATGCAACCCCAAGGCTGGAATCAAATCCAATGTGAGCAATCTGAGCCAACAGTGCTCGGAAATTTAATTGATATAATTTAACATGTGCCACCTTCATTCCTTTATTGATAATTTGAAAAACTGACTTGTTTATAATTGCTTCTCGGCGGGTGATGATGAGCTGCCATGAGATTGTTTAGTTTTTGTGTTGATGTTGACTTTTTTATTTGGTTGCCAAATATTGGAAATAATGTTCAACTTCTTTCTCTTCCAAAACTTTGTGCAGTTTTGTTTTTTTGTTTAACTTGTAATGCAACCTCATTTTGCAGACAACCCTTGATGAGAATGGTGCAATGAACTGGCAGATTTTCTACTGGATTGGTCAGGAAGCTACTATGGATAAAAAGGCTTGTGCTGCTATCCATGCTGTCAATCTCCGGAATTTTCTTGGCGCACAGTGCAGGACAATCCGTGAGGAAATGGGCGATGAGAGTGAAGAATTTAGTTTGGTCAGTATTTGAATAAGTATAGCAAGTGATTGCATTTGGATATTTGTATTGATTCAGGTGTAATATGAAATGTATCACTTTGATTAGCATGCATTATTCACCATTAGATACTTCTTATTTTCATCTTCTTCCAATATTTTCCTTCTCTTTGAATGTTCAGATTAATGATGGGGTCTGAATTTCATTGGTAGTAATGGCACGTCACATACCCAAGCAGTTACTTTCACAGGCCTAGACCTTTTAATTCTGGTAAGGTATCGATGCACAGTTGAATGGATTTAACCATTTCCTTTTCAGAAACTCAGAGGGTCATGGTAAGTGGAATTTTTGACTTTTTTGTTCTTTTGGACTAACTGATTATTGCACATTTCACTAATATCAACTAAGTTAGTTAAGATTGAGGTCAAACCTTTTTGTCTGTATACCTCAGCGTGATCCCACAATTACATCTTGGAGAGCTACTACATCAGTTTTCAAATACTTCCTCTTTGCAAAATGATTTAATATCAAACTTATGCTTGCAATGTTTAATAGTAGGAGATACCAGGATCCAACCTTCGAGTGAAGGAATGACTCTTCAGAACTGAGATGAGGAGGAATTTCTTCAGGCAGAGGGTGGTTAATCTGTGGAACTCATTGCCATAGAAGGCTGTGGTAGTGAAGTTGTTGAGGGAGTGTATTTAAGACAGAGACAGATAAGTTCTTGATTATAAGGGGATAAAGGGTTATGACAAGAAGCAGGAGAGTGGAATTGAGAAACATATCGGCTAAGATTGAATGGCAGAGCACACTGGATGGGCTGAATGGCCTAATTCTGCTGCTACATTTTGTGGTCTTATAATTGACACTAATAACTGGCGCTGTAATCAGTTCCAAAATGGTACAAATGATGCAATCCTGATCAAAACTCAACAGTTTAAAAAGTTAATTCTCTCCTTCTTCTGTCACCACAGATGCCTCCAGACCTGCTGAATTTTTCCAACACTTTCTGTTTTTATTCAAATTTCCAGCAATTACACTTCTTTGCAGCTCTGTCAATGTTTTCCCAACGGTTTGGTTCCTGAAACAGTCCATTTGAAAAGTTCACAAAACAATGTGAAAAATTTTGTTACTGTTAAACTGAATTTTAATTTGAAACTCTTGTTGACAATTTGATTCACCAAATGACAGCTTGCTCCCTTCAAATGGGACTTGATAGATACGCTATACTGCAGACAGACTTCAGTATGGATATCAGTTTAGTCAAATTGATATCTACTAAATTAAAGTTTTTTTTGCAGGCTTTGATACTTATTTTTGATGTCTATAGGTATTTGATAATATTGCCTACATTGAAGGAGGAACAGCTAGTGGCTTCTACACAGTCGAAGAGACGCAGTACATCACCAGGTAAAGGATTTGGGAAAAACTGGTTTTCCAATGCAGAGGATAGAATGAAGAAAGTCTGACAATGAGAATGAAAATTGTTAATCTTTATTACTAGGCTGGATTTAGTTTATAATTGCCAACAGGCTGAAGGATAAAGACAGTAGAAAACTCTAATTCTGACCCTGATCAGACATTAAAAATACTTATGTTTTGACTAGTTCTGCCCTTGACAGCCCTTTTTACTAACTGGCAGAGACCAATTCAGGAATCAGCCTTGAAACCTGCCCACCCCCTGAATATGTCATTGTTGGAATTGTCTGGGTTGAGCTGGATGGAGGTTGTCCTGGCTGGAAGGATGGTGTTAAGTGTTGGTTGTCGGAGGAGGGGGGGATATATAGTTGTGTGTTCAGTTTTCTTTGTTACCCAGGAGTTATCGTGGGTTTTTAAAATTTTTTTTCCCTTTTCTGCCGAACTCTTGAGAAGAAGTGAGTCAGGGCCCTCTGAAATCTGTCTCCTGAAGGACTTTTCCAGAAGCTCCCATGGGGTAATTACCTGAGGGAAGCTCAGTTTCCTGGGCAATGCAAATAGAATCATGAATCCCTAGATTGTGAAAGCAGGGCATTCAGCCCATTGAATCCACACTGACCTGCTGAAGAGTATCCCACCCAGACCCACCACCTTAACCCTGAATTTCCCATGGTTAATCTGCCTAGCCTGCACATCCCTGGACAATTTATAATCCACCTAACGTGCACCTCTTTGGACTGCGGGAGGAAACCCATGTACATATGGGGAGAATGTGTGTAAACCGCATACAGACATTCAATTGGAATTGAAGCTGAGCTCCAGGCACTGTGAGGCAGCAGTGTTATCCACTGAGTCACCATGCCACATGTGGAGTCAATTGTATTGGGATTTCTAACTGATGTGCAACTCCAGTCTACCCTGTATTCTATCTGGCCATCGGAATTTCTGGGCTGTTGAGCTTTGATTTTGTGCAATATAATTCTTGTTTTAGGTTCTGAATTCACAACAGTGTAAATGTGACTTTAGGCCTTTTTTGAATATGATGTCTCCCAGCTGACAATTTATCTCCATGAATTCATTCTGAATGTGCCAAACCTATAACCTAATTGCATAAATGGATGTTTTCATAACGTTAGTGGATAGGATGCAATGCAGACTGTTGTGTTTTGCACAAAGAAGGTTTTAATAGCTGTCCGTGGTATTGCACATGAGGTGGGAGTCAAAATGAAGTATAGCCTTAAAGTGAAGTGGGCTTAAAGGGTCAGATCAAATTCAACTAAGTTGCCCTGATGTATTCAAATCTCATTTTGAAAGTGCCTAAGTAATCATTTTCTAATGATGTTTATCCATGTAAACTGTTTCCTGTTATGGATGAATTCCTAGTTAAATTACTGAAAGTACTTTTTAAGGCAGACGTGCGCTGCTGTTCTCAGCAACTGAATATTTTTTAACATAAAAGATAAATGTTTAAATCAAAACATATAACACGTTTGATCCTATTATAAACTAGCACTTAAATTCACATTGTGTCTATTAACATCTTCAGTAATACTTTTATTTGAAGGTCTATGTCTTTCCCAAAAGCTTAGGCATGGACTTGCTGGTCAATGCTGTTAACTATCGCTAAAGACAAGTCCCTAGTTTTTAGATTTATCGTTTTATTATTTTTGACTCATCTTAAGCACTGATTTTTCTTAGGTTGTATTTTGAAAATAGGTAAATGCAATTCTTGGATGCTTCTACTATTTTTGTAAACTTTTATTCCCCCCAACACAGGTTATTTCGGTGCTATGGTAAGAAGAACATAAAGCTTGAGTCTGTTCCACTTAAAGGCTTGTCATTGGATCCTCGGTATGTAGGATCCAATTTAATGATGTTCAGATTTTTGTGTTTCTCTTGATCATCTTTAATTAATCAGTCAAGTTGTAATTTAATCAGTTTGCGCCAACTTGCTTTAACATTCATACAATACAGGGAAGCTCCACGAGTAATTTGTGTTGTGTTCTTCTTTCATCACCTGAAATTATTGTCACTAGCAGAGACTGACTTGCACCCATCTGTGACTTGTCTGAAGAGAGTAAGGCATGTCTTCAGTTAGGAATGACAGTACTTCTGCCTGCATTGTTGTGATTGGCAGAGTGCATATAATTTTACTCGTACAACTTTGCTATCATGCTAATGGCAGCAGTGTGCTGAGCAGGATGCTAAGCTATGCAGTCAGAAGGTGTATATAATTATAATTGTTGTCTGGGCTCACGTACAATGAATGAATAACTGAGCCACTTTGGAGATCAGATGGAAACAATGTTTGAAGTGGAATGGAGTGATGGGGGGCCTGCACTCCATCCAGGAAGAGTTAGCAACTTCTAGAGTAGGTGCAAGCTGCATCTGTTACCAGGTGGTTCTGCTATATTGCATATTTCATTAACGCGAATTAGCTGTAATGCAATTGATGAACAGTGGATAACACGAACTTTCTGCTGTACAGATATACCAATTTTCTATAGCGTCTTCCCTATAAGCAATCTTATATGGCAATTTTCTATAGTGCAAGGTCACGCAAGAATGCAACTATTGCATTATAGGAGAACTACCTTTAACTGCGTTCTCACAGGAGTTGTACGTTTAGGAAACAAAGACAAAGTTGCTGGGAAAGCTCAGCAGGTCTGGCACCATCTGTGGAGGAGAAAACAGAGTTAACGTTTTGGGTCCGGTGACCCTTTCTCTGACCCTGAGGAAGGGTCAACAGATCCAAAACGTTAACTCTGTTTTCTCCTCCACAGATGGTGCCAGACCTGCTGAGCTTTCCCAGCAACTTTGTTTTTGTTCCTGATTTACTGCATCCACTGTTCTTTTGGTTTTTACATTTTAGGAGAGTTGGATTGGGAGTCGCTTTTGTGTTTTTATCAGTTTGTCTTTCCTTCTTACCTTTGACAAGATGAATGAAGAACCTAATACATTATAGAAGTATGATTTTCACCCCCTCTCCCCCCCACCCCCCACCCCTTGTTGTCTTTTTTTCTCCCTCCAGTTTTCTTATTTTGTGGTGAAAGGCATAAGCATAGAAATCCGCTTTCTTTAGTGTCTTGTTCTTCATTTGCAAATACAACAAATATCTATTCCCTCCAAACTGGCAAGGCTTCAAACACAGTTGTAGTTTTCCTGCTGCGACGCTGGCTATCAGTGGCTAAACCAGCACAGATCAGTAATTAAACATGAAACCTCCAAGATTACGTAGGTTAATTTTAGATTATTCTTTTCCATAACCTCATCCCCCAATATTTGCAAGAGTGTTCAGAGGGATTTACCTCCCGTGCTGTGAACTGTATAACTTGATGATCTGTGTTACGTTTTAACTTGTATCTAGGGTTCTAAAACTTGAAGGCAGTTCTGACAGTAGTATTTAATTAGCTATTAAGCTTCAGTCCATCAAAAGTGACATTCAGAGTAATATTCAATGGCATACTTTGACTTTTCTTTATCTCTGACTGTTTTTCAGGATGTGAATACTTTTTTCTTTTTTTTTCTAGCTTTGTGTTTCTCCTCGATCATGGGCTTGAGATTTACATCTGGAGAGGCTCCCAGGCCACACTGAGCGCAAGCACCAAAGCTAGGTACTATTCCAGCACCAGGGTATTGTATGCAGTTTTTTTCACTATCAAAGGATGTGAAGGCATGGATGAGGACAGAAGCACCAGGACTGATTTCAGGTGTAAACGCAATCAATTTCATTGATTGTCAAAACTTAAACTTTACAGTGTAGAAAAACAATTCTTTGGGAATCTTTCTTGGGTACCTGGTGTTCTAGTTATTGAGGAAGTGAAACCAGAATGTTCAAGGTGAAGTGGGCCAGTAAAACCAGAGAAAGTTAACTCAAAATTTGTGTAAGTGATTTTAAAGGGTTAACAAATTCAGAGATAAATATTTGAAGTAGTAATAGTGTCAAGGCATTATGGGCATCTGATATATTTCAGCTGTGGACTGGATAAATTGAATATCCCAAATGGTCATTCCCAATTTCTTATTTTCCACCCAATACAAAGTACTTCAGAGACAGAATGCTAATGAAATGAAATACTAAGGTATTCACAGTTGTTGTACAATCGGCTCTTCTCAGCTTTATTTTTCATAATGGACATACTGCCTTTGAATTGAAATCTTGGTTAGGTGATGTCTGGGAATAGTTGTTGAGCATGTGGAATCATTTTATCAGAAGTGTTTTATAATCAGACTTTTCTGTCTTTCAGACTGTTTGCTGAAAAGATAAATAAAAATGAGAGAAAAGGAAATGCAGAGATAATACAACTGATGCAAAATCAGGAGACACCGGAATTCTGGGAGGCTCTGGGAGGACAACCCGAGGAAATCAAATGTCATGTGATGGACAATTTTAAACCAGTGCGGCCTAAGCTTTACAAGGTTTTTAAAAGAAAAAGTAAAATCTTTATTTTGTATAGATTGCAGATGAAACTTCAGTACGTTTTCCACTGTGCTCTGATAGCATAATGCATGCAATGCATTTTTTTTCTTAGTTTCTGGGAGCAGGCTGATTGGAACTGTGGTTCACAGTAGCCTGAGGTGAAACGAGCATGAATGTAAGATGTTCAGATTAATCTCCTGTTTATACCAGCGAAGAGTGAAGTGTTTTACATATTGAAGTGGAGTATGATGGGGTTATCTCACTGGGGCATATTTCTTGATGGCTTGATGAAGCAGTAGCATTTCTTAAAAAAATCATTCATGAGATGACTGGTCACTGGCAGGGCTAGCATTTATTACCCATCCCTAATTGCCCAGAGGGCAGTTAAGAGCCAGCCACATTGCTGTGGGTCTGGACTCACATGTACACCAGACCAAATAAGGATGGCAATTTCCTTCCTTAAGGATATTAGTGAAACAGATATGTTTTTCAATAATTGACCATGGATTCAAGGTCATTATTCAGACTGTTTAATTCAAATTCCACCATCTGCTTTGGTGGAATTCAAACCTGGGCCCCAGAACGTTATCTGGGTCTTTGGATTAGCAGTCTGGTGATAATATCACTAGGCCATTGCCTCCCCTAGATGAGTTTTGTCTCCCAACACCTACACTAGACTCTTTTCTTGACAATAGAGTTGAAGTTGGAGACAGTAAGTAAGAACAGTTGAGAAATAATTGGTTTTTGTTTCTTCAGGTCGGCTTGGGTCTTGGATACTTGGAGCTTCCTCAGATTAATTACAAACTCTCCGTAGAGCACAAAGTGAAGCCAAAAATTGATCTTCTGCCAGAACTGAGACTGGTACAGTAATTCTTCACATGGGTCTTGAATTCTGTATAGCATTTCGTAATAATGATGGAACTTGTATAATACCTAGGCTTGGTCAATGCGCAATTAAATCTATTTGAATGTCTAGCTAATACTAATATCCTGATTTTATTAGTGTCACTTTGTAAGTCATTTGAGAAAAGTTACCCTTTTCATTTCAGGTCCAGAGTCTTTTGGATACACGAGCTGTCTATATTCTTGATTGCTGGTCAGATGTTTTCATTTGGATTGGACGCAAGTCTCCTCGATTGGTCAGAGCTGCAGCCCTGAAACTGGGGCAGGAGTTGTGTGGCATGTTGCACCGCCCCAAGCATGCCATTGTTATCCGGAACCTGGAGGGGACAGAGTGTCAAGTAGGAAACCTGCTGGCTTTGAGCTACAATTAGCAATGTGCAGAAAATAAATGGACCACTGATATCATATTGCTTAAATACAATAAAAAAATGAGTCTGTTAGTTAAATGACAGCAAGCTTTGAGTTTAATCGTATGTGGATTTTGGAAGGATGATGAGGTGATGACTTAGTTATTTAAGATCGTAGGTCAGAGTGAATTAAGACGTTGGAGCATAAGTGTTGTGCAGGCTGCTTCCTGTATCTGATTGCTGATGTATCGATGTTCACTTGCTCTTGATTGAATTATGTCAATGACTCTGTTTTCTAACAAATATGACCTATTATTTGTAACTAGGTGTTTAAGTCTAAATTTCGTAACTGGGATGATGTCCTGAAGGTGGATTATACAAGAAATGCAGAGACTGTGCTGAAGAGAGAAGGTCTCATGGGTAAAGTGAAGAAGGACACAGAGAAAGGAGACCAGATTAAAGCAGATCTGACTGCCTTATTCCTACCACGACAACCACCAATGCCACTATCTGAGGTATTGTTTGGGTTAAGAAGTAGATTTATGAAAAGGAGCCTGACTCCAGCGATTCATGAAGTAACCACCTCCTCTGTCCTCCTCAGTGGCCCCCAGCATTACAGGTACCAGTCTTCAGCCAATTTGATTCACTCCACGTGATATCAAGAAACGGTTGGAAATATGGGATACTGCAAAGGCTATGGGCCGTGACAACATTCGGCAATTGTACTAAAGACTTGCGCTCCAGAACTTGCTCTCCTAGCTAAGCTGTTCCAGTACACTTAGAAGAGAGAGAGAGATAATGGGAACTGCAGATGCTGGAGATTCCAAGATAACAAAATGTGAGGCTGGATGAACACAGCAGGCCAAGCAGCATCTCAGGAGCACAAAAGCTGACGTTTCGGGCCTAGACCCTTCATCAGAGAGGGGGATGGGGGGAGGGAACTGGAATAAATAGGGAGAGAGGGGGAGGCGGACCGAAGATGGAGAGTAAAGAAGATAGGTGGAGAGGGTGTAGGTGGGGAGGTAGGGAGGGGATAGGTCAGTCCAGGGAAGACGGACAGGTCAAGGAGGTGGGATGAGGTTAGTAGGTAGCTGGGGGTGCGGCTTGGGGTGAGAGGAAGGGATGGGTGAGAGGAAGAACCGGTTAGGGAGGCAGAGACAGGTTGGACTGGTTTTGGGATGCAGTGGGTGGGGGGGAAGAGCTGGGCTGGTTGTGTGGTGCAGTGGGGGGAGGGGATGAACTGGGCTGGTTTAGGGATGCAGTAGGGGAAGGGGAGATTTTGAAACTGGTGAAGTCCACATTGATACCATATGGCTGCAGGGTTCCCAGGCGGAATATGAGTTGCTGTTCCTGCAACCTTCGGGTGGCATCATTGTGGCAGTGCAGGAGGCCCATGATGGACATGTCATCAAGAGAATGGGAGGGGGAGTGGAAATGGTTTGCGACTGGGAGGTGCAGTTGTTTGTTGCGAACTGAGCGGAGGTGTTCTGCAAAGCGGTCCCCAAGCCTCCGCTTGGTTTCCCCAATGTAGAGGAAGCCGCACCGGGTACAGTGGATGCAGTATACCACATTGGCAGATGTGCAGGTGAACCTCTGCTTGATGTGGAATGTCATCTTGGGGCCTGGGATTGGGGTGAGGGAGGAGGTGTGGGGACAACAGTACACTTAGAATACTGCTACTTACAGTGTGGAAAATAGCCTAAGTATGTCCAGTACATAAAAATAAGGACAGATCTAACCCAGCCAATTACACTCAATCATCAGTAAAGTGATGGAAGATGTCATCAACAGTGCTATCAAGCAGAACTTGCTCAGTGACACCCAGTTTGGGTTCCGCCAGGGTAACTCAACTCCTGACCTCATTACAGCCTTGATTCTAAAGTGGACAAAAGAGCTGAATTCCAAAGTGAAGGGAGAGTGACAGCCCTTGACATCAAGGCTGCATTCGACTGGGTGTGACATCAGGGCCCTTAGTAAAACTGGAATCAATGGGTATCAGGTGGCAAACTCTCCAGTGCTTGGAATCATACCTGACACATAGGAAGATGGTCATGGTTGTTGGGGGTCAGTCTTCTCCGCTCCAGGATGTTTCTGCAGGAGTTCGTCAAGTTAGAGTGCTTGGTCCAACTATCTTCAGTTGCTTCATCAATGACCTTTCCTCCACCGTAAGGTCAAAAGTGGGGATGTTCGCTGATGATTGCACAATGTTCAAATGCGATAAGATCTGGACAATATCCAGGCTTGAGCTGAGAAGTGGAAAGTAACATTCATGGCACACAAATGCCAGGCTATGACCATCATGAATAAGAGACAGTCTAACCACTGCCCTTTAGCATTTAATGGTGTTACTGTCAATGAGTCTCCCACTATCAACATCCTGGGGTTATCATTGACCAGAAAATCAATTAGGCTCACCACGTAAATACAGTAGCTACAACAGCAAGTCAGAGGCTGGGAATGCTGTGGCGAGTAACTCACCTCCTCACTGCTCAAAGCCTATCCATCATCTACAAGGTGCAAATCAGGAGTGTGATGAAACACTCCCCACTTGCCTGGGTGAGTGCAGCTCTGACAGCATTCAAGAAGCTTGACACCATCCAGGACAAAGCAGCCCACCTGATTGGCACTGCATGCCTAAGTATCCACTCACTGCACCACTGATACTCAGTAGCAGCGGTGTGTACTATCTACGAGATACTGCAGACATTCACCACAAATCCTCAGACAGTGCCCTCCAAACTCTCAACTGCTTCCATCTAGAAGGAGAAGAGCAGTAGACATATGGGAACGTCACCACCTTCAAGTTCCCCTCCAAACCACTCTCCATTCTGACTTGAAAATATATTGCTGTTCCCTTACAGTCACTGTCAAAACCCTGGAATTCCCTCCCTAATGGCATTGTCAGTCAATGCACAGCAGGCAGACTGCACAGTTCAAGAGCGCAGCTCGCCACCACCTTCTCAAAGGCGACTCGAGCCAGCCAGCGATGACCGAGTCCCACAAATGAATTTTTAAAAATACCATTGCTAGGCTGCACCACCTTCCATTCTTACAATCTATGTTGCTTCATTCTGGAAATAATTCCATATGCACTAATGTCATTTTGCAAGAGAAAATTGTAACTGTAAGATTCAGTGTACAAGATTTTTGTCCCAGTTCAAGCATCATCTTATATACTTGTTTGTAGCTTGATCACTGGTTGTAGCGATGAGCATCTTGGGGTCCCCGTACCCTTAACTTTACAAACTGTGTTCCTTAATGGTGATGATGGCCATGCAAACTTTTCTTATGGTTTAATCAATGCCTAGTATTATTAGGCTGCTTAAAAAGCCAACTTTGTGACCTTTGGGTGCTTTTATATTTCGAGAACGCAGACAAAATTGAAGTGTTGGAATGGAAGGGGCTAGAACAGAAAATAAAGGATGGGTTAGGGCAGTATTGATGAAAACTCTTTGCTTGAAAGAGCAGCAAGTATGACTAACAAATATTTTTTAAGTTCATTAGTGGGATGTGGGCACTCTGGCCCATCCCCAGTTACCCTTCAGAAAGAAGTGGTGGTGGTGAGCTGCTTTCTTGAATTGCTGTTGTCCATTTTGTCTATATATACTTACAATGCTGTTGGAAGCAATTCCAGGACTTTGCCATTACATCAGTGTTAAAGGGTTAATGTATTTTCAAATCCGGATTCAACTCGGGTGAGTGGCTTGGAGGGCAACCTGCATGTAGTGGTGTTTCCATATATCTGCTGCCCTTGTTCTTCTAGATACTTACGGTTATAGTTTTGGCAGGTGCTGAATAGAGAGCCTTGATGAATTTCTGGAGTGTATTCGGGGACAGTATATGCTACTGTTACTTTATATCACTAGTGGAAGAAATAGATATTTGTGGATGTGATGTCAATCAAGCAAGCTGGTTGGTGTCAAGCTTGTTGTTGTTGGACTGGCTGGCACTCATCCAGGCAGGTGATGATTTGTATTCTATCACACACCTGATGTGTTCCTTGTACATGGTGGGCAAGCTTTAGGGAGTCAGGATGTGAGTTATTCATTGCAGTATTCCTCTGACCTGCTATTGTGAGTCACTTTTTACATGGCTAGTCCAGTTCAGTTTCTGATCAGTGGTAGCACCAGGATGTTGACAGTGGAGTTTCAGTTATACTAATGCCATTGAATGTGAAGGAGCGTTGGTTATATTTTATTGCTGGAGATGGTCATTGTGTGGCACAAATGTTAATTGCCACTTTTAAACCCAAATCCGGATTTTGTCCAGGTCTTGCTGAATTTGGATATGGACTGTTTCAGTATCTCAGAAGTTGTGAATAGTGTTAACATTGTTCAGTTATCAACTCCACTTCTGACTTTATGATGTAAGGAAAGTGGTTGAAGAAGCAACTGAAGATGGTTACACCTACGGTACTATCCGGAGGAATGCCAGTAGCGATGTCCTGGACTAGGACGACTGACCTCCAGCAACCATAACCGTCTTCCTTTGTGCCACAGATGCCTCACACCAGCCGAGAGTTTTGCCTCGGCTCCCTATTGACTCCAATTTTGCTAGGGCTCCTTGATGCCACACTCGGTCAGATGTGGCCTTGATATCAAGCACAGCCGCTTTCACCTCATCTCTGGAATTAAACTCTTGTTCATAATTGAATTCTTATTCATAATTGAACTAAAACTGTAACTGAACGGTTAGATGTACTCCAGCTTGAAATTGCGATAATTTTTTTACTTTAAGGGCATCAAGTGATAAGGAGGTTGGGCATGAATGTGGGTTTGAGGTCATAGGTTAGCCACAATCTTACTAAATGGTAAACTAGGGTCAAGAGGTTATATGAGATAACAAAGTGTGGAGCTGGATGAACACAGCAGGCCACGCAGCATCTCAGGAGCACAAAAGCTGATGTTTCGGGCCTTGACCCTCCTTCATCCTCTCTGAAGGGTCCAGGCCCGAAACATCAGCTGTTGTGCTCTGGAGATGCTGCTTGGCCTGCTGTGTTCATCCAGCCCCATACTTTGTTATCTTGGATTCTCCAGCATCTGCAGTTCCCATTACCTCAAGAGGCTATATGGCCTACTGCTGCTGACATTTTGAGGATATTCTGAAAATGAGTAGCACTGGTTTGATTTTTTTTGATTCTTTAATTTTCTAAGTATTTCAGGGAACATTGGAGGCTTATTGTTTGTAGATTGGCACAAATAATCACTGAGAGGCAACTGGGGTGTGACCTTTATTTTCAAGGGATGGAATACAAATATGCTACAGTTATATGGTGTGCTGATTAAATTGCATTTTGAGTATTGTGCTCAATTCTGGCTACACCACCTAGAGAACAGTATATTGGAGGAAGTGCAGTGCAGATGTTGAGGCTAAAGAGATTAATCTAAGAGTATAAGTTGCATAGACTAGGGTTTCATTAAGAAGGCAAGCTTAAGGATGAATTAATTGAATCATAGAAACTGTACAGAGCAGATAGAGGCCATTGGGCTCATTGAATCTGCACTGACCCTCCAAAGAGCATCCCACCCAGACCTCCTCTATCCCTGTGACTCCACATTTCCTGTGCTTAATCCACCTAGCCTGCACACTAAGGACAATTTAGCATGCCAATCCACCTAAACTGCACATCTTTGGACTGTGGGAGGAAGACAGAACATCTGGGGAATCCCACACAGACACAGGGAGAACATGCAGACTCTGCAGTCACCCAAGGTTGGAACCGAACCTGGGCACCCAGTGTTTTGTGGTAGCACTGCTAACCACTGCCACCCCTGTGAGCTGTTGAATTGAGCCATGGGATGTGGGATTTGACAGGATAGATAGAGGTGATTTTCTCTTGAAGTTGACAACAAAAGGAATAACTCTAAAAATCAGAGCTCTGTCATTCTGAGATGATGCTGGGAACCTGTTCTTCAAACAGTTGTGGAAATGTGGAGCTTTCTTTCCCACAAACAATGGTCAAGAAAGAAACTATAATGAAAAATTCAGAGTTGTGATGGAGATAAATTAACAGTATATTTTTGGATATGGATCCATAGTGGGTAAATGGAATTTGAAGTATGGATGAACTAACGAATAGTGGAACAGGCTCAAAGGGTTCACTGTTTGATTGAGTAAAACCAGCTAATTCCTGTGTTAATTCTGCACTGTTTTAATTGCGGCAGCAACATTTTGGAGGTATTGAGGTTTCTAGAAATTACTTGAATTAATTGTAAAGTATATAGACTTTTTCTTTACTGTTTGTTGGTCGAATTGAGAAGCAGTTTGTTCAACTTGGTTTTTAAATTCAGGCTGAGCAATTAATGGAGGAGTGGAATGAGGACCTGGATGGAATGGAAGGCTTTGTGCTTGAAGGAAAGAAATTTGCACGACTACCTGAAGAAGATTTTGGTCATTTTTACACTCAAGATTGCTATGTCTTTCTTTGCAGGTAATTAGTTAAATGGAGTTAAGTATTATAATAGATAACTACACAAAAAGCACATTTGAGTCGTGATCTGTGGGCTTCCCAATAGCCTGAGACCAGACTTAACCAGGCTGCACAACAGACCCCTTGAAAGTCTGACTGAGCTGAGTAGAGGGGTAACTGGGAAATTTATACTTCTGAAATCCTTCTGAATAAAACTCTCAACTTAATTATGTTTGGAGGCTTCAGAGAGTGCTCCCACTTGTTTTTCTCAAAGGTTAACTAGAAAAGGTTAGGGAGAATTAAATCCGTTCTATCTCCTAGTAACGAGAAACCTATCTGTTCCCCTGCCAAAATGTCAAATAATCCCACCCCCTGGACAAATGACATTTGCTCCCTGCTAGTCAGATCCACACTGAGTGCCTTTCCCACATGCCACTTGAATCCTTCATGGCTTATGTGCCAGCTACCCACTTACCCATCTGCCATTCCTGCTGTCTTGCCCATTTGCTAGCCTATTCTGTTCCCCTACTTGCCTGCCACTCTAAATCCCTCAACCACCTGCTGACCTACCCCTCGTCCACCTGCCAGCCTGCCCCCTTCCTACACTTTTTTTTCTCCTGGTTAAAGATGTTTTAGATCTTTTATCCCCAGGAATTTAGCTGTTATCACTTTTTTTTAAAAAATGGGTGTGGTTTGTTTCCAGTTCTGATCTTGCACTAGAAGGCTTCCTGAACAAATATGTCTTATGTTCTTAAACAGTCCTGAATTGAAGTTTGATGGAACCTGTGGTAGCCATTCCTCTGAAGATTCAACCCTTGTGTGTTTTTGTGAACCACTTAGTGCTTTCCAGCTAATTTAAGTCTCTAACCTCAAAGTGCAAGCTGGAAGCTTAATAATTTATGAATACCGTCTGAAGTACTGAACTGAATTGCTACCTATTTGTATTTACTTCTAGTTCAGCCCATCAGCTGCATGCACAAGCAGTTTACCAATCTCAATTCATTGAAGTTTGTTGTGCTGAGTGAAGTGTGTCATCCTAGATCATCTCTCTCCTGTACCTCACCTGCGCTCCCCTGTCATGTCTGTTGATACTTAATATGGTTCTTCTGGTTTGTTTTCAGGTACTGGATTCCAATGGAATATGAAGATGATCAGAAAGATCAAGAGAAGATGGAAGAGGACGGAGAAGATGAAGAAAAACAGCAAGAGGAAGACTTCCAATGCGTGGTGTACTTCTGGCAGGGCCGTGAGGCTTCCAACATGGGATGGCTAACTTTTACCTTCAGCCTACAGAAGAAATTTGAGACCCTTTTCCCTGGCAAGCTAGAGGTAAATGGTTGTGTATTCTCCATATGAAACTGTACATGTTTTCATATTTGGGTTTTTCTGTCAGCTCAAGTTTGAAAGGCGATGAGACTTGCCTGTAGTGTTTTCTCTCTTTCAACTCCTCCATGCCTTCCAAATTTCGCAACTAGTCCCACGTGCCTGCATTTGGCCCATATCTCTCCAACCTTTCCGATTCGTTCATCTCTCCAAATGTTTTTTAGATGTTGTAACTGTACCTGTGTCTGCATTTCCTCTGGCAGTTCATTCCACACGAACTATCCTCTCTGTTGAAAACATTGCCTCTCAGATCCCTTTTAAATCTTTCTCCCCTCACCTTAAAAAATACCCCCCTGGTTTTGAACTCCACTGCACTAGAGAAAAGACCCTCTATTCATCTATTCTATGCCCCTCATGAATTTATAAGCCTCAATAAGGTCATCCCTCAACCTCCTACGCTCCTGTGGAAAAAGGTTCCAGCCTATCCTAATTATTCAAACCCTCAAGTCCTGACATCATCCTGGTAAATCTTTTCTCAACCCTGTCCATTTTAATAATATCTTTCTAATGATAGGGTGACCAGAACTGTAAACAGTACTCCAAAAGTGGCCCCTCAGTGTCCTCAACCTGATGTCTTAACTCCCATACTGAATGGTCTGAGCAAAGAAGGCAAGCATGCTAAATGTCTTCTTAACCATCCTGACTACCTGTAATGCAACTTTCAAAGAGCTATGTGTCTGAACCCCCGGTCTCTCTGTTCAACTACCCGAGGCCCTACCATTAACTGTATAAGTCCTGCTCTTGTTTGTTTTACCAAAATGCAACACCTCGCATTACTCCAAATTAAACTCCATCTACCACTCCTCAGCCCATTGGCCCAACTGATCAGGAACCGTTTGTAATCTGAGATAACCTTCATTGTTGACCGCACCACCAATTTTGGTGTCATCCACAAACTTACTAACCATACCTCCCTAAATTCTTATTCAAATTGTTTATGTAAATAAGAAACAAAAATGGGTCCATCGCCAAACCCTTTGAACACCACTGGTCATGGGCCTCCAATCCAATAGACAACTCTCCACCACCCTCTGCCTCCCATCATCAAACCCATTTTGTATCTGATTGGCAAGCTCTCCCTGAATCCCATGTGATCTAACTTTACTAACTAATCTACCATGCAGAACTATTTAGCCACTGAAACAACTTTTAAGCATTTATTCCCTGTTTTATTTTTCCCTGTTCCTCTATTACATTGAACAGTGCTAGCAGCATATTCTACCTGCAGACTACACTACAGGTTGTCTGTGTGAAACTCTTCCTACCCTTGTATTTTAAGTTGCCACAATTGAGTTTATGTTGTTCTGCTAAAATTTCTCTTGAAATAAAACTGTGCTGGTAGTACAGCAAACATTGTAGGTTCCTTAGATAAGTATGGAGAGAAAAATAAGCACAATTGCGCTGAAATTCATTTGTGGAAGAAAGCAAAGTGTGAGCATAAACAGAATGTGAAGTGATGCAGGATGAAACTATTTAAGAGCGGGGTTTGGTCTTTCAATTGATTTTTTTTTTAAAAACCATATTTATACTCTCAGGCAACCCAAGTTAGGGTTAAACTGGCATACAGTTGCTGGGATTCTAATCTTGCATTGTTCAAAATGCTTTGAATGTTTGATCCTTTCTAAACCAATCGCTTGGGTATAGTCGGAGACTGAATTCCATTGAGATATGACTGCTTGTGCTGTGAGGCAGATGCTTCAAATCTCCACCATGGAAATTGAGGTTAGCATAGTGCTGAAACAAGGAGGTGGAAATGGGTTTGTGGACTTCACACATCTGAAATTCCTGAAGTAATCGCATAACCATAATCAGGCTTATGTTACATTACTTTTTGTCATTTAGCATGGAGGGGTTGCCAAGGCATCCTCACTAGGTTCGGTACTCCCATATCTTTTGGGTTACATGAAAAACATGTCTGACGGAATGGTGCACAGCCTACCACACTTTTTATATTTCAACTAATAACAGTTAATCTATTCACTATAATTGCTTGTGAAGTTACAATTAAGAATGTCTCGAATGATAAAAGGGTCCATCTTGCATTCAAATTTAATTGGAAATGGAACAGTCAAATGGCTCCACTCTGCTTTAGAATCCAATCTTCCAACCAGCTGAACTAATTGACCCCCATGACTGACTCTCTCTAAGGCAATTGAGAGTAAAACACACTGTATGGAACTGAGATCTCGCAGAGACTAGACTGAGTATAGATTGCCCTGCCTTTTAGAGAAGAAAACAGACAATGATAACTATAAGCTTGTATGCAGCTATATGGCTTCAGTTAAAGTATTGTGCCCACCCTCCTGTCTTATTTCAAGATCTGAAGAAAAGAAGGAGCAGTGTCCTACGTGTTGCTGCTGGAACCATGCCGTTATATAGTGGGAATGTTGTGTAGGAGCTTGAAAATGCAAGGAAGTAAAGAGAAATTAAATGAGATGGATTAATTTTTGTCTGTCAGGTGGTGCGGATGACCCAGCAGCAGGAGAACCTGAAGTTCCTTTCTCATTTCAAAAGGAAATTCATTATTCACAAAGGGAAGAGAAAGGCCCCGGAGAATGGTGTGCAACCCAGCCTCTACCACATCCGCACCAACGGCAGTGCCCTCTGCTCTAGGTGAGGCTTTGCAAACCTGACGTTGATATAACATTGTTCCTTTCCCCTTCTTTCTCCTCACGTTACTCCAGCTCTGCTCGGATGGATAAGTGACTAACTGATACCCAGTTTATCTCATTACTTGTTTCTGGGATGCTTCTGAGGTTATTTCCTCCTCCAGTTGCTGGAGTCCATGTGATGAAGCTACTTCCAAGAAGTGTTTTCAGTGCATAATTTCATAAATCAACTCAGTGACAAGGAAAAAACAATGATAGATATCTAGTGAATGTGGATTTTTTTGTGATTTGTTGTAGAACTGAATGTTGATTAGTTTTTCTATGCACCTGTTTCTCCTCTTTTTTAATGATGAAGACCACAGGCAGAGAAGTTCTGGTGAAGCAAACATAGTTACTTAGTGCAGTACATATACTAAGTTGTAAAACACCGTGGCCACATGCTGGTAGAGGAGACCGAGACACAGTAAGTAACTGGAAAGTTAGGTCAACATGAAATTTGCTGGTAAATGATTTGCTAGTTTAATTATAAAGTAAAAGTCAGAATCCAACCTACAACAAATAACATTTAAAGGAAGTTAAAATAGTGTAGATAAACAAACGATTGCTTGTTAGGGGCAGATAGCTTTCAAACATGAAATTTCTTACCTGAATGACATATCACTTACTCTATCAGGAAGTTGAGAATAACAAATGACTCATCCAAGCTCTCTGTATAAGAAAGTCTTGTTCAGAGCACAGGGACAGGTGAAGGACCCTCTGCCAGAGTGACATGGAGATAATGAGTAACTGGGAATTTTTGGGTCAATGAGGGAATTCTGGGCAGAGGGAATATGTAATGTTTTACTCTAAGAAATAAAGCCTCCAGAACAAGAAGTGAGCAGGAAAGAAAATAAAATGCCAATTGAGAAGTCTGAGACCAACAACGGAAAGGGTGCCGAGAAAGTAGATGATTGGTAAGCAAGTTTGGTCAGTGTTTGCAGTATTTAATGTACACAGTTGAGTATAGAGTTTGTTTTTAAGTCTGTAGACATTTTTCTCTCTCTTGAGAAATTGTTGTTGAATTTTCATAAGTCTATACTTTATTCTAAGCATGACAAGTACTTTTTGGTTGTGAGTGACAACTCAAAGGCCAAGTAGAGTGTACATGCTGCAGTGTGTTTGTAAAGACATAGATTTGCTACATATCTCAGACAAACTGTCCTGTGCGCGCGTGCACACCCTGTTGTTAGTCACAAACAGTCCCCATTAACAACTACTCACCCTCCTAGCCTGATCATTAGCAACTCCTTTGTCTGTCCAACTGCCTTTCTCTCTCTTTGGGCTCTATCCTATATTGTTTACTCCCTATCCTACCCACCTCCCTGTTTTCTGCATATATACTGACATTTTCCCAGCCACTATCAGTTCTGAGGAAGGGTCACCGGACCCAAAATGTTAACTCTGTTTTCTCCTCCACAGATGCTGCCAGAACTGCTGAGCTTTTCCAGCAACTTTGTTTTTGTTCCTGTCGTTGGCTGCAAAAGCTTGAGCTCAGTGTTTCAGAGCTTGAGCTGTGGCTGGAATCACGTTGCGCATCTGTGAGGCAGAGCATTGGATAGCATGTGTAGGGAATTGGTCACGTCATAGTTTGTAAGTGTACAGGATAGAGGGAATGGGTCACGACTGGGAAAAGTTTAGAGGGATAGGGGCCAAACGTAGGCAAGAGGGACTAGTTTAGTTTGGGAAATTTGATTGGCATGGGTGAGTTGGACCGAAGGGTCTGTTCCCATGCTGTGTGACTATAGGTCCAAGATAACAAGAAATTTGTTTACTCTGTGTGGTGAACTTTTGAAATTCTCTGAGAGCTTGAGGTAGAGATGGATAGATTTCTGATCATTAGTGGCATGTGGGGGATGGGGTCAGTAAAAGGTATTGAAATGTTTGACCAGCCATGACCATATTGAATGGTGAGGCAGGGTTGACGAGCTGAATGGCCGACTACTGTTCCTGTGTTCCTCAGAAGTTGGATTTTGGTGCCCCGTGCTACTTTATTTCGCAAAATGTTCTGTTTTGAATGGTTCGTTGTTGTTGTTGCTGCTTCATCCAGGTAAGCAGGGACTGTTCAATCATTTTTGATTTCTGTGTTAAAGAATATAAAGAGAGTTTGAGGATCAGGAGATGAGTGAGTAATCCAGCTCCCAACCTGTGACCTGCTCTTGTAGCTATAGTTGGTGCAAAATTGAAAAAATTGTAACTTAACTCAAGGTAAAAAAATTAGATATGTCTGGCAAAAGTACCAGGAGCAAGTTGTGCAATTACTTTCCTGCTACGTTTAAAGTTGGGTGGTGATGCTCTGATAATGTAGACATCCTATATTTTTAAAATAATCTGTTACTTGCAGGTGTATCCAGATCAACACAGATTCCAGTATGTTGAACTCAGAGTTTTGTTACATCCTCAAGGTAATGCTCAAGTATTACGAACAAACTAAAAGTTAAATTACATTGGATCTTTGTGCGTATGGTGTAGCTGCTGGCTAATAATCTTTGTTTATATATATCTCCTTTTAAAAAAAACAAAGTAACTTAAGTCACTTGAACCTGTAGAAGACAAAAATTTTACCAAGTTGCAAGATATTGGGATAAATGGTTAAAAGAACTTTGGGGGGAAACTTAGCTCATGATCTTGACAGCTGAAGATCTGGTCACTGATGCTTGAACAACTACATTCAGGCTTGTAAAGGTGACAAAATTAGAGAAGCACAGGTATCATAAGACAACCTGCGAGCAACCTGCTGTTAATTTCTGGGTTGTTGCATGGCTGTATTTTCATGCAGCCTACAGAGAATAAGACTGTGTGCGATTAAGAACATGGGTAGTTGTCAAGTCTGTGGGAGGTAAATACTGAGGGTGTAGCCTATAATGTATGAGAATCAGAATACACTTTTCTCAAGGAGTTATTAGGAACTACCAGTGTTGGAGTCAGAGATAAGTGTGGAGGTTGAGGAACACAGCAGGCCAGGCAGCATGAGGAGCAGGGAAGTTGACATTTTGGGACCCTTCTTCTGAACCTGGAGCTGGCTGACTGCCTCCATTAATCAGGGACCATTATGGTTGAAAATACTTGGTGATTGCTCAGGAAACCTATCCCAAAGTCAAAACTAGCACCCTGCTATAAACAGTCTGAGTTTGTTTCAGACAGTTGGCAAAGAGATGGATAGATTAGTCAACATTAGAACTAGTCAACAGAATTTGGAGTGGCAGCCAAAGACAATGTAACTTTATGCTTATTAAAATTGGATGCCAAATAAGCAATCTGATGATTTAGCAGTATTTTGAGGAAGTAAAAGAGGTGAGCCGAGTAAAGAGAGTATTGGTTTCAAGATTGGGAAACCACTAGGATAACTGAGATATACAAAGATCGACAAGTGCAACTGCTAGCTTAACTCTGTAAATGTCAATACACAGCTGATGTATACTCGTCAGGGTGGCAAGACAGCTCCAAGGACCAAAAGGGAGAGAAAATGTTGAATGGAACAGAAGACTAGGCTGCTGAATAATAAATCTATGAAAAAAGCTCACTCTGATAGAAGTGAAAGGAAATAGACTAATGCGTTGGAATGGAGTCAAGTATAAATCCATAACATCTGCACTTTTATGACTAGAATCCGTCAATCTCGGTCTGCGTATGTGGTTGCTGTCATGTTATCACACCAGAGGCTGGTGACAGAAGGGTTTTATGTGGATTTGTACTAAAATCTAAGTAATAAATTTCTAAAAGTAGTTCTGCTAGATGCAGAATTAATTGATTTCAGCTGAACTGTAGTTGGGATATAAGTTATCCTCCATGACCTGGTTAGAGTCAGGTTCATGTTCTCATTTCTTCATAACTCCTACAGGAAAATGTATGTGATTAAAACTTGTTTTTAAGGGTCTGAGGTTAAATATTTGTCTGTACAAGTTTGTATCTTGTTTGCTAACTATTCTGCTCCCTTAGGTGCCTTTTGAGAGTATTGATAATCAAGGAATTGTCTACACCTGGGTTGGACGTGCAGCAGACCCAGATGAGGCCAAACTTGCTGAAGATATCATGAATAATATGTTTGACGAAACATACAGCAAACAGGTAATCAATTGTTGAGACTTCCAAATCAGAAAAGAACTAGAAAACTTGATTCTCTTATTTTCCTAAGTGAAAAGTCATTTTTTTGATGCAATTAATGGTTATGGTGAGATAAAAATGAGACAAGAAGTCATTTGTCTTGAGTCTGCAGTGCAAGTGCAAATGTATATTGCATCATATTGTTCTCCTTAACGTTTCACAGCTGGGTGATGACTTGTTAAGGACATTGTTTTATTCTCCTCGCCCCAGTCTCTGTTCTTGAACCTGGGACTTTTGGTACCTCTTTTTTTTTTAAAAGTTGATTTATAGGACGTAGGCATTGCTGGCTGGTCAGTGTTTATTGGCCCTCTCTAGTTGCTTTTCAGAAGGTGATGGTGAGCTGCCTTCTCGAACAGCTGCAGTTCACCTGTTGTGGGTCGACCCACAATGCTTTTGGGTCAGTGCTTGCAGGGGAAATGAGGTTTCTTATCTAGTCCCTTGACTGTCTTCCGAACTGTGAGCTTATTTTCCCTGCACCTGTCTGACACTCCTGCAGTGTCTCTCCCCGTAACCCTGGAGCAGACTTGTCGCTGCTTTCTGTGAAGGCCCCCAAATGAATAATACAGCTCACATTTGCACAGCTTGTGGCCACTCCAATGTGAGGTAATTTCTTTCCCATATGTGGTGATAAGTTATTTAGTTGGATTGAAGCAGTGTCTAATTGCAGAATCTTCCAGTCGTTTGTGTATTTGAAGTCCTGGTGATGGATTGCATAGGACCCTAGAGGGCAGCAGGCTGCCAGTTGGTCCAGTGTAGTCGAAATTGTTCTGGAACAAACACTTGTTTTTTGTTCTGAGAGGGGCCAAACCATTAATTCCAATCACTGTGGATCGTTTTCAAGTGTATACTTGACAACTTGAATGAAGTTTGAGAAACAAGTTATTAATTTTATTTTAAAAGTTTTTAAAAAACCTGGAGCTGGCCGCCTCCATTATCAGGGACTCTCATAGTTGGGGTTGGGCAAAATGGATTTTTGCAGTAAGCAAGCAATTACTGTTTAGAGATCCCTGTTTTTATGGAACAAGAAATCCAGCACAATATTTTTACACGTACTCTAGGGCTAAGTTTTAAACAAGACGTAATGCCCTGAGCTGGGACAGTGTGACATCCTAGTCTGAGGCCAATACAGAATTTGCACTGTAGTTGCTGCAGCTGATTTATGGCTGTACAGTTTTCTGCACTCCCCTTCCAATGCTGTTCTGGAAGCTACATATTTTATCACTGGCCACTGGCTACAGGTAATTTGATGTGTTATTTTAGGTGATAAATGAGGGAGAGGAACCTGAGAACTTCTTCTGGGTTGGAATAGGTGGAGAGAAGCAATATGATGAAGATGCAGAATACATGAAGCACTCAAGACTTTTTAGGTATGTGGGGCAGATTGGATCATGTGCACAAACCATTATTCTACCTGTATGTTTACTTTAGATTGGCTATATACTGTATGATATGGTGCTGTGTTTGATGATTGAAAATATATTTTCAGGTTAGTAGAGTTTGGGTTGGTCATTTTTTTTTTAATAAATTGAAGGAATCCTTTTCAAATTATTTTTAAGTCTGATTCTGCCTATCCCCAACTAAATTATAGCCACTAGAATGCTTCAGTACTTGTCTAAACCTGTAGTTTGGTGCTCTTTTTTAAAATTTACTTACTGGAAGCTTATCTTACCTAAGCCTACCTAACTCTCAAAACTAACCTTGATAACCTGGTCTCTGATGCTGTAGCTACACTCCCATAGGCACTGAAGTGCTGCACGAGTGGCAGTAATGCTTCCCTCTGGCTCACACCAAGTCTAATTTCAGCAGTTAAACATTCAGCTATGGTGTAGCCATTTGTGAAGACGGACTCCAGTTTGAGAAACACAAACTTGATTTCTAGGTGGAGTTCCAAAGCAGTTATTTGCTAATGTAATGTATTATGTATCTTTTTTTTTTCGAAAATAAAGGTGTTCCAATGAGAAGGGATATTTCTCTGTGTCTGAGAAGTGCTCAGACTTCTGTCAGGATGATCTCGCAGATGATGACATCATGCTGCTTGACAATGGAAAAGAGGTTGGTGCTTACAACTGAAAAACTGCGGAAAGAAAGCAGGACAGTGGTACAAAACACTGGAATTTGAAGCTGATGCACTACATTTGAGGTTGAGGCTGAGACACCCCAACTGTAGCCATGAAGTGGGCATCAGCCGTCTTGACCAAGTGTGGGTAGTTCACTAAGAGTTGAACCTGGAAGCAACTTCCTTTTATGTGGGACACAGCCCTGCATAGACCTGTGGCGTGCCTATTTTGAGCCACGGAGGCAAATTCCAAAAGTCACCCATCTATTCTTGGCCGTGGATCTTCAGGAGCAGTGTACACACTTCTTTTAATTCCAAGGTGTCAATACTGTAATACTCCATTGTATTGTGGAACCCTTATACTGCAGATAGAGGCGGTTTGGTCCCCCCATTTACCATAGTTAAGCCATCTAGCCTGCATATCCCCCAAACACTGCAGGGCAATTTAGCGGAGCTAATCAACTTTACCTGCACATTTCGGAACTGTGGGCTAAAACCAGATCACCTCTGGGAAACACGTCGAGACATGGGGAAGAACATGCAAACTGATCACCCAGGGCCGGATTTGAACCTGGGTCCCTATGAGGTAGCAGTGGTGAACACTTGCTGACCCACTGGTCACGAACTCTGAGCCACACAGCAGATATGGTCACTAAAGGTGCAAATAGTTCATTAATTTATTCAAAAGTAGAAATCAAAATTTCTATATTTGTGTGTAAATTTAAATATTTTATGAAGCTGAGCTGAATTATAAAGTCATTATGTAAATGAGTAAATATATACTCAGAGGGAGTCTCACATACAGTTTTTTTTGTTCATGCCCTGAGCGGCTATGCTATTGTCAGTTAGTGGTGTTGCTTAAAATCATGTTAGAAAGTAAACTTGTCAGCAAGAATGGTCTTGCTGTTACCATCATGCTTGAATAGGTTACAATTGCTTTAACTCACCATGGCTACAATATTGTTCCGAAATGTTCAGGTCAGAATAAGAAGCAAGCTGGTACTCCTTGCTGTTTCTAATTACAATTTCCTTCCTCAGTAATTATGTGAACATGTTTTTTTTTCAGGTTTACATGTGGGTAGGAACACAAACCAGTCAGGTGGAGATCAAATTGAGCCTTAAAGCTTGCCAGGTAAATATTTTCTTAAAAATACCAAAAAGGAAAAGTTAGTGACCAAGCCAGCCTGTCATAAACAGTTCCCTTGCATGCTATGTTTGATGGTGTTAAGGACTGAGGGTACAGCTTATTAGGATGAAAAAATGTCAACAAACCCATAGGTAGGTAGCAGAAGGGCAAAACTCAAAAGTCTAGGTAGTTCAGCCCTGAATTTCTTCTAATGCCCCTCTTTTATAGATGTTCACTATGCAATCTAGAATCGACATCTACAATTGCTCCCTTTTAAGGTATTTCTAATTATTGGATGACTCTAATTTGCTTGTTAATTTGGAGTTTTTTTTTTGCCTTTTAGGTTTACATCCAACACATGAGAGCCAAAGACAGTGAGCACCCACGCAAACTACGGCTGGTCCGGAAAGGGAATGAGCCCCATAATTTCACACGTTGCTTCCATGCTTGGGGTACCTTTAAAAAACCACTTGCTTAGGATACGCAAACACCAATCATGCCACAATGAGTGATCATCTTTATTTCCAACCCTTGACTTTATTATATATAAAAGTTAGGATCAACCGAGGGGAGATCTTCGAAGAAGCTTTTCACAAAAACTTTGCTGCGCTCCCTAAAGGCACATTATTTCATGTCAATAAGTCATTGCAATGAAGACTTGCTGATTCACCCAAAGTCTTTGAGTTCTTTACGTCAATGATGAGGGGATGAATAAAGCTTGTGATTGCAAGATTAGGGATAGAGCTGATATGGAGTTCCATATGCTGCATGATGGGGGCCAATAGTCTTCCTTTAAATCGTAATCTGCTGTTACAGTGACCTTGCTGTGCCAGGTCTGTGTATGTAATTATGGCTGCACTTCAAGAAAGGTAAGCTGTGAATTTAATGTTTACAGACTATTCTATGATGAAG